>NW_022103931.1:1081370-1083834 GCF_000313985.2 Echinops telfairi | reverse complement strand
GAGGATGTACACTGGTACAGATAAGAGCTGGAAACACAGGGAATCCAGGACAAATAACCCCCTTGGGACCAATAATGAGAGTAGCAATACCAGGAGAGTAAGGGAAAGGTGGGGCGAGAAAGGGGTTACTGATCGCAATGATCTACATATATCCCCCTACCTGGGGGATGGACAACAGAAAAGTAGGTGAAGGGAGACATCGGTCTGTGTAAGACATGACAAAATAATAATTTATAAATTATCAAGAGTTTGCAAGGGAGGGAGAGTGGGAGAGCGAGGGGGGGTAGGAATGAGGAGCTGATACCAAGGGCTCAAGTAGAAAGAAAATGTTTTCAAAATGATGATGGCAACAAACATACAAATGTGCTTGACACAATGGATGTCTGCATGGATTGTGATAAGAGTTGTACGAGCCCACAATAAAATGATTTTTAATAAATAAATAAGAACTGTAAGAGCCCCCAATAAAATGATCTTTAAAAAAAAGATTTAGAGCCTTGGAAACTCAGTCCCAGAGGCAGTTCTACTCTGTCCTGTAGGGTCTCCATGAGGCAGAATGGACTGGCTGGCAGAGAACTAGAGAAAGACAGAGAAAGAGAGAGATAGGTTTTGCCAGCATTAGAAGCCACAAAATCAAGGTAAGGTATACATCTCAAAGTTTACACAGATATTCCTTTGGAAAGAAAGGTGAATCATTGTTTATTTAGAGCATTGGCTATCTTTTTAATTATTAGAGATTTGCTCATAAGAAATTAAAAATTGTAGCATAGTAAAACATTAGCAAAGTTGGCTTGACTTAGAAAATTATGGGAGCTTAAGGCACAAAGAGATCGTCAAGGAGCTCATTCGAGAATTCAATATTAATAGGAAATTATATAGGGATTCGCCTGCCCAGTCATATCATACACTTTTTGGCTTGCGGATTTAATCGGGTATTGCAGGTTTTGCTTCTACCATGCAGTAGAAGCAGGAAGCATGGTATTCAGGAAAGGAAAATAACTTGCATTCGTTTGAGAATCTAGATCATAAAAACAGTCAGATAAACCAGATTAGACGGGTTCAAATCCCTGCTCCTACAGTAAATGCCTGTGTATCATTATCAAATTATTTAATTTCAATAAGTTTTGGTTTTCTCATTTGTTAATAGGTGATAAACAACCTTCCTATGCTAAGGTTGTTTAATGGTTAAATGAGATAATTAAAACATGTTGTTATTAAGGGCTGTCAAGTCAGCCTCCATCCCCCCTCCAGCCTCACTGTGATCCCCATACATATTGGAATGAAACCCTGCTCAGTCCTGCACCATTCCCATAATTATTTGTGTATCAAATAATTGTTATCTATAGGGTTTTCATTGACTGACTTCCAGAAATTTGTTGCCAGGCCTTTCTTCCCAATCCATCTTAGCCTGGAAGACCCATCTTTTATCACCATAGCAACATGGGCATCTCCAATGACACACAAGTTGGGGCTGCACATGAGTTACATTAGTCAGGAATCAAATCTAATTTCTCCTCATGGAAAATGAGAATTCTTTAACTGATTCACCAAGTACACTGTACAGAAAATTTGGATTTAATATTCATTCTATTTTGTCTTCTCCAAACTCTCCCACTTACATCGTGATTTTAAATAAGTTTCCTAAGTTTAAAGTTACTCGTCTGTAAAGCAGAAATAAGAATACTGGGGCTAATTACACTACAATGTCAAATTAGATAAGACATATTTTTCTTTGTGTCTATTTTAGCACCTAGACTAATGCTTAGTACATAGTGAGGGCATCACTAGCATTTGTTGACTGCATATTTTGTAAATTTGAAGTCATGGGTAAAGAAGACTGGATTTTGGAGTTAAAAGGATTGCCGCTTCTGTCTTGGCTATGCTCCAAGAGATAATCGGTAAATGGGATTGTTAATCCTAAAGAGTTTCTGTAGCATTAAATGAAAGAATGCATATGAAACTCTTTGTAAATTATAAAGCACTAAATTTAAGGTGTTATTATGAGCAGCTGTTAGTGTGTGTGTGTGTGTGTGTGTGTGTGTGTGTGTGTGCGCGCGCACGCGCATGCATGCGCAGCTTTGGTGGTGTAGTGGGTTCTACATTGAGCCGTAAAAGATTTAAAGGCTGTCCTATAGGGTTGCTATGAGTCAGGAATGGACTCGATGGTAGTGACTTTTTAAATATATATATAGGTCTACTAATGCTTATTGGTTAATATAGGTAAGGGTAACAGGTAAATAAGCATGCGTGTTTTACTACAAAAATGAAAACACTAGCAATTGTATTGTTCTAATACATATTTTGAATGGGAGTACCGATACCATGACGGTATGGGTATGGGGAGAGTGGGTGGAGAAGGGGAAGAAGGGGGAATTGATTAGCAATGATGGGTGTATAACTTCCCCAACCCCACCAGGGGACAAATAACAGATATGTGGGTGGAAGGACACAGCGGACAGTGTAA
>NW_022103931.1:1077048-1081270 GCF_000313985.2 Echinops telfairi | reverse complement strand
TTAAAATTGTGAGGTAGTTTTTAGAAATCATATAAAAGGAGCTTCAAAAGTTATAGAAAAATACCTTTAACCTTTAATTATATATATATATATATATATATAAAATTTATTAAGGGTTCACAAGGGTGGGAGAAGGGAAAAAAGAGGAGCTGATATCAAAGCGCTCAAGTAGAAAGACAATGTTTTGGAAATGATGATGACAACATATGTACAAGTTCACTTGATATAATTGATTTATGGCTCTTTATAATATCTGTAAGAGCCCCCAATAAAATGTAGGGAAAAAATAAACAAAGCTAACCAAAAAAAACATATTCTGTGGCATAGAGAACAAGTCCACTTGTGCTAGAGAAGGATTACTACAGAAGGTTTAGTCCTAGGATATCACAATACTATTCATACTTCATTACTTTATTTAAATCATTGCTAATACAATACTCGATTTCAGTGTTTTGCCTTAGAATATTTATTTTCATAGTAGCTGCTTGAATGCCTCTCCTCCCTTCAAGCCAGTAGATGGATCTTTTAAACTCTTGATCATTTTTTTAATGTTAAAAGAACCACAGGGTTTTAAAAAAAGTGTGATTATAATTTTGAGCTGCAATTCTTATCATCTAATCAGATTAAAATCTTCTACTTATATAGTACACTGACCTGGGTCAGACACAAAGTAGAAAAAAGCGCGAACATGGAGAAAACCACCATAAACCAGGGCAAGAAACGTATAAACAAGGACAGAGAACCTGCTCAAGTCTCACCAAAGGTCTGGTATTCCAATTATCTATTACTCACATTTCTCTGAATCTCTGCATGTATTTGTTATGTTTCTGTGCAGAACAAGCAATGTAAGAATTGGCTTTTTGGAAGGAAAATAGATTTATAGAATGTCAAAATTGGAAGAACATTTACGGATCAAATTCCAGCTGACTCTTTAGGTGTGGAAATTCAAGTCCAGAAAATGGAAGGGACGTACCACATGTTGTTACTCCATTTGGGCGGGGAGCGGGTCGTGTGGAATGCGGTTTCCCAACTTTCAGATGGTAGTGCTTTAAAAAGAGGTACTGTTTTCCAAAGAATAAAATTTTAAAAACTCCGAATTGCTGCAATACTTGTTAAATATATAGATTCTTGGGTCCCATCTCAGATCCCATGGATCCAAATCTCAATGGCGGGCCATAACAGGCTGCATTTTAACACGCTCTACAATTTCTGATCCTTAATTGGAGAAACATTGCCTCAGACACGCTTACCACAGGCCTTACACCGAGTCCACACACCGATAACAGGGTCTTTTCAAGTGTTTCAAGAAATCAAGTGACAGTGGTTCTGAAATTCGGTCAGAATCTTCACAGTCACGCTCTCGTGGTCAAGCAAACGTGGACAGCTGCAGACTGTCGAAAAGCCTGAAGAGGCCCGACTCTTTAGCGAGGCATTTTCAGCCCTTTCTTCAGTGGCCAGGAGCCATGGTGGTGCAGTGGTTAAGCGCTGGGCTGCTTGCTTCTGCAAAGGTCGCAGGCCTGGAAACTTGCCCCTTCGGCCTGTTCAACTCTGTGCTCCACGGTCGCTGAGAGCGGAAATGGCCTCCGCTGCAAGGGTGTCAGTTACCCCGACAAGGCTAACTGAAGATGCAGTTGCTGATAGATCATCTCTTTGCCAGACACAAAGTCTGAAAACATGGGCCTTATGTGTGTAATATTTTTTTCCTGGCGCTACTGATCACTGCATGCTGAAACTCTCCCTCCTCCCCTGCCCGCCGAGGACTCCACACCCAGGCCCTGGCTCTCACCCAGCGTGCCAGGCTAGTTACAGGAACCCAAACGAGGCAAGCGACTCAAAGGGTTAATTACCAAGCCGCCATCCTCGGAGTGGCGGAGAGAGAAGCCAATGGGGTGCTCTTGGAGGCAAACCGTCTGCTGTGAGTGGGAGGACAGAGCGACGGAAATCGATTTCAGCCCGGGGTGAAAGGGCAACCAGGGTTCGAGTCAGAGCTGGAGGCAGTGTTCTGGGGTGGAGGTGGGCCACGTGTAACCTCGGCCCCTTCTCTCTTTTATCGATAAGGGCTGATCGCAGCGGGGGCAGCCCGGGACCCGGTGTATGGCCACGGAATTCCGTTTTCTGGACCCCATGCCTTGTCACAATCAGCAAGCCATTTCTGCCTCTACTGCAAGCCCCGAGTCCCTGCAACCTGGTGACCCGATCCCGGACCATGCCGGGGTAAACAGTGCCTCTACTGCCAAGCTGGCTCTTTTCGCAGGGCGCAGCCCTTCCAGCGTACAGGCGGGGCAGGGCGCCCAGAGCTGCAGTGGTAGTGGCAGCGGCGACGCACCAGGTGCTGAGACTCTCCTAGCGGACTGCGAACTCTCCCGGCTGATGGGGGCGCAACTGAAGTTGCTGCCTATGAATGATCAGATACGGGAGCTGCAGACGATCATCCGGGACAAGTGAGCAGGAGAGCGGAAGGGGAAAGGGAGGTGGGGAGACTCTCTCGCAGGGGCTGGGCGGGGATTGGAAGGAAAGGGCTAAGGGTAATAATATATTTTTAGGCCTTTAGCAAACAAGTATGTCTATATCTATATCTACATCTACATCTATATCTCTATCTATATCATCTATAGCTATATCTATCTATCAAACAAGTGTGTGTAAATGTATATGTATGCATGCGTGCGTGGGTATATACGTATATGTATATATATAATTTGGCCTTAGCAAACAGGCTTTGGGGAGGTTAGGACAGACGGGTTGAACCTTTCCTTTGGGCAGGGGTGGGTTACAGGCCTCAGGCCTCCAAGCCTCTATTTCCTAGTCTCTGTGTTTAGTATATCTTTGTGTAGGGAGGAATCCTTTGGCCGAGCCCTAGTGGCATAGTGGGTTACGCACTGGGGGGCTAACTGCAAGGTTATCAGTCTGAAACCACCAGCCGCTCCCCAGGAGAAACTTGACACTGTCCACTCCCCTTAGAGTTACCGTCTGGGAAACCCCCAGGAGCCGGTGTACCATGTTCTGTAGGGTCGATAAGAGTCGGACTAGGCTCCCTGACAGTGAGTTTGAGGGGTTCCCCTCAGAATGATCAGTCCACAGTTGTTAGTCGCCCTCTAGTGGATTCCGACACTTGGCACCCCATTTGTGCCAAGTCGAACTGTACCATATGGTTTCCAAGCTATGCCCTTTGGATGGCCAGACCTGTCTTCCCAGATGCCGTGGAACAGCTTCCAACTCCCACCTTTTGTGAGCTTCTCCATTTGCCCCACTCAGGGCTTCCTCCTCAGCAGCTTGCACAGTCTGCCCAGTGCCTGAGCTCAATCGAGAGTTGATCATCGCCCAAGGTGATGCTCTGCCTCCAGTCACCTCGGGCCCCCAAATGGGGTGAAAGCATTTTCATAGACATGCTCTTGTAGTCAACCTTTTAACGTCTGCTACTGCAAATCTGTCCTTGATCTAAAGTCTTTGAGTCTGGGAGTTCAGGTTTACTTATGAAACCACTCTTGTCAAGATTGTTCAACTAAATTTACATAGAGCACCAAATGTGTAGTGTATACTTAGAAGAGTGAAAGGAGCAAGCAAGAGCCTTTGATGCCTCCTGGTCTCAGCGAATGTGGCGAAAATGTCATGTTCTCTGTTGAGGACGGTTTATACACCCATGTTGTCTGTGGGTTTTCTCAAGGGAAAAAAAGTCATGGTTAGCCACATCTGGTGTCCTTATTGGAAGCACTTCAAATGCATACCTCTTTTTGTATGGGGAGCATGGCTTGGTTTTTTTTTTAAGTGACAAGTGAATGTAAGGATGCCACTTGGTAAATCAGATGCCTGTAACGTTTTCTTTTAGCTACTGTAGTGTATTCTTAATTTGTTTCCCTGCTCCCCGTCTTTCTCTCTTGCACATGCGTACTCACACATTATTCCACAGTCTTCCTAAACGAGGGGGCTTCAAAGAGTTCATGGGAAAATATTACAAAAAGATAATGGGTATGACAAACAGCACTCTTACTTGGGTCCCGAGTTCTGCAATATTAAGGTAACCTACTAAAATGGAAATACACATATTATCTTTTCCAATTAGAATAATTTTCATAACAGGTTGCTTGAGAAATGTGATGTAAGGATTAAAGAAATTGTGTTTTTAAATCACTTTAAACTCACTTGAAAAATATAACTATAAATATCAATGACTATTATTGCCATATTATTACATTTTATTATTTTGCCATTAACAAAGTAGTGT
>NW_022103931.1:1048076-1075660 GCF_000313985.2 Echinops telfairi | reverse complement strand
ATCTCCCCTATTCAATTTTAAGTTCCTGAGAACAGAAACTGCTTTTTTCAAATATGTTTGTACTTGAGCAGTGCCATGAAAAGAAATGATAGTCAATTAAGAGTCTTCCTAGTGCTTAAAATGATAGCTATGAATTTACATGGTTTCATTTTGTAGAGTTTATTTTATTTTTGTTGATGTTGAGCATATCCATAGCAAAACACGAGGGCTCAACAGTTTCGACGTGTTTAACTCGAAGACAGTGATTGCATTCTTCAAGTTGTATAGCCGTTCTCACCCCCCTTTTCCAAATTGATCTTTCTTGATGAACAAAAACTCATTACCCCCTAAGTTTACCATCTACTCTTTTGAGATGCTCTAGTCAATATGATCTGATGTAATTATTCGTGTTTTTAATGAATTGAAAACAACTTTAATCATGTGCTCTAACAGATGAAGTAGTGAACTTAAAAAGAATGTTCATATCTTATGTGATTGATGTCACTGAACAATTTGTATAGAAATTGTTGAGCTGGAACCTAAACTGCTATGCAATCCATCACTAAAAACACAAGAAAATATCATTTAAAAAATACGAGGCATACACTTGATAGTCATGGTGGGATGATGGAAATTAAGCAAAGAAATAGGATGATGATTTTTGTTTCTATGGAGCAGGAGTTCCAAACCTTAGGTCTTGGAACAGCACTAGTCCTGTAGATGGGCTGCAGGGCTTCGATGAACCCTCGGGAATAATTTGGAAAACGTTATTTATAAGAGCACTTAAAAAGATTTATTTTGTTAAGATACAATTATATAACAAAATATGCTATCTCAACTACTTTTAACTGTATTACTTCAGTGACATTAATTATAATCACAATGTTGTGCAACCATCACCTATATGCACATTTTTAATGGTTGATTTGAAATAACATCTTTACCTGAAATACAGTTCCCATGCCATAGAGTTCATTTATTCGAAGTATACAACCCAGTGGTTTTTGGCATATTCACAGCTATGCAACCATCAGATTTTCAGTAAGAAACCCCATAGCCATTAGCAGTCATTCAACATTTTCCTCCCACCTTCAGAAAGTCCTCACTCAAACCAATCTCTCTGACATCCAGTCAATGCTGACGCACAGCGAACCTATCGGCCAGGGTCTGATAGAACTGCCCCTGTGAGTTTTCAAGACTGTAAGGTCTTTGTTATTTTGACGTGGCATTATCTATGTGTACTATGCAACTGTCTGATAAAAGAGGCCATTGGAACACATTTATTGTCTCTGGTCCTTATTATCTATCTGGTGAACAGATTGCATTATGAATTGACTTTGGCATGCAGAAATATTATTGAGTCAGGGAGACAACCTGTTGGTATTTAGTTGTTTTTCCAACAGGCAAGAGTGAGAACATTATCTGGACTGATTTAAAATACCTTTTTATATTTTAAGACATGCAAGATTTGAAACAATATGTTGGTTGTATTATTGAGTTTCAAGGAAATAGTTTTTTTCTCTTTTTGAGAATGTCATAATTTTAAATCAAACTAAATGATCAGATAATTTACTCAGCCACAAGGTCACTGGGGCACTTGGGAAAAGAAATTAGCCCTTTATTTCTTTTTCTTTTTGTTGCAGTAGATTCAAATTCCACATCCTTCTCTTTCTGCCTCTGTTATATACTAAACCTAGCAAAATCTGAGTGCAATGTATTTTTCCTTTAAATATAGTTTACCACTTCATATTCAAGACAATGCAGTATATCTAAAAGACACCCCCCCCCATCATATTGATTAAGGGAGAAGGGTCAGATAGGTGTTTATTGTAATTGTCATTAAGGTATACAGCTGTCAAAAGTTGAATGGCCAAAAGTTATGAGGTAGATCTGCTTACTACAGTGACCAAAAATAAATAAATAAAGTAGCTGCCTGAGGATGCTTATGTATAAGCAAACACTTCATGGGATATGATACCTTGGTTTGGAAGTGAAGGGTCTTGACTTCATGGGACATCCTAATTCATTGGCCTCATAATACATTTGCTGCTTTTGTTCTGTCGGTCTTACAAGCAGCGCTTCAAAGCACTTCATTATGGTTTAACCCCTGAATCAGAATCGACAGTTTAACAAGATCCTCAGGTGATTCTTAGGACCACGTAAGCGTCACTTGGTGATCCATAAGAATCACCTGGGGATCTCGTTAAACTGTAGAAATGCAAATTATTCATTTCATTCAAACGGGAAATAAATGGTTTTTAAAGCTCTGGGAGTAACCTAAGGAAGAGAGTTAGGAAGAGGAGGAGGATATGGAATGTGGGGCTAACTTCTTCCATGAATAATGGCCTCCTTTGCCATGAGACCTGAAGAATTGGATGGTGCCTTGTTATCATTACTGAAGATTTGATCAAAGATTCCCTAGAAGAATCTTGATTAAAGGGGTAGGGGGATAGAGCAGAACAGAATTTGAAATTCCGATTAAAGGCGGCCTCCCTGGATGTTGGATGCACTCCTGAACATACAGCCCTGAAATATTAAAGGAGCCCCGGTGTCGTCGTCATGCTTAGGCATTGGACTGTGATCCTCAAGGTCAGCAGTTCAAAACCACCAGCCACTCTGTGGGAGAAAGATGGGGCTTTCTACTCCTGTTAGGAGTCACAGCCTCGGGGCCCACAGAGGCTGTCCCACCCTGTCCTGCAGGGCTGCCATGAGTTGGCATCAACTTGATGCAAGTGACCTTTTTGGAGTTTGAGATAATATTGAAACCTTAAACCAAAAGTATTCCCTAACGTCTTCTTGCGATCAAACAACAGCTTAATTGGTAAAAAAACGACTGCCTTGAGCTTTCTTAAGAACTATGCAGATGTTGTCACAGCGACAACAATCATTTGAAAGTTTAGCTAGGAAACTTAGGGGGCAGTGAGCCTGTAATTAATGAGGAAGGAAGAACTCAGAAAAGGAGGATGAGTATGGTAGTACAATTCGAAGAACGCCATCAATGTGATTAAATTGTACATGTAGAAACTGCTCAAAGTGGTACATGATTTGCCGTCTGTATTCTCAACAACAAAGTACATAAAAATACTTAAGCCCACAATTAAAAAAAAGCAACGATCACCTCTTGCGTGCGTGCGCACGCACACACGCACACACTTTCCCTGTTTTCTGTCTTGTAAGGGTGCTCCATGAGCTGTGGAATGTGTGCTGTATCTGCGCTGGGAGGGGCTTTGCTATGGTGTCAGCAGGGGGCTTTGAGGAAAGTTAAGTAAACTTGAAGTACTTAAATCTGTGAAGTCGAACTTAAACCTTGATGTTCCACAATTAATCTAGGATCAGTGAGCATGTTTCTGTTGAGTACAGCCTCATGCGATTTGAATCCTGTTATGGTGTTAACCAGGGCTGTGTAGCTGAATCATTTGTGGAACTATTCGTTGTTTATTTTTAAAGTTTGATTTTGACTCGAGGGAAGGTTTACAGGGCAGATCATCAACTTTACATTTAACCATTTATACATATTTTTGTTTCATCTCATTCCTTGCCATCGCTCAATGTAACACCACCTACCCTACTTTCTCCCTATATTTCCTGTTTCCATTCCTCCTCCTTTCCTGGCCATCTGAACTTTAGCCACCCTTCGTATCTGGACCCGAACCTGTGGTGCTTTTGACTTGTCTGTGGTTTTAAAGACACATTTCCGGCCCTCGTTGTCTGTTTGAGTACTCATTACTGGCACCTGATGATCTGTAGCTTTATAAACACAAGTGATTGTATTGTGCACAGGCTGAGTCCCAATCCTTGGCAGAATTGCTTGTCTACTTTTTGATTTGTCGAGATTCGAGGTGTCGAGGGCCAGGGATCCCACATACTAAACAGAACTGGTTAGAGGTGTAAGAGCCGTCAAAACCCACGATACCATATTGGTTCTTCTTGGTAACTGGCAGATCAGTATAAACCCCTGATCTGGTGTTTCCAAATTTTGATCAGTATAAACCAAAGGTTCTCAACCTGTGGGTCGCGACCCCTTTGGGGGGTCGAACAACCCTTTCACAGGGGTGGCCCGATTCATAACAGTAGCAAAATTACCGTTACTAAGTAGCAACGAACATAATTTTATGGCTGGGTCACCACAACATGAGGAACTGTATTAAAGGGTCGCTGCCTTAGGAAGGTTGAGAACCACCGGAAACCCTTGAGCGAGAACTGGAGCAGACTACTTGATCCCATCTGAGTTTGCCAGTAGGCTACCACAGGATTTTAACCAACAAACGCTCAAGAAATCGAATCTGTTCTTACTTTAGCGAGAGAGAGGCCTTTATTGTGTGATTTTGTAAAATCTGGCACCCAAGCCCCTAGACAAAAGCAGGGGGACGGGCGGCGGGGACAGGGAGGTGCCTCACAGCCCATCTGCAAGCATTTTATTCCCTAGTTCACCAGCCCCTTCCTCCTGTTCCTCACTGGCTGAGTACTATAGGGTTAACAGTTTTTTTCTCGGACATGAAAGACTTTTCTGCTCCTGCCCCCACCCCCACAGATTTCCTCCCTGCCCCACTTTCTTAATTCGTCCCACATTCCATACCCCTGGTGCCTGAGCTCCAGGGATTGCTAACAGTTCCACTTGGAGTCCTGGTTATTCAGTAACTCCCCGACTCTGCCCTCTGATTGCTGAAGACAGACCAGTCTGTAACATTGCTCACAGGGGCTCGGGGCGGCCCCCAGCCTGGCGGGAGAAGAATCCCAGAACTCATCTTCCTTTTGACTTTTACAAAAACCCAAATTCCACCACAGAAAGAAACTAGCCTGAAAAATTGTTGAAAACGTGGACATGTTTTTGGTGTTTATGTGCTTTCCATGTGATTTCGAACTGGCGTTTAGGCCAGGAGGGAGGAAGTTTCCTTTTAAAGCTGTCCATTCCCTGTGATAACATTTATTGGGCATATACTAATGCTGGCTTGCCAGTTTGGGGGAAGCAGGAAGAGGACCAGGTTTGGCACCTTGCCTGGTACATGGGGCCATTAATGCAGCAGTAGTAATATGAATTAATTTCTGACTGACCCAGACCTGGGTTCTAGAGGAAATTGTTTTGATAGCTTCTCTTATTTTCAACCACATTTCGAATGTTGATGTTGAATTCTGTTTTGAGGTGTAAGTAAATGATTGCTGACACTCTGTTTTGTTCTTTTTTAAATATTTCATTAGGGGCTCATACAACTGTTATTGCAATCCATACACACATCAATTGTGTAAAGCGCATTTGTACATCATTCTCAAAACATTTTCTCTCCACTTAAACCCCCGACATTAGGTCCTCATTTTTCCCCTCCCTCCCCGCTCCCCCCTCCTTCATGAGCCCTTGATAGTTTACAAATTGGTATTTTGTCATATCTTGCCCTGTCCGACGTCTCCCTTCACCCACTTTTCGATTGTCTGTCCCCCAGGGAAGAGGTCACATATAGTTCCTTGTAATCGGTTCCCTCTTTCCTACCCATTCTCCCTTTACCCTCCCTGTTTCGCCACTCACACCACTGGTCCTGTAGGGCTCATCCGCCCTGGATTCCCTGGATTTTTCAGTTCCTGTCTGTACCAGTGTACATCCTCTGGTCTAGCCAGCCTTGCAAGGTCGAATTCGAGTCATGGTAGTGGGAGCAGGGAGGAAACATTTAGGAACTAGAGGAAAGTTGTATTTCTCATCATTGTTAGATCACACCCTGACTGTCTCATCTCCTCCCTGAGACCCCTCTGCAAGGGGATCTCCAGTGGCCTACTAATGGGCTTTGGATCTCCACTCCGCTGACACTCTGTTTTATCAGCCTATTGTAATGTGTTGCCTTCCAGTGGACTCTGACTGATGGCACCCGCAGTGCATAATAGAACTACTCCATGTGGTTTTCCAAACTGTGCTCTTTCTAAAACAGGTCACCAAACCTATCGTCTGCACCTCTGAGCGGTCTAAACCACCCACCTTTTGTCTAGTAGTCAAACACTTAACTGTTTGGGCCACCCAGGGACTTATATAATCTTATTATGTTGTTGTTATTGTTACGTGCCATTGAGTCAGGAAAATGGAACGGAATGCTACCCAGTCCTGTGCCATCCTCACAATCGTTGCTATGCCTGCTGCTGCAGCCCCAGTGTCAGTCCATCTTGGTGAGGGTCTTTCTCTTTTGGATGATATACTTCTCCAGGGACTGGTCCTTGTTGATGACATGTACACAGTATGTGAGGTGAAGTCCTGGCATCCTTGTATCGAAGACCATTCGAGCTATACTTCTTCCACCATTAATTGGTTCATTCTTCTGGCAGTCTATGGGGTGTTCAGTATTCTCCACCAACACCAAAATTGAAAGGCATCAAGTTTTCTTTCTTCTGCTTTTGTATGCACCTTGATCCTCAGAGTTACATCTTTTTAAAACAAAAAACATTAACACGTTAAAAGAAAGAGAGACCTTTTGCAGCAGATTTACAAAATGCAATATGTCACAGGCTTTTAAAGGAGATGCTAAAGATTTGTGGGAGTCCCTAGGAGGGGCAATATGATGAACATGCTTGCTTTGAACCAAAAGGTTGGAAGTTCGAGCCCACCCAGAGGTGCCTTGGAAGAAAGACCTGGTAATTTACTTACCAAAAAATCAGCCATGGCAAATCCTATGGAGCACAAGTCTATTCTGACACACACGAGGTTGCCATGAATTGAAATTGACCTCATGGCCATTGACATTTAATTTTTATGTTTAGGATTTGTTTGCATTTTATATACATGCTGAACTGATTCTCCTGGAGAGAAATGTTACTCAAATACAGATTAAAAATGGATTACCTTTTGGCAAGCAATCTGCTCTTAGAACAAAATATATGCAATGCCTGCCCTGCAGGAGTGGGAAACAGAGAGAATCGGCTGGGAAAAGCCTTGATGTCCTTCGTCTTTGTAAGTCTCACTATTCTCATCTCTAAAATGGCACTTCTTAAGGTTGTGTGAATGTGAAATGAGATAATGCACCCCAAATGCTTAGTACTCGGCACCACGGAGGCTTTCAGTGAATCGTGGCTCTGGGAAAGAAGGGAGTAGTGTATAATAACAGACCCTTGCTTTCATTGACCAGGAGCCCTGGTGGCTCTGTCAGGTAAACGTAGCTGGTAATCTATAAACCTTCAAAGAAGAGATTTACAAATAAATCTTTGTAAACTTGTCACATTATTTTTGTTTAAAAAAATTAGGGATTTCAAGTAGATTTTGAATGGAAATGAACTAAAGAGTAATCATCTAGCAATTTGTGCTGTGGGAATTGGTGTTATAAATGTCCCAGGGGAGGTTGTCCTCCTGGAACAAGATAGAGACTCCCTCCTGAACGTAGGAAAGCCCAGAGAAAAGACGGAAGAAGCTCTCCACTCGAAATCTTCCGTTTTTCAGTATTATAAAAAGTCCCTCTCTTCCTATTTGTATGTCATATGAATGTTATATAAATACCAATTAGCCTTTTGAAAGAGGACAGTGAGACAATTTCAGAGGTTGCATCTGGGCTTAGGGTTGCAATGAGCTGTACACGTTTTAAAATATATATACAACTGTACAACTTCTCTAGACTCTCTAGAGTGTTTTATAAGACAGCTTCATTTAAGTTGGGAGGAGGCTGGTTTGCCAAGTGTGTGTTAAAATGAAGATTTGGTGCCCAGTGTAATTCTCTTTATTTTCTTACTTCAGTGTGAAGATAATTTTCCCCCTAAAAAAGCCTTTGACTTTCACTTTCTGGTTAAAAGTGTGTGACACATTTATAGGTGTATAAGTGGATATATTTATATATATATTTAAAAGACCTTCTCAGGTATGGTTAGGTCTGCATTGCTAAGCGTGCCTGGGGTTCATACAAGTTAAAAGCCACTCCGGTTAACATTTAATTAGAAAGAATCAGCTCAATGGCAGTGAGTTTGGTTGGTTTAGGACTACGGGTGCTTGAATATCACTGTCTGTTTAAATATTTGATCATTTGGATCTTTTTTGGAGTATTCCAGTGGGGTGTGCCTGCGTTTTTTGCTTTGTGATTGATTTCATTTGGGATTGTTACCAGATGGAATCCCCGGGTGGTACAAATGGTTAACACATTTGGCTGCTAACCGAAAGACTGAACGTTCAAGTCTACCAAAAGTTGCCTTGGAAGAACTCTACCTCTGACAAATCAGCCATTGGAAATGCTATCCAGCATTCAGCCACATCAGGAGTCGGCAATGGCAACTGGTGATCAGAAGATAAATAAAATGTCTTTCAAAACATTGGTTCTAGTAGAAACAATTATTAATGGTTTTAAGACTAAAGTGAATAGAGTTATGATTTGAATCAAATAAACCTGGGGTCTGGTTTACATGAAAACATCTTTATGAATAAAGAATTTAGTACGGGCTTAAAGTGGACACATAGGGAATGTGAGCCGCTTGATCAGACAAGTAAATATCTGCTTTCTGAAATGCTAGGATTAGGAATGCTAAGAGTTTAAATGTGACTATGGAAGGCCACTGTGGATTTTTAAAAAGGCAGTCAACTTTGTATTCTGGTTGTGCTTTAGTGTTTTCATTAATTTAAAGTAAACAGTATGGATTTGAAGTCTATCCAAAACAGCAGGAAATAGACTAGTAATTACTGTTGGGAGTAGAGTACCTTAGAACAGTGAATGCTTTAATTGGAAGTTAAATAGATGTCAAGAGATGACAGTTCATATTAGGTTCTCATAGTGTGTACATCATTTGAATGCAGAGAAGGTGCTTATTATGCAAAGGTTATCAGCTGAGTCTGACAAAGTGAAATAAGAGATTTGGACAGCTCCAATCACTGTATGTAAAACAACTTTTCTATGTATACCTACTCCTCATTTATCTACTGTGTTAGGGTGGGTTGGACTAGAGAAACAAATCCAGTGAGCCTCATAGATGTGTAAGAAATTGCTTTATATCAAGAAGTAATTATCTATCACAAAAAGCATTCCAGCCCAGTCCAATTCAAGTCCATAAGTCCAATACTCATCCATAGTCCCTCTTCAGCCTCACACAGTTACAAGCAATGATGACGAACGCAGGAATCTCATCAGCCAGTGGGTGCAAAGTCTTGTGGATCCAATGGCGGTGGACCCATCTCCAGGGCTCTGGCAACACTCAGAGTGGCTCGCAGGCATGAAGGCGAAGGCAGGGAGGGGGAGGTTCCCAGAACCCTTCTTCTGAGAAGACCAAGCCCACAAGGAGGCACCATCAGGCAGCGATCTGATTGGCAGGTTGAATACCACTCCATATGCTTTTATATATCTTTGAGTTGACATGAAATGATGTAACTGCCACATCTATTCTCTTTCTTTCTGACATTCCACTTTATAACAACAGTTAGGTCTATCTGGTGATCTGAAATGTAAATCCACACCTTATTTACAATAAAAAAGTTGGCCCCCCCTCAAAAGTTATATCAGATTATTTTGTGTATTGACAATATACAGCAGACAGTAACGAATGCTGGGGTGTGAGGTGAGCATAATGCTAGTTGTAATGGTTAAGGTGACATATCATCATGGCTGGGCTGTGGTTCTCAGTGGTTTGACAGTTAAGGAAGGATGTCATCTGGCAGTTAAATAATACTGTGGTCATCTTCCATTTTGTGGTTGAATGCAGTCATCCTATATTTTTGCTTAATGCTGATTTTCGAGTAATGATCTGCTGTTGGTAATGATCACCTAACTGATAAGTGAGGACAAAGTATAATAAATTAATGTGTAATGCTCACATTTTAAAAAGATGTATGTGCATTCCCAAGATACATTCTTGGATTTTTTTTCAAGAAAAATGTATAGACTTTTCTTCCCTGTTGAAAAATTGTATTTTAGATACTTGTATACAGGTCTGGCAAACAGAGCAATGGGCTTCAATGTATTTGGGGAATCACTGCCTTTTACTTCCTTGACAAGCATGTGAGGATTAAGTACAGATATGAAAGGTGCTGGTGTTATAGTATAGTCTCGCTTGAAAATCACAGATGGAACAGCACCTGTTTTAAATGGGCTGTGTATAGCGGTGTAAATGTGTGTATGGATGAATTTTTCTGAATTTAGATAATATTTATAAATACCACCGAACTATATGGCTATTGCTCCATTATCATCGGTATTTTATAGAGTTAATATTTATAATATGATAGAACTGATTACTCAGAAGAAACCTAATGCCACATGTGTTAAAGACATGTGATTGCTTTCTCAGAGAAAATGAATGCAGCTGGAAACATAAGAATGGTGATTAATGATATACTGAGAGAATAAGTGCTTGCATATTCCATTTGGATAGTGTATTTGGGAATATTTTAAGAATGTTACAGAAACTCAGATGGCCATGTTGAAGTACATAAACTGTAAATTGCTCCCGTCATTCAGATAATTTCGCTTGTGTGGGAAAAGGAGGAAGAATACTAAATTTTTACTTACAGAAAAACAAACAAGCAAACAAGCAACCTTTTAACATTCCCTTCTTTGGCTGGTTAGCAGTTTATGGGTAGGTGCATCTCGGAATTATCCCTTGAGTACTCCAGCATATGACCCAAAGGGAATATACAAGAAAAGCGTAGCAATATCTAGCAACAAAGTAATTGGAAAACAGGCAAATGGGGAAAAGTTATCAATAGCTTGAGATAGGTTTTGGGAATTAAGTTGCTCATTCTTGAAAGTAATGGCAAAGTGGAGGATTTATGTATGTGTTTGTACCCATTCTTATTGTAAAAAGTATTTGTGACAAAGTAGATGGGTTACTTTGAAAATAGAAGTTTTCGATCAAAGTGAGTAGAGGGGAAGTGTGGGGAGAGCCTGGGTTGTTTACTGGAAAGCGCCCTCTTACTTTGAACTGAATGCTTGCTTCCGGGGAAGCTTTTTAAATCTTTGAGTTGAGTAATATGTGGAGGGGCTGCATGGTCTTTTCAGTTCTTATATCTTTTTTGTTGATGTCAGGGAAGCATGTTCCAATGGTGCTGATCTACTCAATCTACTTAGGTTCTTGTATCCTAGTGAAAAATAGCTGGCCTCAATCATCGTTTGTACATGTAAACGTTCAAGCTCTTAGTATGTAATAGGCTCTAATAGAATTATTGCTATTTGTTTTAAATAATATTTTACAGTAAAATTCTAATTGAGACTAAAACTTGTGCTACTTTTTTTTAGGACAGCCAGTAGAGGGGACTTCATGTTTTCTGCGGATCGTTTGGTAGGTGGAGACTTTCCATTTTCATTTCGTTATTGTACCTGATACAAAGGGCCAAGGGGCTTTTTGGTTCTAGAACATTCTGGAAGTGAGAAGGTTTGTAACAAGTAACAATATCTTGCTAAGCTTCTGAGACATTATTTCCACTGTTTACTAAACCTCTGTGCCAATCTTTTTCACTCCAAACCATTGTTCACAAACTCATTCCCTGTAAGTCTTAGATACCACTACTTTCCAAATGGATCTTGGAAACCTGGTCCTCAGCAACCCTTAACTGCCTCATCTTAGGGCAATGAAGTGATGGATTCATTGAAAGAAACGCAAGAACATAAGGAGACTTGATGTTAACCCTTATAGTATCCAACTAAGACATAAAAACTAATATTTACATATATGTAGTTTAGGTGTAGGAATGTTTGTATTGCTCATTCTTTTCTATACTATCCGCACATATGATAGAGTCACTTTGATTACCTGCACTTTATTCAGGGACTCCTTATTAAAATTGACCAAGCCCAATTCTGTTTAACAAGTATAATCTCAGAAAAGTTTAAGCCAGATTGATAAGCACCATGCTTCCTTCTTCTGTTTATATCTAAACTTTATGTTCTACCACTCATCTGTCACTTTGTCCATCTGTTATGGCTTACATGTTGCTCTGCTGCTGGAAGCTATGCCACCAGTATTTCAAATACTAGCAGAGTCACCCACGGTGAACAGGTATCAGCACAACTTCCAGACTGAGAACAGACTGAGAAGAAGGGATATGCTGCTCACTTCTGAAACAGTAGTCACTGAAAACTTCATAGATAGCAGTAGAACGTTATCTTACACAGTGATGGAAGATATGCTCCCCACCTGGAAGAAGCCCACCAGCCTGTATGATGTGAACAAGGGGGTCCAGAGTGAAGACCCAAAACCTATCTGTAGACAGTTGGACATCCCCTCACAGAAGGGTCACAAGGAAGGGACCAGCCAGCCAGGGTGCGGTAGAGCACGGATTAAATACACAATATTTATCTAGTTCTTTAATGCTTCTCCCCCCTTCCCCCCAACTATCATGACCACAGTTCTACCTTACAAATCTGGCTGGACTGGAGTATGTACACTGGTACAGAAAAGAGCTCTCAACACATGGAATCCAAGACAGATAACCCCCTCAGGAACAATAATGGACATAGCAATACCATTAGGGTAGGAGGAAGGTAGGTGGGGAGAAGGGGAAACCGATCACAATGATGGACGTAAAATAATCCCCCCACCTCGGAGGGGGATGAACAACAGAAACGTGGGTGAAGGGAGACAGCAGAGAGTATAAGATATGAAAATAATGATAATTTATAAGTTATCAAGGGTTCACAAGGGTGAGAGGATGGGGGGGAAAGGGTAAAAAGAGAAGCTGATACCAAGGGTTCAAGTAGAAAGAAAATGTTTTGAAAATGATGATGACAACCTATGCAAAAATGTGCTTGATACGATTGATGTATGGATTGTTATAAGAGGCCCCAATAAAATTATATATATATATGAAGAAATTAAGCTCTCCTAGGTTGGTGGTACTTAAAATATAACTGTGGAAGAACTGCTTCCTCAAAGTAGCGTTGACCTTAATGTTGTGGATGGAGCAAACCTTTCAAGACCTTCATTTGCTGATGTGGCAACACTCAAAATGAGGAAAAACAGTTGCAGGCATCCATTAAAAATCAGAATTTGGAATGTGCAAACTGAAGAAATGATAGAATAAAGGAGCTGAACAGAAAGTTTCCAAGGGCAGTTCAAGAAGGCCAAATATTGTGATGAAATGTGCAAAGACCTGGAATTAGAGGGCCAAAAAGGAAGTTGAACAAAGTGAGGGGAAGATTCAGTCTTTGAGTTACAATATTGAAAGGTTCTGTAAGTACAATATTAAATGATCCAAGAAGTATCAAAAGAAAATTGAAAAAAGACAAGAATCACTGCACCAAAAGAATTAGTTGGCATTTAATCATTTCAAAAGATACTATACGATCAAGAACAGATTGTACTGAAGGGCAAGCTGCACTGAAGGCATTAGCCAAAAACAAGCATCCCATCATTGACAGAATACCAATTGAAATGTTCCAATGGATGCAACACTAGACACACTCATTAGTCTATGCCAGGAAATTGGGAAGACTGTAACCTGGCCAACCAAGTGGAAGAGATCTGTATTTGTGACCATTCCAAAGAAAGGTGACCCAGCAGAATATGGAAATCATCGTACAATGTGATTAATATCACAGGCAAGTAAAATTTTGCTGAAGATAATGTTTAGAATAGAGGCGGTAGTACATCAAGAGGGAGCTGCCAGAAATCAAGCTGGAGTCAGAAGACACGACACAAGGGCTATCATTGCTAGCAGCAGCTGGATCTTGGTGAATGCAGAGAATACCAGAAAGATGTTTCCTTGTGTGTTATTGACTACGCAAAGACATTTTACTGTGCAGATCATGACAATCGTGGCAAAAATAGGAATTCCAGAAGACTTAGAGGCAGTAGAATGAACAGAGCAAGGGAGCGCCGTGTGGTTTACAGTTAGGAAAGGTGTGCAGCGAGGTTGTGTCCTTTCACCATGCTTCTTCGGTCTGTATGCTGAGCAAATAATCTGAGACCCTGACTCCCTGAAGGAGAACACAGCACCAGGATTGGAGAAAGGCTTTGTAACAACCTGATGTGCATGACACAACTGTGCCTGCTGAAATCGGAGAGGACTTAAAGGACTTGCTGATGAAGGTCAATGCCTGGCCCCTTAAGTGTACATCACACTGTAGTGTGAAGAAAACAAACATCCTTACAACTAGACGAACAGGAACCATCAAAATAAATGGCGAAAAGACTGAATTTGTCAAGGCTTTCATTTGGGGGGCCGGGCACAGTCAACACTCATGGAAGTAGTGGTCAAGCATTCCAACAAACATCGGGCAAATCTGCAGCACAAGTCCTCTTTGAAATGTTAAAAAGCAAACACCCAAGCCATGGTATTCTCAGTTACCTCAGATGCATGTGAAAGTTCGACGGTGAATCAGGAAGACAGAAGACTTGATGCACTGGAATTATGGTATTGGTGAAGAAGATCAAAAGTAGCATGAACTATCAGAAGGACAAACAAATCTATCATGAAAGAAGTACAGCCAGAATGCGCCTGACAAGTGAGGATGGTGAGACTTCTCCCATGCTCTGGACTTGTGGGCATGGGCCTCTGATAAAAAAAGAGTAGTCCCTGTGCTTGGTGAAGTCCAGGCTCAGAGAAAAAAAGAATGATGCAGTATCAGGTCGTGTTTGTTCTGTTGTACATAGGGTCACTATGAGTCGGAACCAAGGCATTCAACAACAACAGCAGCAGCACATCATGCTACATGCTTACAATGAGGTTGACACATTTTATTGGTTTTCACCCACTTATGGCATATATACCAAAGTCATGTATTTCTACTTCATTAAGGTAGACTCGACTTTGAAGAGGCAGCTCTTCCCCAGTCTTACTTTGAATACCTTCCAAGCTGAGGGGCTCATCTTCTGGTAATGTTAGACAGACTAGTACATACGATTTTCGGTGGCTGTTTTTTAGAGTTGACCCTTTGTTCTTCTACGTAATCTTCCTTAGTGTTGCAGCTCTGCTGAAACCGATCCACCATGGGCAGCCCTGCTGGCATTTAAAATAACTCTGGCATAGCAACATGCAAACTACCACAGTACAACAACCTGACAAATGAATAGTGAAAGAGCAGTCTCCTCAAAGTACAGTTGACCTTCATGATATAGATAAACAGAGCTTTCTGGACCTTTATTGTTGGAAGAAACAGTTGCAACTATCCATTGATAATTAGAATGCAGAATGTACAAAGAACGAGAATTGGAAGTTGGGAAAAAATGGAATGCATAAAGTTTGAGAAATTATCTATACATTAGTGAGCTGAAAAGGTGGACTGGTAATGGCCATTTTGAATCAGATAATCTTATGGCCTATTATTTCTGGAATGACAAATTGAAGAAGAATGTCATCACATTCACCATAATAAAAAAGATCATTTGTAGATCTGTTCTGAAGTACAACGCTGTCAGTGATAGGATAATATTCAAACATCTACAAGGAATTTAGAAACCAACCACTAATGCCAAAGATGAGGAAATCTAAGAATTTTACCAACGTCCATAGTATGAAATTGATCTAACATGCAATCAGGATGCATCAATAAATTACTGGTGATTGGAATGTGAAAGTTGAAAATAAAGAAGCATCAGTAGTTCGAAAATATGGCTGTGGTGATAGAAACTACACCAGAGACTGAATGATAATACTTTGCAAGACTAGTAACTTACTTATGACTACTACCTTTTTTAAATAACATTAGTAATGATTACATGTAGGGTACACATGTACACATAGAATACACAGGAATCAAGTTGACTACAAGTATAGAAAAAAGTGGAAAAAAAAGTGATGGTGAAGTTCAATATCATTAGTCTGCACAAGGTCAGAGCCGACTTCAGAACAGACCGTCAATTGTTTCTATGCAAGTTCACATCGAAGCTGAAGAATAAACACTAAGACAAGCCCATGAAAGCCAAAATATGACCTTGAATATATTCCAACTGAATTTATAGACTAAGAATAGATTTGATACATTGAATACTAATGACAGAAGACAAGATGAGTTGTGGAATGACATTAAAGACATCGTACATGAAGAATCTAAAAGGTCATATAAAAGGTATAAAAGAAAGAAAAGACTAAAACGGATGTCAGGAGTGACTCCAAAACTCCCTCCACTATGTAAGGAAGCTAAAGTGAAAGGAAAGAAATGAACTAAAAGAGTTGAGCAGAATATTTAAAGGGGCAGCTTGAGAGAAAACAGAGTAAATATTATAACGGAATGTGTAAAGGCTTGGAGTTAAAACACCAAAAGTGAAGATTATGCCCAGCATTTCTCAAGTTGAAAAAGCTGAAGAAAACATTTAAACCTCAAGTAGCAATAATGAAAAATTCTCTGGATAAAATGGTTTTTAAGCTTTTAAAAAAACTATTTCTTGTTTTAAAGCATCATTTTACTGGGGGCCTGTACAACTCTGATCTCAATCCATCCATCCATCCATCCATTGTGTCAAGCACATGTGTACCTATGTTGCCATCCACATTCTCAAAACATTTGCTTTCTACTTGAGCCCTTGGTATCAGCTCCTCTTTTCCCCCTCCCTCCCCACTTCCCCTCCCTCATGAACCCTTGATAAATTATAAATTATAATTATTTTGTCATATCTCTTTCCTTAACCTCTGAACTTTGTCTTTAGGTAAAGGTTGTCCTTTTGATTTTAAATGGTTGATTATTCTTTTATGTTTGTTTGTTTTTAGTTGATTATTCTAGGGCGGTATTGTTTCCCTTATAGATCTGTCTATTCTCTGGCTAAACATTGAGTCCTGGGAGTGAGTTCATTTCTAGAACTGAAGAGTGAGTTGGGCCATAGTGTCCAGGGATCCACCAGCCTCTATCCAACCATCAGCTTGTTTAATTTTTATGATTTTGAGTTTTGTTCCAAATTTTGTTGTCATTCTATTACACGACCTTGTAACGTGATTCCTTTCAGAGCAGTTGTTAGTGATAACCAGACACTATCAAAGTCTTCTATCTAGTCTCAAGGTCATGGAGACTAATATTAACATGTTCCATTAGTCCATTTGACTAATTGTTTTATGTGTATGAGCAAAAGATTCAGTGACGCAGAAAACATCAACAGAAGATAATAAGAGTATAAAGAGTTGCTGTACTCTACGGATTGGTTGCTATTTAACTTTTTAGGAGGTGGCATATGATCATGAAGTAAAATGTTCAAGTTGCAATAAAGGCAAGACTAGCGAAAAAGAAGACTCCAGGAGTTGATAGAATAACAATTGAAATGTTTCATCAGGTGGATGTAGTGTTTGAGGTGCTTTATGCCAAGAATTGGAAAGAGAGCTACCTGGCCAACCAACTAGAAGAGATTCAATTAGGTGTCCATTCTAAACAAAAATGATCTAATAGAATATGGAAATTATCCAACAACATTCATGCCACACACAGATAAACTTTTTGTAAAGATATTTGAAAATGATTGCAATAGTACACTGACAAGGAACTGCAAGAAATCCAAGCTGAATTCAGAAGAAGACATGGAATGAGGAATATCACTGCTGAAAGATCTTGGCCGAATGTCGGGAATCCCAGAAAGATGCTTACCTGTGTATTATTGAGGCATTTGACTGCCTGGACCCTAAGAAATTATGGTTAACAATGTGAAGAATGGAAATTCCATAGCAGCTGTGTTCATGCACAACTTGTACATGGAGACAATCATTTAAGCAGAACAAAATCATGAAAAGGTTACATCAGGGTTGTATCCTTTCCCCAAACTTATTTAATCTGTGTGCGGAACCGATACTTCAAGAAGCTGGCCTGTACAAAGAAAAATGCAGCATTTGGATTGGCAGAAGACTCATTAACATGCAAATAACATGACCTTGCTTCCTGAAAGTAAAGAGAACTTGAGTCCCTTACTGATGAAGATCAAAGACCACAGCCTTCATGATGAATTATACTTCAACATAAATCCTCACACCCGGACCAAGAAACAATGGCATAATAAAACAGAGAAAAAGACTAAAGTTGTCGAAGATTTCATTTTACTTGGATCCATAATCAATGCCTATGGAAGTAGCAGTCGGGAAATCAAATGACTTATTACATTGAGACGCCTGCTGCAAAAGATTTCTTTAAAGTGCCAAAGGTAAAGCTGTCCCTTCGAGGACTGATGGATGTCTGATCCAAGCCATAACTCACTGCCATCGAGTCGATGCTGACGTATAGCGACCCTATAGGGCAGGGTAGAACTGCCCTAGTGAGATTCTGAGACTGTAACTGTTTACAGGAGTAGAAAGCCCCATCTTTCTCCTGAAACCCAAGCTGTAGTTTTTTTAATCACCTCATATACAAGTGAATGCTGTACAATAAATAATGAAACCGAAGAAGAGTGATGTTTTTGAATTGTGTTTGTGAAGAATGTTGAATTTACTGTAGACGGCCAGAAGAATGTCTTGAAGGAATTATATCCAGAATGAGTTCATCAAAGTGAGGATGGTGAGACTTGAAAGGCGTGAGCAGTCCTTGGGGAAGGACATCATGCTTGTTAAAGTAACAGGTCGACCGAAAAGAGGAAAACCTTCAATAAGATAGATCGACAGAGTAGCTACAACAGTGGGCTCAAATATTGGAACAGATGTGGGAATGGTACAAGGCATGGTAGAATTTCATTCTGTTGTACATAGGATTGATATGAATCATAACTAGCTTGCCAACATCTAACAACAATATGTGTGTCCAACACAATGCTGGGCTGTGTTCATGGGGAGGTGAGGCTGCACTAAAGTATATAAACATATTTCGGGTGTGTGTGGAGCATACAACCTATGTATTATTGCTAGCATTTGATATTTGGTTTGGGAATGAAAGAAATATGTTGTTTAATATCTAAGGTATAATCAGATTGTAGAATATAGGTTATTAATGGATATGTGGGAAAAATGATCATTTAGCTTTTAGTTGGAGAATTTATTCCAAAAAAAGTGTAGACAATGCCTATTCTACTTTTGCCAATAAAAATCCTTGTTACACACACCAGTTTATTTAAAATGATTTGAGTTTCTGGAGTCAGTAGTAAACCTTGCATTATACCAAGATAAATGTAGTTGGCATTGTTGATGTAATAGTTAGGTCATTCTGTTTTTTATGCATTTATGAAATCAAAGGAGCAGATTGAAGGAGAAAGGTCTTAATAGATTCTGGGAAGTCTTTGTGGCCACTGGCAGAAAATGTATCCTCTTACTTTTGTCGTCCATGTTGCCCATTTTTCTATAGAAATTAGAAATTAAGTTCAAATTATTATAAAATGCTTCAGTGAAAGAGCAACTGTGATAATAAAGGCCTAGGGCATACTTTGGTGGAAACATTGTTTATTTGCACTTCTCTGTTCTCTGCATTAACTCTGAGGGTTCCCACCTTTTCTGGGGAGACAGAATGGATAGTCTGTTGTGGTGGTAGAGACCTAGAGCTGTCCAGATTTCCAGTGTTGAGGAGTTCTAGTGCACGGTCTCATCTAACACAAGAAGCCCATTATAATTGACGCTCGGAATGTCCTGGATTTCCAGGGTTGGTTTCCCTGGCCCTCAGTCACTCTTTTTCTGGTTTTATGTTTTCCTGTAAATCTAGACACATTGTCATTTCTGCCTCAGGGATGTAGGGAATGGAGTGGGGGCTAAAAACTTTTAGAACAGTATGCTTAGGTGGAGGAGGAATAAGCTCTTAAAAGAAAGTAATTCTCTTTTACCCTTGCATTTTGTTCATAAGAGATCTATATGAGGGGATACCCCCCCAGTGGGAAATAGCTCTGCTGGACAGAGCTTTCTTTTATTTTTTAAAATCATTTTATTAGGGGCTCATACAACTCTTATCACATTCCATACATGCATCAATTGTGTAACGCGCATTTGTACATTCATTGGCCTCATCATTCTCAAAACATTTCCTCTCCACTTAAACCCCCGACATTAGGTCCTCATTTTCCCCCTCCCTCCCCGCTCCCCCCTCCCTCATGAGCCCTTGATAATT
Organism: Echinops telfairi; assembly: GCF_000313985.2. NCBI lineage: Eukaryota > Metazoa > Chordata > Mammalia > Afrosoricida > Tenrecidae > Echinops > Echinops telfairi. Next base: position 1,055,816 of record NW_022103931.1, on the reverse strand, counting down.
TATAAATTGTTATTTTGTCATATCTGGGCAGAGCTTTCTTAATACACAAATTTTCCCACTAGGTGAGCTTTGAGCCACTAGCTCTGAGTTATTGCACCCAGAGGCATCGCCTGGGAAGGTTCTCTCTGGTCATGGTGACTTTTTTTTTTTTTGTAAAAGCAGTTTTGCTTGAACCTCGTTTTTTGTGATGGTTGATTTTAGAGAACAAACAGCATGTAGCTGTGAAATTTTGTTTCCTGCTCAGGGAAAAATGTCGCAGAAACTGTTGTGATGGTGAACACAGCTTACAAGGACAGTGCTATGGAAAAGACTCAAGTGTATGAGTGGTTTTCTCATTTAAAAAAAGGTGAAGTGCCAATTGATGAGAAACCTCGTTCTGGATGTCTTGTCAACTTCCCAAATGGACAAAAATGTCAATTCATACTGCTCATTCCATCAGCTTTCTATTTAGAGCTTCTGAAAAGATTGCATAGAAGTGTGCGACAAAAAGGCCCGATTTGTGGCAAACCAGGGACTGGTTTTACCACCACAAAAATGTACCTGCTCACACAGCCATCTCAGTGCACCAATTTTTGGCAAAAAACAGCATGCCTCTCTTGCCCTAGGCACCTTACTCACATGACCTCACTTTGTACGACTTGTTTTTGTTTCCTTAAATGAAGAGGGCATGAAAGGACAGCAATTTGATGGCGTAGAAAAGGAGAGGAAAAAAAAACGTGGGAGGTGCTGCCAGCCATCCAAAGAGATGAGCTTGAAAAATGTTTCCAAGAATGGAATCGCAGATTTGACAAATGTATTAAGTGTAATGGAGAGCCCTTTGAAGGTGATAAGGTGGTTTTGTTAAAAAAATTAAATACATTGCTTTGAAAAAAAATTCTAGCGTTTTGGGGGGCTGGGGGTACCTCCTCGGATATCTCCACAGAAGATGGTGGCTAAAGGCAGGTGTGTGCATGTGTGTGCACACACAATATTTATGAGGTTAGTGGGCTCTCTATAAGCTGCTGCAGACTGACAGGATACTAAGCTACTTACCATTGATCCTTTTTAATTGCAGCAAAGTGTTGTGTTGTGATAACAGTCAAATAATATAGCATAGGGCCTGGCAATGTTCCTTTCTGTTCCTGATCCTCTATCAATAATGAAAGATTAATTGAGGGAAATATACCTTACATTGTAGTAGACCCTGGTTGTATATGGAAATACCATACCATATCTTGTTTTCAGAAGCTGTTCTTAGCAGTTCTAAGTGATTCTTTACTCTGTACCACATTTCATGATTATTGGGAGCCTCTTCTTTAACTGAGAAGTCTGAATGTATTTGACTGGGTCCTTCTTAAAGCTCAATAAATTGATTTAACCTGTCCACTAACTTAAGCAGGAAGTTTGGAGCTTTATATTGTCATGGTTCTTTTTTAGGTGTCATGCTTCTTTTTTAGGCGACCTGATGACACAGTGGTCAAGTGCTGTGATGTGAACTCAAAAGTTGGCAATTCAAACCCACGTCCTTGAGAAAAAAAATGATCCGGTAGTTTGTTTCTACCAAGAATTACAGTCTTAGAAATCTTATGGGGCAGTTCTACTCTATCCTATAGGGTAACTATGAGTTGAAATAGATTCTCTGTCAATGGATTTAGTTATTTAGTCTTTGTTCCTTTATTGAAAATAATTCAGCTTAGCAACTTCAAAGGTACTGAACAGGCCCAAGCAGTTACCAATGGACCCTACTTCCAGAGTAACCAGGAATATATACAGGTACCAATATATGCAGGTACCCAGGAATATATACAGGACCTAAGGGTACTAGTAATGCCTCTTGACATTGGTAATTTTGCATTTCTCATAATATATCCTAGATCAGGGATCAATAAACTGCAGTTCTTGAGCCATAAGTAAGTATATGTGCCCCTGAAGTAAAATGGAAAAAAAATATTAAAGGATATTATTTAGATAATGGTGATTTCATCTGTATGTAATATACTGTATATATATTTATGGATCTTGAATAGTTAATTTTTAAATTGTTGGTCAGGGACATGATTGACTCTTCCGTCTCAAAAGTTTGCCGACCCCTGGCCTATAGATTTACAGGAACTCACAAAGGATCAATTAGGAGGATGACATAGAACTTGGCAGTGTTTCATTCTGTTGTGCATAAGAGTTGCTATGGATTAGGACTGACTCAATGGCAACTAACACCAACGACAGGTTCCCAAACTTAGTTTGGCCTATTGCCCCCTTTTCAGAACAGAAAGAAAGAAAAAAGCACTCAACACTCCCTGGGAAAACATTTGTACTGTAGCCCACAATCCAGGATAACTGTAGACAGCTGCTTTTGCAGCCCCCCTGGATCATGCATACGGTCGCCATGAGTCAGCATTGACTTGATGGCAGTGAGTTTGCTTTGGGTTTGGGGATCATTCTAGCACACACACAGCACCCTGACAGTGTTGTCCACTTTGGGAAACACAGACCTAGATGAACTTAATGACGATCAGAAAGTATATTTCAATATGTTGGCGGCTTTCATGTGCTCAAAAGGGTGTGGACACCTAGTAGCAAGCAGCCTGGCAACTGGAGACCCCGTACCTCTCACAAATGATAAGGACCCACTTCCTACCTTCAAGAGCTAATGAAGTGTTCCTTGGGTTCTACTGATTCTCTATCTAGTGCTTGGTCCATGAGACTTATAGCTAACAATAGGTTCTCATCAGGTTCTTGACTTAGTCTCTCTTTGATTCTCTAGATCAGACTTGTTGTGGAAGAGGGATTGAATCAGCTGCCTTATAAAGAATGCATGGTGACTACTCCAACAGGTAAACAGAACGGTTACAATTCTGAAATGGACTTAGGGGAAAAGGGGCAAAAAGCAGTCTGATTAAAAATCAGCATGCATGAGGAGCTGATACCAAGGGCCCAAGTAGAAAGCAAGTGTTTTGAGAATGATGAGGGAGACAAATGTACAAATGTGCCTGACACAATGGATGGATGTATGGATTGTGATAAGAGTTGTACGAGCCCCCAATAAAGAGATCTAAAGAGAAAAAGAAATAATGAAAAAATAAATCAGCATACAAAATGCGGAGTGTAGGTGAGGCTGTTCTTAATAAACTTGGAAACATTATGTGAGTGACTTTTGTTGATGGTTTGCTTGTAAGTTCAAGTTACATGCTAATAAATATTCTCCAGCATGCAGAATAGGTTAGTGGGATCAGAGTTAAGAATTGCTGGCAGCTTATCTTTACCTCTGCAGGGAAACACTTGTGTTACTAAATGTTTTGAAATGAAACTCCAGGTAAAAATATGAGACTGCAAACAAACCTAACAGAACAGAACAAAACAAAAAGCAATACAAATTTCAGATGAGGCTTTGTTTTACTCTTCAAAAGAAAGCAGCCAAAGTTTTGAAGTTCTGATTTGGTCCTCTAGTTAAAAATGGGAAATTGTTCTATTCTAAGAGTTACTTGATGAAAATAGAGGGATGAGCTTGTGGCATCATGATTGATACAAATTCACAATGGGACCAAAGGTTGAGCATAACTTGGTTACGGACTTTAGCCTCTCCTCTATGTTTAAGGACGAATCAAGACTCATAAAAAGGAATAAAACGAGGAAACTCTCTACTGTCAGGTTCTATTTTGAATTCATGGGATTTCTAGTATTCTCTGAGTACAGTGATTTTCCTCTGAATCCAACTTGAAAAATGTGTATGAATATCATGCTATAAGAAGTATTTTTATTTGATAAACCCCACTTTTTACAATGATCTCCACCAGTTTTTATGAAGAATTAAGAAATAACCATGGGAAAGCATGACTAATTTCATGACATTCACAGTGTGTCTGGAGAAGAGTTGCTCTGAACCTATCTGATTTAAACTATAGCCAACTTATAAAATAAGTAGGATGCTCCACTGATGAAAGATGACATTTTAATCCCCCCCCCCCAACAGGGTACAAGTATGAAGGAGTGAAATTTGAGAAGGGAAACTGTGGTGTCAGCATAATGAGAAGTGGTAAGTTTGCATGTGTGGGATTTTTTTTCTTTTCATGCACAAAAACAGTTGCTGTTTTTGAGAAGGAAAGTAGGCTTGGCTGTCACAATTGGAGCCAACTTAAGCTGAAATCTCACCACCTATATTGTCTCTTCTTCTGGTGCCTTGGGGTCCTGATTGGTGTGGTGCTGAGTTTAGCTAATTTTAGCATGTCCCTAATGCCATGCACTCATGGACAGGCCAACTTTAAAAGAGATTGATGGAAGAGTGTTCTGGAAAAATTTAATTCTTTTTAAAAACATATACAATACAGTTTTCTCTTCCGGCTATGAACAGTTGATTACCTCAAGTAAATCAGGAGGTTTTTTTGTTTTGTTTTGTTTTTAAGAGGCATCTCTTAAGCAATGATAGAGTGTTCAACCTTTAAACTTTTGAATGGAGACGAACTTTTCACTCAGGACAATGTGTTCAAGGGTCAGTTCGTTCCTTAAAGGCTGATTTTCACAAAGTGCAGCCCTAGTATATCTAGATCACTTGGAGTGAGGGATGCACAGACAGAGTTATTTTTAATACTAATACTAATAGTTTTGGGTGATTTTCGTATATGACAGTTCTTCTGTAAGTATGATTACAAAAAATCAGGGAAACCTGTGTTAAACAAAAATACCAAAACATGAAGTGATTGTTGATATAGCTTCCATCTAGGTCTATAGAAGGAGCCTTGGTGGCATAGTGCATTAAGAATTGGGATGCAAGGTCAGCAGTTCAAACCTACTTGCCATCCCTTGGGAGAAAGGTGAGGTTTCTGTTCCTATAAAGATTTACAGCCTCAGAAACTCAAAAGGGACTGTTCTATTTGCCATATAGGGTCACTATAGGATGAATCATAACCTATTTGCTACAGTCACTCACTTGTGATTTTTCTGTTACAGCAGAACTAAAACCTGATGACAGTGAGTGGTTTTAGTTGTGGAGGTGTACAAGGGAGGAACCCCCAAAATTGGAATATTTTCCTCACAGTTATGTATTTAAATTTATTTCCAAAACAACCTTATCACCTTCAAAGGACTCTCCATTATACCTAATACATTTGTCAAATCCGCAATTCCATTCTTGAAAACATTTTCCGAACTCATCTCTTTGGATGGCTGACAAGCACCTCCCACGTTTTTTTCTTCACCTTTTCTACGCCATCAAATTGCTTTCCTTTCATGCCCTCTTCATTGGAAGAAACAAAAACAAGTCATACAAAGCGAGGTCAGGTGAGTAAGGTGCCTAGGGCAAGAGAGGCATGCTGGTTTTGGGGGGTTTTTTTGGCAAAAAAAATGGTGCACTGAGATGGCGGTGTGAGCAGGTGAATTGGCAAAACCTGTCCCCCATTTGTCACAAATCAGGCCTTTTTGTCACATACTGTTATGCAATCCTTTCAGAACCTCTAAATAGAAAACTTGATTAACAGTGGCGGAATGAGTACTACGAGTTGACATTTTCATCCATTTGGGAAGTTGACAGACATCCAGAGTGTGGTTTGTCATCAGTTGACATTTCACCTTTTTTGAAATGAGAAAACCACTCATACACTTGAGTTATTCCTGTAGCCCTGTCCTTGTAAGTTGTGTTCAACATCATAACAGTTTCTGTGGTATTTTTCCTGAGCAGGAAACAAAATTTCATAGCTGTACACTGTCCTCCTAAATCAGCCATCACAAAAAATGATGTTTGAGTGAAACTGCCTTTACAAAAAACTTCACTGTGACCAAAGAGAACCTTCCCAGGTGATGCCACTGGGTGCATTAACTTAGAGCGAGTTGTATGATGCTTGCCTGGCATAAAAAATGCATACTACAAAAGCTCTGCTCTGCCCAGTGCAATTCCTGGGTTTCTTTGCTACCTCCACGTATACAATTCTGAATCTCTAACCCTTCCCTCAAAGAATTCTATGCTCTTTGACTTACACCATGTCAAAATGACAGTTTTAACATCTTTGTGATACTCAGACTATGTTCCATGTAAATGTTCTTTGAGTTTGGGGAACAAAAAAGAAGTCTTAAGGGGCAAGATCAGGACTGTACATTCAAAAGTGTAAAGTAAGGTTTCTCGGTGAAATTCTAATAGAGAAGTCCTTGCTACCCTTGAAGAATGAGCAAGTGTTCTGGGTGGGAAAATTCCATGGCACATCTTTCCTGGCCTTTTTTTTTCACCAATGAAGTTTTCCATTTTATTAATGTTTCATAGTAAACCTTTGTGATTTTCTTGGAGAAAAATCTATCATGATTACCCATTTAGAATCCCCCCCCCTAAACCAGTTGCCATAACCTTCTGATTCAACCTCTTTTCCTTGAATTCAACTAGCCAGCAGATTCCCTCTGTCATAGATTGAATTGTGTCTCCCCAACATTTGTGTCAACTTGACTAGGCCGTGATTCTTAGTGGTTCGGCAGTTAGGTAATGATGTGATACAGCGTTTAGATGAGTAATCTTCCTCTGATGTGACAAATGCAGCATCCTTAAGCCCATCATAATCCTGATCCAATCAATGTAAGGGAAATTTACTTGGGGTGTGACTGAAGCACCTTTTTTATCTTACGAGAAATAAAAAGAGAGAGAAGTAAGGAGAGAGGGAGCTACTACCACCAAGAAAGAAGAGTCAAGAGTGGAGTGCATTCTTTGAACACAGAGTCCCTGTGCTGTGAACCTCAAGCCAGAGAAAGATTGATGCCAAGGCACATGGCCTGTTTACACTGTCATGAGGCTAGGAAAAGTCCATTATTGAGAGAATTTGGCCTCAGCCATCTACTGATTGCAGGGACACATTTAAACATATTTTATTTTTGAATAAACCTGTGCTTGTGTTAACTAGAATCCTAGTAGCAATACTTTTTTTACTTACCCTTGTATATTAGAAAGAAACTGATTTTATGTTTACAATAAAAAAAACAACCTCACTGCCTTTGAGTAGATTCTGACTCACATAAAATATTCTCTTAAAACAACTTTTAGTTAAAAGTTAATTTAATGAAAAATATTAAGTGTAGTTTATATTCAAATATACCCTAAAATCTTGAAGATGGCATGGGATTGGCTGACTTTTCAAAATAATTCTTTATAAGGATTCAGGCTCAAAGATAGTTCTGTGTTCAGAATCGAATCACATGGTGGTAGGGGTACTTTACACTGTATAGAGTGCACACACAATATACGACTTTTGCATTGTTTGCCCAGAAAGCATTAAATTCAATGTTGAGTTGATGCCACCTTGGTCAAAAAGATCATTCAGTTTTATTCCCTTGTCTTTCATAAATCTTTTATATATCTCTCAGATGAAAATAAGCTGATAACAATCTGAAAAATATATAAAAGCTTTATGAAAGACAAATAAGCAACCAAATTGATGTGAAGGGGCATTAATGTAGTGGAGAGCCAAAACCCATCTGTAAGATAATTGGCCACAATTATCTCAGAAGGGCCACAGGAAAGGTATGATAAATCCAGAATAAATCCAGAAACACATAGCTATCCTCTAGTTCTTTAATATTTCCTTCCCTTACTATTATGGTTTTATTTGTTTTACCTACCATATATACTCGAGTATAAGCCAAGTTTTTCACCACTGAAAAACATTTTATTGGGGGCTCGTACAACTCTTATCACAACCCATACATCAATTGAATCAGGCATGTTTGTACATAGTTGCTTTCATTCTTTTGTAGACATTTACTTTCTATTGAGTTCTTAGTATCACCCCCCCC
>NW_022103931.1:1045285-1046411 GCF_000313985.2 Echinops telfairi | reverse complement strand
TGATCACACAGGCTGGTGTGCTTCTTCCATGTGGGCTTTGTTGCTTCTCAGCTAGATGGCCGCCTGTTTATCTTCTAGCCTTTAAGACCCCAGACGCTATATCTGTTGATAGCCAAGCACCATCAGCTTTCTTCACCACATTTGCTTATGCACCCGCTTTGTCTTCAGCAGTTGTGTCAGAAAGATGAACATCATGGAATGCCAGTTTAATAGAACAAAGTGTTCTTGCATTGAGGGACTACTTGAGTGGAGACCCAATGTCCATCTGCTACGTTAATACTGAACCTATACATATATGCACATAGATCTATTTCCACATCCTCACATATAAATATATTTACATATGTACATGCCTTTATTCAGACCTCCATATATGCCCTTTGCTTCCTAGCTCTCTCCTCCATTTCCTTTCACCTTCCTCCTATCCCAATATCATGTTCAGCCTTCATTTGGGTTTCAGCAACTCCTCTCGGCTACACTACACTTGATCACGCCCTACCAGGCCTCCTACACCCTCCTCACCACCGATGTGGATCACTTGTTGTTCCCTTGTCCCTGGGCCTGTTAACACCACCCCTTCCCTCCCTCCCCCTCCTCCATGTCCCCCCAGAACTGTCAGTCCCGTTGTTTTCTCCTCCAGATTGTCCATCCAGCCTCTTATCTAGACAGACCTGCGAAGACAAAAACATGCACAAAAACAAGAGAGAACAAAACCAAGCAATAAAAGAAAACAAAACAACAACAACAACAAGCCAATGACAAAATACAAAACAAAACACAGCTACAAGAAAGAAAAGCTTGTAATTAGTTCAAGGACTGTTTGTTGGCCTTTAGGGGTGTTTTCCGGTTGAGTCTGATAGAGCACCAAGCCCTGGCCCCAAAGTCAATTTTTGGTATTCCCTGGTGACTTCGTTGTTTGTTCCCCTTACTGTTCTGTTGCATGCCCTTCATGTTTTTCCTCAGTGTGGTGGGATCAGATTGGGCGGAATTCCCACATTGTGTCTCCAATGTTGTCCCCTGTACGGCTATGGGTCAGTGAGGGACGTCCTGTCTCATAGTGGGGCCAGCCATATGGTCTTCTGTGTGGATTGGATGCTCTAAGTGGGAATCTCTTCATCAAGGCTTG
>NW_022103931.1:1041817-1044220 GCF_000313985.2 Echinops telfairi | reverse complement strand
GATGGATGTATGGACTGTGAAAAGAGCTAAAAACTGCTTTGGATATTAAAACTCTTTGGATATTAAAACTCAACAAAAGTTTAGTAAACCATTTATTTATTTTTTTTGCAATCATAGAGGCATGGCAGCTCTAGTAAAACTGGCTTATCTTATTGTCATGGACCAGCCCTTAACTTAATTGTGTGGCCAGCCCTAAGTATAAAATATGAAAATATCAGAAATAATAGCTACTGAGTTAAAAAAATAATTGCTTTCCTATTAAAATGGTCTTTCTGTATTATAACAGTTATGAAGTCTGTTTTGTTCTATTCTTGGACTTTAACCCTATCTCCTTTCAACTCTTTTTTTCTCTCCTTCTTTAAGGTGAGGCAATGGAACAAGGTTTACGAGATTGTTGTAGATCCATAAGAATTGGAAAGATCCTGATTCAGAGCGATGAGGAGACGCAAAGAGCTAAAGTATATTATGCCAAGTTTCCCCCAGATATTTACCGGAGAAAGGTCCTTTTGATGTATCCAATTCTCAGTGAGTCACTTGAGTTTAATTTGCAAATTTTGGGTTGGGCTTTAAATTCCCTTTGTGCCTGTCTCTTAAGATAGATTTGTATATATTGTATATTAATAGAAAATTGTATATATTACCCTAATCCTAAAGGAAAGTGTAATTTTTCTCATTTTTTTCCTCTGTTGGATTTCAAGTTACTGGGGAATGGTCAGGTAAGCATAGGAATGCTAACCACAAGGTCAGCAGTTCAAACCCACCAGTTGCTGCAGGAGAGAAACTCTATAAGATCGCTGTGAGTATGAATCGACTCAATGGCAGCAAATTTGGTTTGGGAGTTTTAATAAGAGAATAAACACTACTCAAACTTTATGAACTCCAAATAGCTTCTATCCTGACATGAGCACATTGAAGCAAAGATGTATTAGACATTGAATTCTGCCTCCCCAGCCCATCCCGACATGGCCAAATATAATATGAAGCCCTACCCCGTATATTGCCGGAGGTGATCCTGTTTGGAAATAAAGTTTTCATTTTGTTAATGAAGTCATGTCAGAGTAGGGTGAATAACAGCCAGGGTGCGATGTAACAATGATGAGAAATACAACTTTCCTCTAGTTCCTAAATGTTTCCTCCCCGCTCCCACTACCATGACTCGAATTCGACCTTGCAAGACTGGCTAGACCAGAGGAGGTACACTGGTACAGATAGGAACTGAAAATACTGGGAATCCAGGACAGATGAGCTCTATAGGACCAGTGGTGTGAGTGGCGAAACAGGGAGGGTAGAGGGAGAATGGGTAGGAAAGAGGGAACCGATTACAAGGAACTATATGTGACCTCCTCCCTGAGGGACAGACAACCGAAAAGTGGGTGAAGGGAGACGTCGGACAAGGCAAGATATGACAAAATACCCATTTATAAACTATCAAGGGCTCATGCGGGAGGGGGGAGCGGGGAGGGAGGGGAAAAATGAGGACCTAATGTTGGGGGTTTAAGCGGAGAGAAAATGTTTTGAAAATGATGTACAGATGCGCTTTACACAATTGATGTGTGTATGGATTGCGATAACAGTTGTATGAGCCCCTAATAAAATGTTTAAAAAAATAAAATAAAAAGGGAAAGTAGACTTGGAGAGCGACACATGGGGAGAATCTGGATCCCAACAGCTAATGGAAACTCAAAGAGTCAGAGATGGTTATTTCCCTATGGCTGACACCCTGAGTTCAGACTTCTAGCCTTCTGAACTTTGAAAATAAATTTCTGTCCTTTAAAGCCACCCATTATGGTATTCTATTATGGTAGCAATAGGTAACGAAGACCGTCAGTTGTCTGTCAGTTTGTTGTACTGTGGTGGCTTGTGAGTTTCTGTGATGCTAGAAGCTATGCCACTGGTATTGCACATGCCAGCAGGGTCACCCAAAGTGAACAGGGTTCAGTGGAGCTTCCAGTCTAAGAACAGATACCGAAGAAAGACTCGGCTCCCTTTGTCAGAGGAAGGAACCACTAAAACCCATGAATTGCTGCAAACACTCTCAGATACTGACAGCCTAATGAATGGAAGCAGAGCATTGTCAGAGATAGTGCCGGAGGAGGGGCCCCTGGGATCTGAAGACACTTGAAACATGACTGAGGAGGAGCTGATTTGTTGGAGTGGAGTTGACCATGAGTTGTGTGACAAGAGTTGGGGAAAATCTGCGGGAGCGGAGCCTTCCAGATCCTCATTTGCTGGTGAGGCACCACTCCAGGTAAGGAGAAACTGCTACACAAATCTGCAAATGATCGGAACGTGGAGTATATGAAATGTGAATCTAGGGAAATTGAAAGTGATCAAAAAGGAAATGAAACACATAAAGATCAATAGCCTAAGCATCAGTGAACTAAAATGCACTGGCATTGGCCA
>NW_022103931.1:1033306-1040502 GCF_000313985.2 Echinops telfairi | reverse complement strand
GTGTCAGAAGAGATTCTGAAACTTGCTCTTAATCGTAGAGTAGCTAAAGCAAATGGAAGAAATGGTGAAACCAAAGAAAAGAGCTGAATAGAATATTCCAAGACAAAGCCAAATATTATAATGAAATGTATAAAAACCAAGAGATAGAAAACCAAAAGGGAAGCACATGCCCAATGTATCTTAAACTAAGCGAACGCGAGAACAAAAGTCAAGCCTCGATTCACAATCTTGAAAGATTCTGTGGGCAAAATATTGAATGATGCGGGACGCATCAAGAGGAGATAGAAAGACTGCACAGAGGTGCTGTATGAAAAGGAACTAGTCGATATTCCACCATTTCAGGAGGTGGCCTATGAGCAAAAACCAAAGGTGCCAAAGCATAGAAGTACAAGTTCCACTGAGAGCATTGGCCCAAACCAAGGAATTGATGGAATACCAATGGCAATGTTTCGACAAACCGATGAAGCACTCACTGTCAGTACTCCTCTATACCAGGAAATGTGTAAGTAAGATTGGAAGGTGACTGAAAGAGATCCAGTTTGTGCTCATTCCAAAGAAAAGTGACCCAACAGAATGCTCAAACTATAAAACAATATCATTGATAAGTCATGCAAGTAAAATTTTGCTAATGATCAGCTAATGATCATCCAACAAGGGTGACAGCGGTACACTGATAGAGAACTGCAAGAAGGTCCGCCTGGGTTCAGAAGAGGACATGGAATAAGGAATATCATTGCTGATGTTAGATGGATCTTAACTTGAAGCAGAGAATACCACAGAGATGTTTACTTGTGTGCCAAGCCATTCGACTGTGTGGATCATAACAAACTATGGATAACTTTGAGAAGAATGAGAGTTACAGAATTCTTTATTATGCTCATGTGGAACTTGTACATGGATCCAGAGGCATTTGTGCGGACAGAACAAGAGAATACTGCATGGTTTCAAACCAGGAAATGTGTGCCTCAGTTTGGTATCCTCTCACCATACCTATTCAATCTGTATGCTGAGCAAATTATCAGGGAAGCTGGATTATATAAGAAAGAAATGGCATCAAGGTTGGAGTGAGGCTTATTAGCAACCTTCAATACGCAGACACAACCCTCCTGAAAGCAAGGAGGACTTGCAGCCTTTGCTGATGAAAATCAAGGACTGCAGCCTTGAGTATGGCTTACCACTCACTGCAAAGAAGACCAAAATCCTCCCAACTCGACCGATAGATAACAAGATCACGATAAATGGAGAAAAGATTTTGGTTGTCAAGGATTGCATCTTACTTGGATCCACAGTCAATGCCCATGGAAGTAGCAGTCAAGAGATCAAAAGACGAGTTACATTAGATAAATCTGCTGCACAAGACCTCTTTAGTGTATTGAAAAGAAAGGATGTGACTTTGAGGACTTAGGTTCATCGAACTCGAGCCTTGCCATTTTCCATTGCCTCAGATGTGTGTGACAGTTGAGCCAAAGAAGCATAGAAGCATTTGAATTGGTGGTGCTGATGGAGAATATTGAAGGTACTATGGACTGCTAAAAGGACAAACCGGTTTGTCTTGGAAGAAGCATGATGCCTTTCTTCAGGGGCTGGTCCCTCCAAATAACGTGTCTGGAGCACTTGAGACAGAGTCTTGTCAATCTCGTCTCCAAGGAGTATTTCCCAGGAGTATCCAACTTAAGGATGGTCATATCTACCCTCCCCTAACTTTCCTATTGCCATGAGCGATGGGTCAGACATGGCTCCATCCACGCTCTGTCCTTTTTCCCCTATTCTGATACCAACCATTCCTCTTATAGGACTCTACTTCAATACTGGGTTCAATAACTTCTTGCAATCATCTCACAGAGAAGCCTCACAATTATGAGAGTTTATTAGACAAGTTAGTAGGTTACAAATCAGGATCAGTCAACAGTAAGGATATAATCACGGGTTGATAGGAACACCTCACCTCAGCTAGCAGCCAAGTCTCGCTCCAACTCCTCAGCCTCTCAGACACATGGTCCCTTGACTTCTGCCTCTTTAGGCCAGGAAGCCAGTCCACCTGTCGTTGTCTCACAGTTTCATAGTCTCTGGACACACGAAGAGAAGGCACCTCATAATCTTGAAGGTCCTCTAAATCTCCATGCCAGTTTCTGGTACCTCTGCTCTTGGGCACCACCATGTAATAGAGAGAGCTGGACTGTGCTGTGCTGCTGGTCCTGAGCTTCCTCTGCTGCTGCTTCAATGATGACCCATCTGAATGGCAGGGTGGGGATGGGGTGGGTGCTGGTAATGAAAACCAGCCAATCCCTTCTATGACTGTGATCGACTCTCCATTTGCACACACCCATTTAGTGGGAGTTAGTGACATGGATAGAAGAGCCATATTAAGAAATTTCACTCATAACAAGAACATTTCAGGGAAAAAACCCCTCCAAAATTAAAAAAAAAAAGTTGAGTCAAAAAACCAATAAAGAAATTAAGATTTCTTGGGCCAAAAAGAAAGAAATATCACTCCACAACAGCTACACTTCAAAACCGACGCGTTTGTTCTTCTGGCAATCCATGGTACTTTCAGTATTGCTCAAGAACACCGTAATCCAAGTGTATCGATTCTTCTTTGGTTTTCTTTTAATTGCCCAGCTATCGTGTGCATAGTCCAAAACACCCAACAACAAGCAAACAACTCAATTCTGACTCCTTGCGACCCTATAGGACAGGGTGGAACTGCCCCTGTGACTGTCCGAGACTGTGACTCTTCATGGGAGGAGAAAGCCTTATTGTTCCCCCTCAGGGTGACTGGAGGTTTTGAACTGCTAAAGCCCAACTACACCACATGCACATTGTTGCTCTTGTTGTTAGGCATCATCGAGTCCGTTCCTACCCATCACAACGCTATGCCAACAGAACAACACAGTGCCTCATCCTATGCCATCCTCACAATTGTTCTTGTACTTGAGCCCAGGGCTGCAGTCATTGTGTCAGTCCAACGCCTTAAGGGCCTTCCTCCTTGCACCATCCCTCTACCAAGCATGATGTCCATCTCCAGAGACTGGTCTCTCCTGACATCATGTTCTTGCCTCTCTGGTTCAATGAGTGCAATGGTGATTTTCTCAAGGATTTATAGTCTCTTGAAGTCACGTGTAGATTGGTCCCCGGGGGTTTCCAAGGCTATCCATCTTTCTGCAGGCAGGCTGCCATACTTTTCTCTGTGGAGTGGATGGTGGGTGTGAAACACTGACTCTTGCTTAGCAGCAGAGCACTTAGCCACCATGCCGTCATGGCTCCTTTGATCAAGAATAAACCAAACACAACAAGAATAAATAAAAACCAAATCCATTGCCACTGTTTTCATTCTAACTCATAGCGACTTTATAGGGCAGAGTAGAATTGCCCCATAGTGTTTTCAAGGCTGTAATCTTTCTGGAAGCAGGCTGTCACCTCTTTCTCAGAATGGTGCATGGGTTAGAAGCACCCCCTTTCCCTTAGCTGCTGAGCACCTCACCACAGCACCACCAGTCCTGGGGCAGTGCTTTTTTGTCCTCAGTTCAGCTCAACTCACTGCCATCGAGTCGATACCGACTCATAACAACCCTGTAGGACAGGGTAGAACTGCTCCTGTGGATTTCTGAGACTGTCACTCTCGATGGGAGTAGCAAGCCCGGTCTTTCTCTCGAGGAGCGGCTGGTGGTTTTGAACTGCTGATTTTACAGTGAGTACCCCAATTTATAACCAATAGGCCACCAGGGATCTATTTCTGTCCCATAGTGTTGCTATGAGTTGTAGTGGACTCTCTGGCAGGGCTCAAGAATTCCAACTAAAAACCAAACCCACTATTGTTGAGTCCATTCTGATGAATAATGACCCTTGATAGAGTTTCCAGGCTATAGTTGTTGTGTTCCACCCCCCCCCCCAACCCGGCTAGAGATGTGTATGAGAGCAGATAGCCTTCTCTTTCTCCCATGGAATGGCTGGTGACTTTGAACCACTGACCTTGTGGTTATCAAGCCCAACTTACCTAATGCTACCAGAGCTTTCAAATGAAGCTTTGCCTTATGGTGTCTTATTTAGATTGCTGAATTGCTCATGCATTAAAGACATTTTGAGATGAATATTAAAGTTGCTAATGTATTTGGTTGTCGTTTTATTTCAGGCACTGGAAATACTGTAATTGAAGCCGTAAAGGTTCTTATAGAACATGGAGTTCAACCCAGTGTTATCATCCTACTCAGTCTGTTCTCTACTCCTCATGGTAAGTCCAGCGTGGGGCAGTAATTCCCTTTCTCTGCTCACCTGCTTCCTCAAAACTAAGTTCTAAAAAAGTTAACTTGCTTTGACACATCAAAGCCGTTATGTATGTATTACATGGTGTTCCAGTTGGGAGACCATCATAATTACATTGTGCAAACCTGAACAATCAAATAACTTGTTGCTAAGAATTTATTACTGAACATGTGGGGTGTCGTCTTATTGTTTTTTAGATATCAGACCTTAGTAAGTAGAAATCAACTGAGTCTAATTAAGTATCCTAAATATAACATTCCTGAACTCTCACTGTTGCTGCCATCAAGTCAAAGCCGGCTCAGAGCAACTTTAATAGGGCAGTAGAACTGATCCTTGGAGTTTCTGAGAAGGTAGCAGTTTGAGGGAGTAGAAAGCCCCATCTTTGTCCTGTGGAGCAGCTGGTGCTTTCGAACTGCCAACCTTGCAGATCACAGCCTAGCACGTTACCACTCTGCCACCAGAGCTCCTTGAATGCTGACTAGTGATACCAAAATTCCTGTCATAACAACAGTTTTCCTTTTATCTTTTGAAGGTGCCAAATCAATCATTCAAGAGTTTCCAGAGATCACAATTTTAACTACTGAAGTTCATCCTGTTGCACCAACGCATTTCGGACAGAAATACTTTGGAACAGACTAAATTCTTAAAGAGAAAGAAATCATCTGGTATATTACAGTCATATTTTGAGATGCCACTTATTTTACTAAATCACTGAGGAATGGCAAAAAAACAAACACCTGTTTAGAGGTGCTTCTAAATTTTGGAAATTAGCAAAAAGGAACTATTTGAAGTTTGATTTCTATAGTTGGCACCAAATTCAATAACATACAACCCTTGGAAAAGATGAACATTGTAATAACAGGCTTATGCTAATTGCTAGATCCTCAGTGCTTTGAAATTGTACCCTAATCTGGGATCCGCTCAGTTGGGAGGTTGCTTACAGCCACAAATAAACCCAAATGGGAATCCGTTCTTTGGCTCACTGTCGTTTTGCATTTTGCTTTTAGCTTTAGGAAGATTACATGGATGGTGGCTGTTGTCACCTTCTGTGCTTTCTGGTACTGCACATGCTAGTAAGTTGAGAGGATAAAAAAGAATGCCTCCCGGAATTTGACATTTCCAGTACTATCCTACCAAATTGTCAGACTCGGGATGTACGGCTACCTCTTCAATCAGCCCATTATGGTCTTCGTGGCTCATCGCTCTCGAACACAGCCAGACTCAAGTGAAGAAGATGGTGACTCACTTTCAGCAACCGTGATTATAACACAGACTGACCCAGGGATGCCAGAATGCTGATAAGGGAGAGCTAAATATTGTTGTTAATCCTACAGAAGGGAACTGGGATGAAATCTTTTAGGGGCAAGAGGGAAAGGCGGTTTCTTCCTAGGTTGTAAGGCCAATAAGTCAATTAAAATACCGTATTTAAAATTTTTATTTTTCTAGTAGTGAGTTAGTTATTTGGCCCATTTGTGAACTGTAGTTTACACTGGGGGTGGGGGTGGGGAAAACCAGCTATACCTTTTAAAAATGTCGAAGATGTATGTGTTCATATTCAAGCTTTAGAAATGGAGAGAAAACATTCTCCAAATCAATATATGTGTTCTGAAACCTACTTGTCAAACCCTAGTCTTATTTTACTTTGACAGCCAAACATGTTAGCAATAGTTGCTGCTGATGACTTGGCGTATTCACATAGCCCCACTGGCGGCTGGGGAGGGCCTCTGCTCATCGAGCGCAGAAGCCACCATCTCTGACAGAGCCAAAGCTGATGGAAGTTCTCCAGAATCGAGTGAGAGGAAGCAAGCATATGTGGAGTGGACCATCCGTTCTCTTTGAAACCGAGGAATACTAGGAGACTATTGCTATCACGGAAGACTGTGATATAATGAAACTGAGATGAACCGAGCTTAATTCTTCCACTGCAATTTTTGCTTTCCAGTCCTCATAGAAGTTGTCATCTATACTTGTCAGATAAGTGTTTGGAGACAATGCAGATATCGTCTGTTCATGATTTGTAGAAGCTGTAATTAGAGCCCATTAAAGCCGAACTATTTATTCTTTTGTCTCAGTAAGTATGTGGCCAGCAAGATAAAAGAGAGACCAAATCTACTTTAGGTTCATTAAAGTTTAATTAATTTAATTTTTAGTGGCACCTAATCTACATAGCATACAATTCAATAGTTAATGCATTGAATTAGTTGGGAGGTGGCTTTGTTCTGCTCTGAGTTAGTTCTTATGTTAGGACTTTGTTTTGTTTGAAGTGACATTACACAACATCAGACGCATGTGTTTAACGTATATTTTAAGCAATTGACTTTTTATGTCATCGGACATATGTAACATGCCTCTATTTTGTCAGGAGACATGATTGGCATTGATTAAAATGGATTCCACATGAAAAGCCTAGCAGGTACAGTAGGAATGAGTGATTGGGGTCATATTGTCCATTGATGTTTGTCCTCCACCCTATTCAGATTCCAAGATAAATTGTAACTGTATCTTCTGAAATTTAAGCCTTTTATTTTAAGCAATTAAAGCATTATCTGTAGGGACTCTTTGAATGTGGGACAGTTTCTAAACTTAACTATATGATTTGATTATGGCTATTCAGAATAAGAGTGATTTTAATGACATGAACTTGAGAGCTGTATAAACAGTGTGGAATGACTATTGAAGAAAGAAACCTTAACAATTAAAACAACATTCCAATAGTATACAGCAGCGGTTCCCAAATTAATTAGGTGCCAGAATCACCTGGAGGGCGACAGAATGCTGAGCCCCAATCCCAGTTTCTGAGTGGGTAGGTCTGGAGCAGGGCATTTCCAGTATATTCCCAGGTGTTGCCAGTGTTGCTGCTCTGGGTGGGGATCACACTTGGATTTCAAACACCTCTTTTCTAATACAGGTTTTTCCCTGCTACTTAAAAGTAGAGC
>NW_022103931.1:1028974-1030095 GCF_000313985.2 Echinops telfairi | reverse complement strand
CACCCTGACTGGCTCATCTCTTCCCTATGACCCCTCTGTGAGGGGATGTCCAATTGTCTACAGATGGGCATTGGGTCTTCACTCCATGCCTGGCCCCATTCACCTTGGGTATGGTTAAATGTATTTTTTTTAACTTACCCACATATTTAACATTTTTGGTGCTTTCCATCTATTTGTGTAGCTCTAGATTCATCTATCATTTTGCTTCTGTCTATATGATTTTCTTTACTATTTCTTATATTGTAGTTCTCCCTGTGATGCATTCTTTCAGCTCTTTTGTGTCTGGAAGAGTCTTTATCTCATGGTCATTCTTAAAGGAGATTTCACTAGTATAGAATTCTAAGTTGGCAGATATTTTTCTTTCAGCACTTTAAAGATATTGCTTCCCTGTTGTCTATTTTTAAAAATGTTTTTATTAGAAGTCTTTGTTATTCTGTTTACATATGATGTAATTATTATGAAGGTAGTATGTACATTTGCCCTTTTTCTATTTAAGGAACTCTGTTGGCACAGTGTGTTAAGTGTTGGGTTGCTCACCAAAAAGTCAATGGCTCAAACCCACCAGTCACTACACAGGAAGAAGTTGTGGCCGTCCGTTTTTGTAAAGCTTACCACCTCGGAAACCATATGGAGAAGTTCCACTCTGCCCTGTAGGGCTGCTGTCATTCATAATCAGCTCAATGGGAGTGGGTAGGGTCAATTTTCAAAATGTTGCTTTCTAATATGGCTTACATGTTCTTGGTTCCTCTGTTCCTACATTACTGTCGTCTTTTACGTTAATTAGTGATATTCTAGTGTATCCATGTATTCAAGGCCACCCTATGACTCATCATCATTATACTTACTGTTATGTTTTATTACAACCCAAAGATGCAAAACAAAACCAGCAAAGGTAAGAGATCCCTAAGGTAAAATCTGGGTGAAACCAGCTGTACACTTTCAAGAAGCTTCTCCTAGTGAAGTTGCACAGGATGCTATTAGTTCCTCTAGCAGATTGTAACAATATGGGTGAAGTGCTATCTACCAGAGAGACTCTCTTAAGCCTGACTCAGAGTTTTTATTATGGTTTAGTCAAGTGGTGGGATTCAAATGACATTATAACTGGTTCACTGCCTGTGTTA
>NW_022103931.1:990763-1028267 GCF_000313985.2 Echinops telfairi | reverse complement strand
TGTTATTTAAGATAATTCCTTATTGATTGTTCTCAATTGTAATATTCTTGGCTTTTATCCAAGCATCATCAGCTGTGTGATTTATCCTTAACAATCTTTTCACTGTAGGAGTAGGGTCCCATTTCCTAAAAGGTAGGCCAATTAGACAATAGTCATTGTGTTTGATTACATAGTTAGGTGACTTCTTTCTCTGAACATATTATATTTATCTTTGAAACAACTCTTTACACTTCTGCTGATCATACAGCAATTGTTCTGACAATATTTTTAGCTCTTTGAACACTTTCAGGAATTGCAAAATTCACTCATAATGTCTTGTGGGAATTTGGGCATAACACAAAGCTGAAACATAATGACGTCATATGCCATTGTCTGATTGTTTGGCACAGTTTTTCTTTACGTTATATACGAAGTAACAAGGGAATGTAGTATTTCACCAAAAATATAATGAATTTTTTGAAATAAAAAAAATAATATAAGCATAGTTCTGGCTAATTTTTTATACTCCGGGCACTGTTGTGCAGATGAACGTTTAAAAAGAAAAAGAAATGTACATTTTTAACTTCCACATTGCAGCCACCTACCTTTAGCAACCGGTTCACCAAACTCAACAAAAAAAAAAATTAGATATCAGTTCTACTGAAATGGTACAAATGGGCTGAGTCCCACCACTGGTTTAGTCTCATAAAAACACAATACCTGTGTGATTTATCACAGTTACTGAGATTCCAAGCCTCCAGAAGAAAAGCAAGTATTCACCATAAATCACATACTTTTTTCAGACTATCTAGACAACCTCGTATACTATGGTTCAAATCTTCAAGCATATAAAACACTGCTGTCAAAACATTCTGAGAACTTAATACCCAGAAGCCAGACAAGGCTATGGGCATGAAAGCAAACCCTTCTGGGTCTTACATGGTTTGAGCAACTAAGACCTCCCGACTCAACTCTTTCATGCACAATCCACTTCCTGGCCCCTGGTCCAAGCTCTGTTACAGGAAAATTATCATGTTTTCCCAAGCATTAGTATAGCATTTACATAACAGACCAGGTACTAATATCAGCATGAATATGCCCAACACATTGGAGAAGCCAGTGTGGACCAGGGATAGACATGAAGAAGCAACTAATTGAACATATAAAGCTTTACCCGATGGTAGGGTCATTTCCTATGTAGATTTGATCCAACCAGGTAATGCCTAATGCCTTATTCTAATAAGAAACCCATTGTTTCCATGTTATTTCATAGCTGTCCACTTAGAAATGTTT
The DNA here is from genome assembly GCF_000313985.2 of Echinops telfairi. Lineage (NCBI taxonomy): Eukaryota > Metazoa > Chordata > Mammalia > Afrosoricida > Tenrecidae > Echinops > Echinops telfairi. Next base: position 1,026,995 of record NW_022103931.1, on the reverse strand, counting down.
TTATACACAGCACCCTGTGATATTATACCATGGAGCTGCTATATTGTCCATGATAGATAGCAATCTTTCTCACTGGTTATAATGGATTCTAGCTACACAGAGATCAATATAGCCAACGTTGTATACATCATAGATTGGTGATCTGGCAAAGAGGAAAATGAAGTTATTTTGAAAATGGTATCTATTATACCAGCGGTTCCCAACAAACACAGACTAGAAAGAAGGAGCTTGCAATCCACTGCTCAGAGACTGCACACTGCCAGCCTTCTGTGGAGAGCAGCAGAACATTGTCTCAGACAGGGCCAGAAGGCACTCAAAATGTACCCGGTGAAGAGCTGCCTCCTAGAAGTAGGACTTCAATGATGTTATGGAGGAACTCACTCAAGACCTGCATCTGATGATGTCATGACTAAAAACGAGAAGAAAAATTTCAGGCATTCATTAATCAAAAAGTGGAATGTACAAAATATGAATGTAGAAAACTTGTATATGGTCAACATAAAATGGAATTCATAACGATAGACATCCTAAGCATTAGTGAGCTGAAATGGAAGCAAACTACCCATCTTGACTCAGACAATCCTATGGTTTCCTATGCCAGGAATGAAATTGATTAGTCATGCAATCACGATTCATTAATAATTACAAGCGATTGGGATGGGAAAGTTAGAAACGGGGATAAGCAGTTGGAAAAATGTGGCTTTGGTGCTAGAAACCACTCTGGAGAAATCATTACAGCATTTTTCAAGACCAACAACTTACTGCGATCAACTTTTAAAAACAATATAAATGGAAATTACACAGTCGACCTTGTGGGATGTAAGATACAAGAATCAAATTACCTACATGTGGGAAAAGATGAGCAAGAAGCTCCATTCACCAGCTCAAACAAGCCAAGACCTTGTGGAATAGACCTTGAATTTTCACTATGCAAGTTCAAGTTGAAGCTGAAGAAAATAACCAGTTCATGAGAGCCAGTTAGGACCTTTGGTGCATCTCCCCTGAATTTAGAGAACGTCTCAAGAACATATTTGACACAGTGAGCAGTAATGACAGTAGACATGAGGAGCAGTGGGAGGACATCAAGAACGTCATACATGAAGAAAGGAAAAAGTCATTTGAAAGACAGGAAAGAAAGAAAAGACCCAAGTGGATGGCAAAAAAGACTCTGAAACTTGCTCTTAAATGTAAGGGAGCTAAACTGAATAGAAGAAATGATGAAATAAAAGAACCGAATAGAAATTTTGTAATGGTAGGCCAAGAAGACAAAGTCAAGTATTATAATGAAATGTGCAAAGACCTTGATTTAGAAAAGCAAAATGCTCAGCATCTCTCAGGCTGAAAGAATTGGGAAAAATATCAACTTTGAGTTGCCATATTGAAGGGTTTTATGGTGAAAACACTGAAAAATGCCCAAAGCATCAAGAAGCTGGAAGGAATACACAGATTCACTGTACCAAAAAGAATTGTTTGGCACTCAACCACTTCAACAGGAAGTATTTAATCAAGAGCCTATGGTATTGAATGTCAATTCACTCAACTCTGCCAGGAAATTTGGAAGACAGCTACTTGGCCAACTGACTGGAAGAGATCCATATTTTTGCCCATTCCAAAGAAAAGTGACCCAACAGAATGCTCAAGCTCTAGAATGATATCATTGATATCACACACAAGTAAAATTTTGCTTAAGATCATCCAACAACAGTTGCAGTCGTACATTGACAGGAAACCGCCAGAAGTTCAGGCCAGATTTAAAAGAGGACATGGAACAAGGGATACCATTGCTGATTTTAGATGGATCTTGGCTCAAAGCAAAGTATACCAGAAAGATGTTTATTTCTGTTTGATTGACTGTGCAAAAACCTTTGACTATGTGGACCATAATAAACTGTTGAAAACCTTGAGAAGAATGATTCCAAAACACTTCAGAACTTGTACGTAGATCCAGAGGCAGTTGTGCAAACAGAACAAGGGAATACTGTGTGATTTAATCAGAAAAGTTGTGCATCAGGGTTTTATCCTCTAACGGTACTTATTCAATTTGTATGCTGAGCAAATCATCAGAGAAGCTGGATTAAATGAAGAAGAGTGTGGCATCAGGGTTGGAAGAAGGCTTGTTAACAGCATGTGGTAGGCAGATGACAAAACCTGGCTTACTGAAAATGAGGAGGACTTGAAGCACTTGCTAATGAAGATCAAGGATTGTAGCCTTCAGTATGGATTACCACTCAATTTAAAGAAGAGCAAAATCCTCAGAAATGAACTAACAGGTAACATCATGGCAAATGGAGAAAAGGTTGAAGTTGTCAGGGATTTTGTCTTGCTTGGATCCACAATCGATGCTCATGAAGCAGCAGCCAAGAGATCAAAGGGCATGTTGCATGAAGTAAATCTGCTGTACAAGACCTCTTTTGAGTATTGAAGAACAAGGATGTTACTTTGAGGAGTAAGGTGGCAGTTACTGTGGCAGTTACATAATCTGTCAACCTGCGAAGGAGTGGAGCCTAGCCTGTCAATCAGGTCACAGCTTGATAACCTCATTTGGAGGCGAGATGGAGATAAATAGCTAACTAGAGGCCAGACACACTTTCTGCTTCGCCTTCCTGTTGACAAGCCACATGGCGACTTGCTGAAACCTGTGAGGAGCCCCTCTCTCTGCTTCAATTTCCTGTTGAGGAACCACACTCAGAGAGCTGGAACCACATGGAGACCCACACCAGTGCTGAGAGACTTCTATTGCCATTGGAGCCACAAGACTTTGCACCAACTGGTCTGTGATCTTCCTGCCTTCTGCATCTTTGCATGTGGCTGTGTGAATCTGAAGAGGGATTGTGGACTGGTATAGGACTTATGGGCTAATATTGGACTTATGGACTTGATGTGCACTGGGCTGGGATATTTTCTTAATATAAAATGACTCTTTTATATAAAGCTCTTTCTTTTACACATACGAGTGTCCATGAATTTGTTTCTCTAGTCCACCCAGACTGACACAATGTGAAAGTTAGACTTTGAATAAAGAATACTGTAGAAGTTTGGTTGCATATGAATTGTGCTGGAGAAAAATAGTCAAAGTCCCATAGACTGCTAAAAAGACAAATTGAGCTGTACTGGAAGTAGTAAGGCCAGAGTATTCCTTAGAGCAGTGGTTCTCAACCTTCCTAATGCCATGACCCTTTAATACAGTTCCTCATGTTGGCGTGACCCCCCAACCATAAAATTATTTTTGTTGCTACTTCATAACTGTAATTTTGCTATTGTTATGAATCCGGTGACCCCTGTGAAAGGGTCATTAAGGGCCAAAACCAATTCCATGCCTCCAAACAACAACAACAACAACAACAACAACAACAACATGGTCTTGAAGGAAGTCTAAGCTGCATCACAGGCACTGATGAAAAACAAGGCTCCAGAAATTGACAAGATACCACTTGAAATGTTTCAATAAACTGATACAGCTCTTGAAGCATGCACTCAACTGTGCCAAGAAATTTGGAAGACAGTTATCTGGCTAACTAACTGCAGCAGCCATATTTGTGCCCATTACCAAAAACATAGGTAACCCAACAGAATTCAGAAATTGCCGAAGAAGATCATTGATATCACATGCAACTAGAATTTTGCTGAGGAGAATTCAACAATGGTTGCAGCAGTACATTAACAGGGAGCTTCCAGAGATTCAAGCCAGATTCAGAAGCGTACTTGGCACGAGGGATTGCTGCCATCAGACCAGTTTGGGCTTAAAGCACAGAACACCAGAGAGATGCATTCTTGTGTTTTACTTACTATGCAAAGGCATTGAACTGTGTGGAGCATACCAACGTATGATAACATTGCTGTTAGGCAGAAACGGGAAGTGGTGGGGCAGGCAAGTGGAGCAATACCCTGATGACAGTGCTCAACAACTCCTGATGATGGCCTTTGAAGCCCCGAAACAGATGGATGGCAGCTCCGAAGGTATTGTTACATTGTTACTAAGTTTTAACTGCTCACCTGGCAGAACAGCCAAATGGACGTGGAAAATTCCCCAAACTGCCTCTACCCCAGACCAGTACTATAAAACCCTTCCTCTCTCTCCAGGGCAGCAGGACTTCACAGGCTCCCAGCTGGGGACCCGTGGACCTCGCCCGGGAGCTCAGGATGCTCCCGTCCCTTTCTCTGCTCTCCCCTCCCTCCCGGGAACGCTGAAATAAACCTTTAAAACTGTTTTCTATCTTTGCCTTCTTTCTTTCTCACTGCCGCCAATTCAATCTTACAATCGCAAAGAATGAGAATCGCAGAACACTTAATTGTGCCCACGAGAAACATATATATAGACTATGTTGTTCAATCCGAAAAAGGCGATGTTCTGCATGGTTTAAAATCAGGAAAGGTGTGTGTCAAGGCAGTATCCCTTCACCATACGGTTTCAATCTTTCTACAGAGCACATCATCTGAGAAGTTGGAATATATGAAGAACATGGCCTCAGACACGGAGGGAGGCTCATTAACAGCCTATGGTCTGCAGATAACACAATTTCGCTTGCTGAAAATCAAGAGGACATGAAACACTTACGAATGAAGATCAAAGAGTACTGCCTTCAGTGTGGATTGCAACTCAATATAAAGAAAAAAAAAACACCCTCATAAGTAGCCCAATAAACTACATCATGATAAACAGAGAAAATATGGAATGCATACGGATTTCTGCTTATTTGGATCCACAATCAATACTCATGGAAGCAGCAGTCAAGAAATCAAATGACTTATTTCATTGAGCACAGCTGCACAAGACCTATTTAAATTGTCAAAGAGCAAAGATGTCACTGTGGGGACTAAGACGTGCCTGATCCCAGTTGCCTCCTCAGCACGTGAAAGCTGGACATGTTAGAAGTCCAGCCAGAGAAGAACCGAGGCCTTTGAATTAATATGCTGGGAGAATATTGAAAGCACCGCGGATTGCCAGAAGAACAAACAGACCTGTGTAGGAGGAAGTACAGCTAGAATGCTCCTTAAAAGTCAGGATGGCAAGATTTACTCTCACTTAACTTTGGACATTGAGTTAGTTAGTTTATTGTGCCAACCTGGCCAATAAACACATGTGGGGTTAATTGAAGGGCAGAGTTAAATGGCTCGGTGAGCCTCACCTTTGGAGTTCTCAGGTCGCTCACTTTCTGATGGTTGGACCAGGGTGCAGCTGCCTTAACCAGTTCCCTGCTTCAGCTGGCAAGGCTCACTTCCTGCAAGACATCCCCAAGGAGAAGCCACATGGACCTACCCCGATGCAGCCCTGGGTGCTGGAGCAGCTGTGTGGAGACCCCTACCAGCGCTGAGATGTTTAGACATTCACTGATTCGGCTTTCCTCCTGCAGTCGGCATCATTGCACCTGTTTTGTGAGATTTTACCGATGATGCAGGACTGGGCTGCATTTTGTTCTGTTGCATGTACAATTGCTATGATTTGTAACCAAGCTGAAGGCACCTAATAACAATAAAGGCATGGGCAAAATACTGAATGATGCAGGAAGCATCAGGAAAAGTTGGAAGGAATACAATGTAAATCTTCACAGTACAAAATCTCCTTTTTCTCCCTCATTGAGGCTGGTGGGCTTGAATTGCTGACCTTGAGGTCAGCAGCCCAAAATGGGCTCCACTCTGCCACCAGACCAGTCTATTTTTTGGCCGGAAGTTGATCCATGGGGTGAGCTCCATTTCAGCCATAAAGTGTGCCTAAAGTCTACTGTTTCTGGGGTTCCAGAAGACAAATAAGGGCCCCCAGTAAAATGATTCATTAAAAAAAGAGAAAAGGCTTCCTATTATCACCTTAACTTTAAACAAAGCAAAAAAAAAATACAGTTGCTGTAAAGCCTATTCTTTCATAACTATTATCTCCTTTTTGTCAAGTCAGTTATAACACAGTGTCTGTTTCCAAAGCTGAAATCTATAAGAAAGCAGACTGACATATTTTTCTTCCATTGAGCAGCTTGTGTGCTCAAACTACCTATTGCTTAGCAGCTGAGTTCTCTAAACACTGCACTAGCAGGGCATATTTTAATAAATCATTTTATTGGGAGCTCTTACAGCTTTTATAACAACCCATGCATCAAATGTGTCAAGCACATTTGTACAGATAGTGCCATCATTATTTTCTAAACATTTGACTTGAATGGTTAAGACCTTGTAACTTGATCTCCCTTCTGATACACTTTGGGATTGATCTGGTTTTTAATATTTTCTGTGGGTTTTCTTTTTTAAAATACATATTTGGGGTTTTTCTCTGTTGTATTTTGTCATGGTTGGTAGCCTTCTTGACTCTGTTATGTGTTTCTCTGTTTTTCGGTATATGAAACCCAGGACAGGTGACCCTATGGAGACAACATCTAGAATAAGGGTTCCTGGGGGTATAGTGGGGGAGGGAGGGATGAGGGGGAGCTGATAACAAGGAGTTCAAGAAGGAAGAAAATGTTTTGAAATTGATTGTGGTACTGATTGTACAACACTGCTTGATATGATTGAACTATGAGATGATATGATGTTTGGATTCACTCCTAATAAAATGGCTTGGAGCATTTTTTCTTTCTGAAGAATACGCTTTTTGTTATCATACATTTTTATCTCTGTAGAGTTGGAAGTCTAAATATTAGAATCTGTGTGAGAATGAATGCTTTAATATTCTAAGACAAACTGAATGTTGAATGTCATTGTTATTCGGAGAAAAATTGGATTTTAATAATGTTGTTGCTTATAACGAAGAAAATGCCTATAAATTTTTACACACTCTTGTATGAAATATTATACTTATATATGAATAAATGAAAGTTTCTTTTTAAAAATCTATGCCTTCAATTTCCTAGGTAATCTTGTCTCAAATAAGATGCTTGTATAATGTTCTTCTATTTTATACCTTTTAAAAACCTAGCTAGAAATAAGTTGTGCTCTTTCCAAAATGATTAAAAAGTGTTTTTGAAAAAGAAAAAAAGGTTTTGAAATGTTTCATGATGTAAATTCAGCCAGTTTGTAAGTTGATGCACTGAAATAAGAGAAATAGGATTTTCAGCAGAGATGTCTGTGGTCTTTACCTAGGGCAAAGTCAGTATTTAAAAAATCATTAAAAATTTTTATTGTGTATTAGGTGGGGTTTCAATTTTGCATTCCATCAATACGTCAATTGCATTCCACAAATGCATCAATTTTGCCCTCCACAACTTATCAACCTTCCCCATACCTTCTCTCTCCGCACTTGTAGGACATTGTCTCCTCTTTCATTCAAGTTAACACCTGTTTACCTTCTAGCCAATGGAATGTTTCATCAAGCTGATGAAACACTAGAAGCATTCACTCATCTAAGCCAAGAAATTTGGAGAACAGCTACCTGGCCAATGGACTGGAAGAGATGTCTATTTGTACCCATTCCAAAGGAAGGTGACCCAAAAGAACGCTCAAATGGTAGAACACTATCATTGATAACACATGCAAGTAAAATAGTGCTTACAATCATCCAACAATGATTGAAGCACTACATTGACAGGGAGCTACCAGAAGCTCAGGCCCAATTTAGAAGAGTATGTGGAACAAAGAATATCATTGCTGATGCCAGATGAATCTTGACTCAAAGCAGAGAATACCAGAAAGATGTTTATTTGGCTTGATGGACTATGCCAAGGCATTTTATTATGTGGATCATAATAAAGGATGGATAACCATGAGAAGAATGGAAATTTTAGAACACTTAATTGTCCTCATGTAGAATCTGTACATGGATCAAAAGGTAGCTGTGAGAACAGAACCAGGGCATACTGGATGGTTTAAAACCAGGAAAGGTGTTTATCGGGGTTACATCCCCTCACCATACTTTATTCAATCTGTATCTTGAAAAAATAATCAAAGCAGCTGACCTATATGTAGAGGCATGCGGCATCAGAATTACTAACAACCTGCAATATGCAGATGACACAATTTTGCTTGCTGAAAGTGAGGACTTGAAGCACTTGCTGATAAAGATCAAGGACTACAGCCTTCAGTATGGATGTGGTAGTTACATAAACTGGTGTCAGTTTGGGACTTGAGAGGATTAAGAGTGAAGGGTGGCGTCTAGTCTGTCAATCAGGTCATAGCCAATGAGGCCTCTGTGTGGGCATGGCCTTCTCCCTGAAAACTCTGAGAACTCCTGTATTTTCCTCCTTGGAGGCAGGAGACACACTCTCTGCTCACTCCCTTGGAGACTCTCAACTGACAAGACTCACTCCCTTAGAAACATTCTACTGATAAGACACATGGTCTAAGCCCAGGGAGCTGGAGAAGCCACATGAACCTACCCTGATGCACCCAGACACCTGCCAGCACTGAGATGCTTATGCCGCCACTGGATCCACATGACTTCCAACCCACTGGCCTGTGATCCTCCTGCATTCGGCATCATTGCATATATTTCATGAGTCTGAAGAGGACATTATAGATTGGTATCAGACATATGGGCTAATATTGGACTTGTGGACTTGATCTGGAATGGGCTGGGACGTTTTCTCAATATCAATTGCTCTTGTATATAAACCTCTTTCTTATATACGAGTGTCTATGAATTTGTTTCTCTCGTCAACCCAGACTAACACAATGGATTACAATTCAGTGTAAAGAAAATCAAATTCTCCCAGCTGGACCAGTTGGTAATGTCATGATACACGAAGACTGAAGTTGTCAAAGATCTCATCTTGCTTGGATCCACAATCCATGCGTATGGAACAGCAGTCAAGAGATCACATGATGCACTGCATTGGGTAAATCTGCTGCTCAAGATCCCTTTAAAGTGTTGAAAAGCAAGGGTGCTTAAAACATTTGTATCTATTTGTTGATCAGGAGGTACTGGAGTGGGTGATGATCCTTGTCCACTAGCTGCAGCTGCAGGCGCAGGGGTACCTAGGTTGTGTGGGGACAGTTGTCTCTATTAGGTGGAGTAGGACAAGAATGATAAAAAAAGAAAGACAACAATAAAAACATAAACCAAGAAGCCAATAAACACACACACAGAGTAAAGAAATCAATAATAACAACAACTCCAAGTCAGAGAAAGCAGCTGAAAACAAAAGGAAAATAGGAAAGAAAAGGAAGGAAAAACCTCCCATGCCAGCCATGGTATCCCAGAGTACTGCCAACTTCTGTGGGCTCTGAGTGGGTGTGTATAGAAGTCTTGGTGACCCCAGAGTGCATGAAAATGTAATTAGTCCCACTGCTATTTTTTTTTTAAAGCCACACCGACTTCATCTCTGGATTCTTGCCATTGCTACAGAGAGTAATGGGAGAGCATTTATCCCCACACTTTCAGTGTTACTTTAATGAGTGTTCCCCTCTACTGCAGAGCAAAAGAGCATTTGCCTACCCCATCTCCCAATGGGAAAACAAACATTTTAAGTCCTGCATCTATTCTGGTTGGCCGCTGGAGTTGGCTGTGCAAACAGAGTTCACATCACCCCTAGTGCATCTAAGTTGGTTCTTCCTCTTCTTTTCCCCTCCAGTTATCACAATGGCAAAACAAAAGGCAAAAGATGTGAGACTGAACAGAGATTCAACATGATTGTCATCAAACTTGTCAACGTTGAAATCTAAACTCCATCGCTAAGTTTCCAAATGATATCCACCTGTGAATATTGTGAAACATTGACACAAGGACGTGTGTTCAAAAGGCAGCTGTTACACAGGAGTCTACATACCACAGATACCAACCTGGAAGTAAATGGACTTTGCTATTACATTAAGAAGCAGGAGTTCTTGGAGTCATTGGGCTGTGAGCCATAAGGTTGGCGGTTTTAATATAGCAGCCAGGCTGCAGGAGCAAAATGAGGCTTTCTGCTGCCATAAAGACTTCCAGCTTCAGAAACCTAGAGGCTGCTCTGTCCTATAAGGCCCCTATGAGTCAGAATTGACTTGATGGCAGTGAGTTTGGGTTTAGATTAAGACGTCCAGCCAGAAGGCTCCCTAAAAGTGAGGATGGCAAGACTTCCCCGAATGCACTTCAGACATGTTATCAAGAGACACTCATCTCTGAAGGAGGACATACATCATGCTTGGTAGAGCAGAAGGGGAGTGAAAAAGAGGAAGACCCTCACTGAGTTGGACCGACACCGTGGCTGCAACAATTGTGAGGATGGCTGCGCCAGTAGGCAGGGCTGACGACTGGCAACAAGCGCTGCAACCCACGACATGAAATGAGATGCATAAAAACGTTTCTGAAAATGGCCCGGCATTTTAGACTTCACCAATATTATGTAACAAAGTAATAACATACAAAAGAAACAACACCTTAAACATATACTTTTAATAAAGGAAATAGGAAGATAAGGTTGGATAGCATTTTTACAGCAGATGCACGATTTACAATAACTTTAAAATATATAGTTTATTGTTGTTGAGAATATGCACAGCAGAACTTGTATCAATTCAACCATTTCTCCATGTAAAATTCAGTGACATTAATTTTTCAGTTGTCCATCACTCTCACCATCCTTTTCTGAACTGTTCTTCCTGTAAACATAAGCCCAGCCCCATCCTAAATTTCCTATTGTCAATTTGACCCCATAGATAGATTTTTAAAAGAGCGCAATGCTCAAGGCAGACATTCTTTGCTAGTTAATCTGAACTATTGTTTGATCCTAGAAGACTTCAGGGAATATTTTTGATTTAAGGTTTTAGGTTAAAGAGTATTCTACAGCAATAGTTTCAGGGATTCAATCAGTCTTTATGACTCCATAGAATCTGGATACAATTACTTTTGAGAAGATTGGTGGGAACAAGAATTGGCAGCTTGAACTTAATTGTTCAAGTTCCCAGTTCCGTTTTTTTTTCTAGTTCTCCAATGAACTTCATATATTACCAAGACCCAGACCCAAGCTTTTTTGCTATTTTCCTCTGATGATTTAGCCAGCAAGGTGAAAGCAATGCTTTCTCGGATACATCTGATATCATTTTATGCCTTGAATGCTATTCCATACTCAATATTTATTTCCTGTTATACTGCCTTCATTGTCTTTGTAAACTCATTCTGCAGATCACCGTGCACCGGGCTGCTCCAAAATAATGCATTTAATTGTTTTGAATACTGTGTGTGTAGGACACAGACCTAGCCCTTTTGAGAAAGTAAACGGTCACATGCTATTAGCAGTCACTCATTCATGATTATATTACACCACGCTTGCATGCAAGTGGCTGATTTAGAATAGCACATTACACCTGTGGTCAAAGATACCCAGATGTATGATACTTTGGAAACCACTTCCTACTGATTAGATGAAACTCGTGGTTTTTTAAGGAAAATCGGGCTTGTAGAATGTTCCAATAATCGTGTTAGATGTTCTCTGACCAAGAGACACACAGAGCATGTCTTGTGCACTGAGTGTCTTAGCCACTCTAGGGCAGAGGTTGGTTCTAGAATGTCTTGTTGAAATCTTCTGCACATGTAGAGACTGGTGGACTTATTTTAGTGTTTTCCTAGAAGAGGACAGAGAATCATTCCTTTAAAGCATTTGCTTCTGTTGACCAGTCAGCCTGATTTGTGGACAGTGTCTCTGTGTTATTGTTTGTGTGCGCGCGTCCGTGCACGTTTGTATATAGGCGTGAGGAGAGGTAAAACAGATGGGATTTGCATGATTGTTATATCCTTGAGATTTGGCTTTGTTCAATTTTGGGTGCACATTACAGTAATGTATACCAATATTCTTAACCCATACCTGCTAGGAAACACGTTCTTTTCCGTGGCAAAGACAGCCCTGAGGTTGGGCTCTCCAAGGGCCACAGGAGATAATGGCACTGAACGATGCCTCAGAGTGTGTCTCAGAGGTCCAATGAGGGGACAGGCACATATTACATTTCTAACGATTAGAAATGTATCAATTATTCTGTCAAGCATAGAAAACAGGAGTTGTATGAACTGCATACTTTAAGAACTGGGACAAAGTGGGACTCCTTTGGACTACGGCCATCTCCTAATTCTTCTCAGAGTTCTAAGCTGCCCCATGATAATTCTGGTCATGGGAAATCACGTCTCTTTAAAAAAGTGCACGGGACATGGCAACGGTGCCCTCGTTCCAAGACAGCCATGTGCCTTTGGAGGGCATTTTATTTCTTTTGCTTTTAATTTTCCCAGCTGCACCATGGGATTTTTTAAAAAAACGGTCACTTTTTTCCAAAGATATTGTTGGAATGAATGGACGAGCATTAATAAAGTATTGTAAGTTCTATAGGAACAAATCAGCAATGATATCACTGAAGAAAGAATGGACACAGAAGCTTGCTTAGCAACACTGTGATGGTTAAACTTCTCATTCCGGACCTGCAATTAAACACTTAGAAGAGCACTGGGGAATTACATAGCACCTTTCAGTTTAGGAATCTAGCAATAAATTATTTTCATTTTGTAAATGGAAAGGGATGAGTACCAAAGATTTTGGAGTACGAGATTAAAGAGGTTACTTTGATCAAAGAGGCTTTGCCCAAGAAAAAGCAAACAAAAAATGTCTCTTTTTGTTTTGTTTTTTTAGCAATAATCAGCCAGTTTTGCCTACGTGTGCATACTCAAATGATCTAAAAGTTGAGATGTTTATTCCTGTGTATTGTCAGAATATACAAATTAGCGGAGTCAAGGGTTTCTCCAGGCCTACAGGCAAAATTCTGATTGACTTGGCCTTTTGAAGATGGCGTATGACATAAATCAGTTTCTCATTATAGCTAGACTGAACGTTACCTTCCCAGTTCTTCGCTGTAGTTGACACTGCCTTTTGTGATTTGATATCCGTGAAAGCTGAGTGCTTATCCACTTTATGCAAAATAAGTTCTTTGTCCCTTTATGACTTTGAATCACTGTTAGCAGCTGTACTGCCGAACCCCTGCCAGAAGATGATAGCTAGGGGAAAAAAGATTGCGTAGTGGTCCACTAACTGAAACGTAATGGACTTACCTTTAGAGAAAGGTACATGTCTGTAACAGTATAAGGCAGAGCGTGTCCATCATTGGACCATGTGGATGTCAAGAGAAATCTAAACAAGAAAGTGTTCATGGAGGGAGAGATGAAAGGGGATGGGGGGATCCTGCCCATCTCAAACCTACGGGTTTCATCATGAAAGCAGTATGCAGTCTTCTAGGCTGTTTCTGATCTTCTGAGTTTGAGGAATCGCCTCTGGGTCTAAAAAATGTAGTTTTATCTTTTCTCTCAAAAAGGAGTCCTAGTGGCTCAGTGTTGAACTGAGAGTTCAGTGGTTCCAACCCACTAGCTGCCCCCACAGAGCAAGCTGCGACAGTTTGCTTCCTTAAAGATTACAGCCACAGAAAGCCCGTGGGAGAGTTCTACTCTGTCCTCCAGGGTCACTATGAGTAGAACTTGCTGAAATCCATACAACAATGATCTCTCATAAAGGAGGTATAGTGGCACAATGGCTAAGCACTCAGTTGCTAATCAAAAATTACAGCTTTGAACCCACCCAGCTGCGACATGGTAGGAAAGACCTGGTAATCTCCTTCGGTAAAGATTCAATTTAGGAAACCCTATGGGGCTGTTCTATACCATCGCAGAAGATCCCTATGATTTCAAAATAACCTGATGACAAACAATAACAGACATCTCTCATGTTGATCATACCCCATTTAATTTATGCTGAAAGTCACACGTTAGTCAACATCACTTAGAGGGCACAATGACCATGTTGAGTTGCTTTAAGTAGATGGAATGCCTACTTCCACAGGTCCACTGATTGCTGGTGACGGGCAACTTTGTTTTCTTCATCTCTTGCCAATAGGTGAGCACTATGAAACTGGTTGAAAAATGAAAAATCAATACTCTTAGGTATTATTACTATACAGCATCATTATCGGTGTCTGTACTTACTGATTCAGGTACGAGGACAAAAAGAAAGGCTGATTATAAATAAATGGAGGAATGGATATAAGTTCTCTAAATGGCTGCTGAGCTACCAGTGAGGCTAAACCAAAGAAAGGCTTGACAACACTGTTAGTTTACCAACGCTGTTAGTTGACACTCACACTTACTGTGAAAATACAGATCTGCAGTGCTAGTCTCTGTGCTTCTGTCAGCTGTGAATTTGACCTTGATGAACAGAACTTTTATTAAGCCTGGTGATCACACTTAAACTCCTTAACAAAATCTGTGGTCCATATCCTGGGCTTATAGCTTTTCTTCCATTATAGTGTAATTCATAAAGCCAAGTCGCAGAGAAAGGAATAAAACTAGTTGGGTTATTTGACCATAGTCTGGCATTAAAAATCTTGAAAATACAAATTATCATGTGTAATACAGTGAAAGTTTGGTTTGGTCTGATCTCATCTATTGGAATTCCAGAAACCTCCAGGGCAGATATTTTCCCAGGATAACGAACAGGTGTTATATTGTTGTGTAATTTCCAATTAGAGACTTTGGTAGCATTGTGTTGAATCTCCTTCTACAATTTTAGCTACTTGATATAAGATGATGTCCAAAGCTCAGAAAACGTTTAAATTTAGACAAAGGGAATGATGAAATAAAAGCTTCAGATTCCTGATAGCTTTTACCCCTTGATTTATACAACACTACAATGCTTTTGTGTAAATATATGCTGTACATATATGTTAACACAGGCACATTACAAAAAGCAAATTTAATCTGATTCCTCCAATACTCCAAAGACCATATAGATATGGTTAATAGTCTTTCCAGGATAATGAAAAACTCTGAAGGAGTCTTTTGAATTTGCCTTTACCTGACAGAATGAAGAGAGCACCCAGAACAGTACAGATGTTACATTTCGGCCTCTGTGGATGAGGGAAAAGGGAAATGAAGTGAAGAAAGAAAAACTTAATTGCTTAGTTGAGTCCGTGGATTACGTAACTTGCAAAGTCCTCAAATATCTGCAGCGCATATGTATGACGGAAAGCTTTGGAATGGTGGAGCTCTCAATCCACCATGGTGACGTATTTCGAAGACGGAAGGGCTCCAAACACAGAATTCTGTAAACTTCATGGGTGATGGTAGTGCTGGGAATGAAAGCAAAAAAAAAAAAAAGTATGGATAAGCTGAACAACTGTAAATAGTCATACCATAAATGTCTTAGTTATCTAGGGTTGCTATAACAGAAATACCATAAATAGGCAACTTTAACAGATATTTGTTTTCTCCAAGTTAGATGATTAGGATGCCGAATTCAGGGTGTCAGTTCTAAGAGGAGCACTTTGTCACTTCTAGAGGAAGGCCCTGGTTTCCTTGAGCTTCTATTTCTGGGAGAACATCCTGCAGCTTGGCATCTCCCTTCCTTCATCTCTGGTCACTTCGCTCTTACCTGTTAAATCTCTTTAATACCTCAAAAGAGATTGACTCAACATATAAGCTATACTAATATTCAGATAACAAAAACAACCCATTCCCTAACGGGATCATGAGCACAAGCTTAGAATTTAGGATTTACAATGCATATTTTGGGGGGGGACACAATTCAATCTATAAAACTCCACCCTTTAGCCCCTAAATTTTAATGTCTTCATATGCAAATATACTCCCCCCGCAAAAAAGTCTTAAGTCAGATTTTGATTCCAAAATCTCATCTTCTGAATCATCTAAATAAAATATAGATGAGAATGCAAGTATATTCCACAGTGGGGAAAAATTCATATGTAACCTGTGAAATCTACAATACAAATTATTTTCTTTCAAGGTGTTACAGCAGCACAAGCACAAGGTAGAGACATTTCCATGACAAATGGGGAAAAAGGATAATAAGCACCAAAGCAAGCCAAAACCCAGCGAAATAATTACATTAGCTCTCAAGGGTTGAACAAATAACCCTCTGTTCTCTAAGACTATTTGGGCAATGGCTCTGTCCTTCAGATTAAAGCTGTCGGATTCTGGGTAGAGGCCCCTTGACTCTGGACTTTAGCACTGTTTTCTAGGCCAACTAGAATAGTATCTCTATTCTCTTGGCACTGTGGGTCCACATTTTCCTAGTCCATTTGAGTGGCAACCCCATTCCTTCAGCTCCCTAGCAGGCTCCATTCTTCTGTTCCTTGGGAAAGGCTCTGTGTCAACTTGGCTGTGCCAAGATTCTCAGTGGTTTGACAGTTAAGACCTAGTAATTCCCAATGACCCAACCTAATACAATGTAATCAGTGTCAATCAATTGTAAGCCTCCACATTAGGAGACGATTAGGGCAAAATTCAGCGATCAAAAGATATAGCATCTAGGGTCTTAAAGGCTTGACAAAGCCCACATGGAAGAAGCACACCAGCCTGCGTGATCAAGAGGTGTCGATGGGATCAGGGATCAGGCATCAAAGACCCGGAACAAAAATAATATAGATATGAATGAGGGGGAGAGCAGAGTAGAGACCCAAAGTCCATCAACTGGACATCCCCTTACAGAAGGATCACAAGGAAGAGACAATTCAATCAGGGTGCAGTACAGCACTGATGAAGCATACAGCTTTCCTTTAGTTCTTTAATGCTTCCTCCCCCCTACTATCATGACCCCAATTCTACCTTACAAATCCGGCTAGACCACAGCACGTACACTGGTACAGATAAGAGCTGAAAACACAGGGAATCCAGGACAAAGAAACACCTAAGGACGGGAAAGGGAAGGTGGAGGGACAAAGGGGAACTGATCACAAGGATCTACATATAACCTCCTCTCAGGGGGATGGACAACAGACAAGTGGGTGAAGGGAGACATCGGTCAGTGTAAGACATGAAAAAATAATAATAATTTATAAATTAACAAGGGTTCATGAGGGAGGGAGGGAAAAAATTTGGAGCTGATACCAGGGCTCAAGTAGGAAAAAAATGTTTTGAAAATGATGATGGCAACAAATGTTAAAAAAAAAAGAAGAAGAAGAAGAAGAAGGATTTGTTCTAATAATGTGGTGATGTATGATACTCACCTTCCTGACATGATCGCTGAAGATAAAATGTGCAAATGTGGTTAAGAAAGCTGATGATGCCCAGCTATTACAAGATATAACGTCTTGGTCTTAAAGGCTTGAAGTTAAACAAGCGGCCACCAAGCAGGGAAGCAACAAAACGCACATGGAAGAAGCACACCAGCCTGTGTGATCATGAGGTGTCGATGGGATCAGGGATCAGAAATTCAAAATCAAGCAGTCAAATTGACGTGAATGAGTATAAACTAAGTGGAGAACCAAAACCCACCTGTAAGATAATTGGACAGTCCCTCACAGAAGGGCCACAGAAAAGGGATGATAAATCTAGGGTACAGTATAGCACTGATAGAAACACATAACTCTCCTCCAGTTCTTGAATATTTCCTCTCCCTACTATTATGGTCTTAGTTTAACCTCATTCATCTTGTGAGACCTGTGTATGTTCATTTGTATAACATCATTTGATGCATGAAATCCAAGATGGATAAATCCTTCAGAAATAGTAATGGGAGTAATAATTTCCTGAGGGTATGGGAAGAAAGGGGGATAAAGGGGGTAAAGGGGAACTGATAGAAATGACTGTATAACCCCACTCGAGGAGAACAAATAACAGAACTGTAGGTGAATGGATACATTGGATGGTGTAAGATATGGGGAAAAGATATATATATATATATATATACTAATAAGGGTTCAGGGAAGAAGGGTGGAGGAGGGAGGGGGATAAAGGGGAGCTGATATCAAAGAGTTCAGGAAGAAATAAAAAGTTTTGAAGACATGGGAAAAAAATTTATAAATTATCAAGGGTTCATGAGGGATGGAGGGTGGGGAAGGGGGGAAATGAGCTCCAGTAGAAAGCAAATGTTTTGAAAATGATGATGGCAACATATGTACAAAGGTGCTTGACACATGGATATATATATGGGTTGTGATAAAAGCTGTATGAGCCCCCAATAAAAGGATTTTTTAAGAAAAGAAATGGATGATGGCAGTAATTGTACAATTATGCTTGAACTAATTGAATTATGGATGGTTAGAATATCTATAAGAGCTCCCAATAAGGACGGACAACCGAAAAGTGGGTGAAGGGAGATGTCGGACAGGGAAAGATATGACAAAATAACAATTTATAAATTATCAAGGTCTCATGAGGGAGGGGGGAGCGGGGAGGGAGGGGAAAAATGAGGACCTAAGGCCGGGGGTTTAAGTGGAGAGGAAACGTTTTGAGAATGATGAGGGCAATGAATGTACAAATGCGCTTTACACAATTGATGTGTGTATGGATTGTGATAAGAGTTTTATGAGCCCCTAATACAATGATTTTTAAAAAAGAGCTCCCAATAAAACGATTTTTAAAAAGAAATGGTCGTTTCCCTTTCTTAGTGAACAACAAACATGGTCCCTTTGTCCTCCTTCCTTCCTGTAAAATTACAAGAGGCAGAAATTCTTTCCCCCTCTGTTCCCTTCAGTCTAAGATGATGGGCGGGTTTCTGCGGTGGTAATTGGTGAGATCTTTAAGAAAAGTTTGTGTATCTGCCCCCTTGGTGACTATCGTATACCATTTGTTCTTAGTTTGTACAACAGAATTTTTCAAATCTTTAAACTTTGTTTTCATCTTACACAGTTCACTTTTTAAAGTCCATCTCTTCCTTTATATGCATTCTCAGATGATAGCGACTTTCTCTGTAGCTCTCCTCACTTGCTGTTAAGTCCCCAACAGAATTGCCTATGGCATTCATAATTATATAAAACAATCTCTTCAAAGCTAGGTTTTTACTATTAGGCACCTTAAAACTGTTCCAGCTCCCACCCATTACACACTTCTCAAACCACTTCGTAGTTCAGGTATTTGCTAGAGTACCACCCCACACGGCCAGTAACAAAGCGTGCTGGTTACTGAGTGTTGCTGTAGCAGAAATACTACAAGGGCCCGGCTTTAACAAACAAAAACGTCTTGATCAGAGTTTATAGAAATCCAAATGCATGCGCCTGGCTCTGGGGGAAGGCTTTCTTTCTCTCTTTGAGCGTCTGCTCCTAGGCAATCTTCATGTGGCTTGGCATTCATTCTCTCGTTCATATCTTTGCTTGGTTCTCACTTGCCTGTTTAATCTCTTTCATATCGCAAAACAGAATGATTCAAGACACAGCCCCTACACGGTCTTGTCACATTAATATAGGCAAAGCCAGCCCATCCCGAAATAGAATTACAACCAAGGCATACTGTTGCTTTCAGGTGCCCTCGAGTCTATTCTGACCCCTACTGACCCCATGCACAACAGAACAGCACACTGCATGGTGCAGTGCCACCTTGACAGTTTTTCCCCAGGCTTAAGCCCATTGTTGCAGCCACTGTGTCAATCAATCTCATTGAGGCCCTTCCTCTCTTTTGCTGCACCTCTACTTTACCAAGAATGATGTCCCTCATCCCCTTACAGAAGGGTCGTGGGGAGGAGACATACCAGTCAGGGTGCTGTGTAGCAACGATGAAACAAACGACTTTTCTCTAGTTCTTTAATGCTTCCTTCCCCCCACTATCATGATCCCAATTCTTCCTTACAAATCCGGCTAGGCCAGAGGATGTATACTGGTACAGATAGCAACAGGAAACACAGAGAATCCAGGACAGATGAACCCCTCAGGACCAGTGGTGAGAGTGGCGATACCAGGAGGGTGGAGGGAAGGTGGGGTAGAAAGGAGGAACCTATTACAAGGATCTACATATAACCTCCTCCCTGGGGGATAGACAACAGAAAAGTGGGTGAAGGGAGACGTCGGACAGTGTAAGATATGACAAAATAATAATAATTTCTAAATTATCGAGGGTTCATGAGGGAGCTGGGGCAGGGAGGGAGGGGGGAAATGAGGAGCTGATACCAAGGGCTCAAGCAGAAGACACATGTTTTGAGGATGATGGCAACAAATGTAGAAATGTGCTTGATACAATGGATGGATGGAAGGATTGTGATGAGAGTTGTATGAGCCCCCAATAAAATGATTAAAAAAAAAAAAAGAATGATGTTCTTTTCCAGGTAGTGGTCTCTCCTGACAACATGTCCAAAGTATGTAAGACTAAATCATCCGTCCTTGCCTCTAACGAGCACTCTGGCCCTACTTCTTCCAAGGTAGATTTTGTTGTCTTTTTAGGGTGGTCCGTGGTACTTTCAATATTCTTCATCAGTACCACAATTCAAACACATCAATAATTCTTTGGTCTTCCTTATTCCATGTCCAACTTTCACATGCATAGGAAGTCATTGGAAATACCATGGCTTGAGTCAGGCCCACCTCAGTCCTCAAAATAACACACTTGCTTTGCAAAACTTTGAAGAGGTCTTATGCAGCTGATTTACCTGATGCACCATTTCTCTTGATCTCTTAACTGCTGCCTATGTGAGCACTGACTATGGAGCCAAGCATGACAAAATCCTTGACAACTTCAATCCTTTCTCTGTGTATCATGATGTTACCTATTGGTCCAGTGGTGAGGATTTTGGTTTTCTTTATATCGAATTGTAATCTGTACTGAAGGCTGCAATCTTTGATCGTCATCAGCAAGTGCTTCTAGTCCGCCTAACTTTCGGCAAGCAAGGTTGTGTCATCTACATATTGAAGTTTGTTACTCGACCTTCCTCCAATTCTGATGCCACATTATTTTTCATATAATCCAGCTTCCCTGAAAATTTGCTCAGCCTACAGATTGAATAGGTCTGGTGAAAGGATACAAACTTGATACACCTTTTTTGATTTGAAACCATGCAGTATTCCTTTGTTCTGTTTGCACAGCTGCCTCCGGATCCTGTACAAGTTCCTCATGAGCACAATGAGGTGTTCTGGAATTCCCATTCTTCTCAAGGGTACGCATAGTTTCTTATGATCCAAATAGTCGAATGCCTTGGCACAGCCAATAAACACCAGTAAACCTTTTTCGCTTTCTCTGCTTTGAGCCAAGATCCATCTGACATCAGCAATGATATCCCTTGTTCCCTATTGTCTTCTCAATCCAGCATGAACCTCTGGCAGTTTCCTGTCAATGCACCGCTGCAACTGTTGTTGGATGATCTTCAACAAAATTTTACTTGCATGTGATAGCAATGATATTGTTCTCTAATTTGAACATTAGGCTATATCACGTGTCTTTTGAATGGATATAAATATGGATCTCTTCCAGTCAATTGGCCAAGTAGCTGTCTCGCAAATTTCCTAGTGTAGATAAGTGCTTCCAGTGCTTCATCAGCTTGTTGAACCCTTTCAATTGGTATTCCATCAATTCCTGGTACCTTGTTCTTGAGTAACATATTCAGTGCAGACTGAACTTCAGCACTACTGGCTCTTGTTTATGTTACCACATGAAATGGTTGACTGTCGACCAATTCTTTTTGGAACAGTGACTGTATTCTTTTGATGCTTCCTGCATCATTCAATATTTTGCCCATCGAATGTTTCAATAATGCAACTACAGGTTTGACTTTTTTCTTGAGTTCTTTCTTTCAGTTTAAGATATGCTGAGGGTGTTCTTCCCTCTTGGTTTTCTAATTCTAGATCATTACACACTTCATTATATTTTACATTATCTTCTTGAGCTGCCCTTTGAAATGTTCTATTCAATTCTGACTTCATCGTTCCTTATATTTTCCATAGCTACTCTACAATTAGGAGCAAGTTTCAGTGTCTCTTCTGACAGCCTGTCTTACTTTCCTATCTTTTTAATGACCTTTTTCTTTCTTCATGAAGGATCTTCTTGATGTCTTCTCATAGCTTATCAGGTCTTCTGTACTTAGTGTTCAATGAATCAAATCTGTTCTTGAGATGTTCTGAAAATTCAGGGATAGACTTAAAGTTGTATCTTGGCTCTTGTGGATTTGCTTTAATTTTCTACAACTTTATCCTGAACTTACGTATGAGCAATTGATAGTCTGTTTCAGTCAGTAGCTAGCCTGGTTTTAGCTGATGATATTGAGCTTTTCCATCATTTCTTCCAACACACATAGTCAGTTTTATTTCTGCGTATTCCATCTGGAGAAGTCCTTGTGCATAGTCTCCATTTGTGTTGATGAACAAAGGTATTTGTTATGAATAAGTAATTTGTCTTGCAAAATTTTATCATAAGATCTCCAGTTTTATTTCTATAACCAAAGCCATATTTTCCAACTGCTATTCCTTCCTCTGTTTCCAACTTTTGCATTCCAATCCCCAATAACTATCAATGCATCTTGATTGCATGTTTGATCATTTTGATCACTGCAGAATTCTTCAGTTTCCTCATCACTAGTTTTTGTGGTTGGTGCATACATTTGAATAATAGGTGTTTTGGTTAGATTTCCTTGGAGGGAGATAGATATAATCCTATCACAGACAGCATTGTAGTTCAAGAGAGACCTTGAATTGTACTTTTGGGCAATGAATGTAACACATTTCTCTTGATTGTGTCATTCTCGGCATAGTAAACCATATGATTTTCTGATTCAAAATGGCCAATATCAGTCCATTTCAGCTCACTAATGTCTAGTATATCAATCTTTATGTGGTCAAATTCATTTGGGGCCACTTCCAATTTTCCTAGATTGGAATATTCCAAGTTCCGATTATTAGTAAATTTCTGCTGCTGTTTCTTCTTACCTTGACTTGTGTCCCATCAACAAATAAAGATCCCAAAGGCTCCCTGCCCACAGGCTTTACTGCATTCACGTCATCATGGATTATTCGCCTTTTTCTTGTTAAGGTAATGGAGTTTTCTATAGATTTTAGAAGTTCGTCCCTTGTCTCAAATATCATTACCAATTCCTGCCCCACCCCCCACAGCCCTGTTTGTGGGCTGCCATCGCTTTTGGTGAAGTCTTTTGATGCCAAGTGTTTTATTTTTAGGAGATCTCAGTCATCTATTTTGTCATCTGCTTCCTGTATGTTTTCTCGTATGTTTGATAATGTGTTAATGCCATGTCTTAAGGCACCTAAGTTTGTCCCCATTTTTCATTCATAATCTTTATACTTCTAGGTTTTACATTTAGGGCTTTAATTCATTTGCTTTTGCTTTTGTATCCAGAGTGAAGCTGTGCGACTGGTTTCATTCTTCTGCAGCTGGAGATCCAGGTATGCCAGCACCATTTGCTGAAGAGCCTATGTCTTTCTCACTTAATGTGTAATCCGCCCATTGTCAAAAATCGATTGTCTGTCGGTGGCTAGATTTACTCTGGGGTTCTCGATTCTATCCCATTGGTCTGTGCATCTATCATTGTACCAGTACAAGGTTGCCATGACTACTGTAGCGGTGGAGGAGCTCTTGAGAGGCTTCCCACTTTTTTTGTTCTTTAGTAGCGCTTTGCTTATCTGGAGTCTCTCTCTTTTCCATACAACGATGGTGCTTAATTTCCCCCTCTCTTTAAAGAATGATGCTGAGATCTGGACTGGGATGGCATTATATTTATAGATTGCTTTGGGTGATATTGAGATTGTCACAATATTAAGTCTGCTTACCCACAAACATGGAATTTTTTCCATTTATATAAGTCTCTTTTGGTTCCTTATAGTAGTGTTTTGTGTAAGTCTTTCGTTTCTCTGCTTGGATAATTGCTAAGTGTGTGATCTCTGGGGGCGCTATTGTAAATGATAATGTTTTCGTGATGTTTTCAGTGCTCTAGTTGTAGTTATACAGGAATACACATCATTCTTCGATGTTGATTTTATATAATGCCACATTACTGAATTTTCCAATTAGTTCCAACAATTTGGGGGTCAAGTCCTGGGTGTTTTTTGTGTATAGTGTCCTTTTATATGCAAATAGAGAGAATTTTACTTCTTCTTTGCCAATTTGGATGCCTTTAATGTCTCTTTGTGGTCTGGTAGCTCTGGCTAAGACTAACACCACAATACTGAAAAAGAGCATCTTTGACTGGCTCCCGTTGACAAGGGTAACGCTTTCAGTGCCTCACTATGAAATGTGTATATAAGCTTCAGTATGTTGAAGACTTTCCCTTTTATTTCTATTTTGTTTTTATCAGGAATGGGTGTGAGATTCTGTCGAATGATTTTTCTGCAACAATCAATATGATCATGTAGTGTTTTTCCCTTTGTTTTATTTATCTGATGTGTCTTTTGTATAAATCCCACTTGGTCATGATGTAGTATTATTATTAGTTATATTGTTGCATTCTATTGACTAGAATTTTTGCCTAGTTGTTCTATTCTGGTGATATCTTTGCCTGCTTTTGGTATCCGGGTTGTGCTCATTTCATGAAAGGAATTTGGAAGTTTGCTGTCCTTTATTATATTCTGGAATCGTTTAAATAGAATTGGTGTCAACGTTATTCTGAATGCTTGGTAGTGAAGCCATCTGTTTTGGGACATTTGTAGTAGGGTTTTGTGTAAGTCTTTTGTTTCTCTGTTTGTATAATTCCTAAGTATGTGATCTTTGGGGGGGGGGGTATTGTAAATGATAATGTTTTCGTGATGTTGCTATTGTTGGGAGGTTTTTTTTTTACTGCCCTGATCATTTTTTACACTTGTTATGAGTGTGTTCCACTTTTCTATATCAGTATGTGTTAGTTTTGGTAGGTAGTGTCTTAATAGAAATTTGTCCATTTCCTCTAGGCTTTCAAATTTGTTGGAGGGCAGCTTTTCATAGTATTGTTTTAGTCTTTTTTTATTTCAGTTGGTTCTCTTGTGATGTTGCCCATTTAATTTCTTATTTGTGATATTTGAATCTTCTCTTTCTTTTCTTTTGTAAAGTTTCCCAGTGGTTTGTTAATTTTGTTAATCTTTTCAAAGAACCAGCTTCTTTTCTTGTGGATTATTTCTATTGTTTTTGTTTTCTGATTTATTTATTTATGCTCTGACCTTTATTATTTCTTTTCTTCTGGTGCTGTAAGTTTATTTTGCTACTCATTTTCTAATTGTTGGAGTTGTTGGGTTAAAGTGTTGATTTTGGTTCTTTTTCTTCTTTTGACATGTGTGTGTTTATTACATACACTGGCCTCTGAATTCTGCTTTCGCTTTGCCCCAAATGTTTTGGTATTTTGTATTTTCATTCTCATTTATTTTAAGGAAATTTTAAATTTCATCCCTTATTTCTTCAATTACCCAGTCGTTCTTAAGTAGGGTATTATTCAATGTCCATGTACTTTTTCCCTTTGATCTTCAAATTGATGATTTCTAATTTTATAGCATTGTAATCTGAGAAGATGCTTTGTATTACCATGATGCTTTTTAAACTGAGGTTTGCTGTATAGCCTAACATATGGTCTATTCAGAAGAATGTTCTATGTGCAGTGGGAGAGAGAGAGAGCGCGCGAGCGAGCAACAGAGAGAGAGAAATCGGCGCTGTTGATAGGGAGTGTGTTAATTTGGTTTAGTTGTGTTTTTGTTGAGCTTCTTCCTAGTTGTTCTATTCTTCACTAGAGTAGTGTTCTAAAATCTACCATTA
This sequence comes from Echinops telfairi, assembly GCF_000313985.2. Taxonomy (NCBI): domain Eukaryota; kingdom Metazoa; phylum Chordata; class Mammalia; order Afrosoricida; family Tenrecidae; genus Echinops; species Echinops telfairi. The sequence goes on along the minus strand of NW_022103931.1, from coordinate 1,001,695 downwards.
TTGTACCAACTTCTTAAGAGTTTTATTAAGATATTTTTAATGTCTTTCACTGGGTGCATAGATATTTATTATGGTTATGTCTTGTTGTTCAATCAAGTCTTATCATTATACAATGCCCTTCTTTGTCTCTCAGGTGGATTTTGTCTTGATGCCTATTTTATCAGAAATCAATATTGCCACTCCTGCTGTCTTTTGATTGCTTGGTCTTATTTCTATCTTATGATTTTTAGTTTAATTTTCTCTTGTGTCTAAAGTGCAGGTTACAATTCATAGAAACTTTATAAGATGATAGAGTAGAACTGCTCCCTAGCATTTCCAAGGCTTTAAGTCTTTTTCCTTTTAAAAATCGATTTATTGGCTTATGAGTCACATATTCTGTATTCTATCTAACTGGGATAGATTTGACCCAGAGAGACTGGAGCAACAGAATCTCTAAAAGTAAGTGCAGAAGCTTGAAGGAGCTCCCCTAGAAGACATGCTTGCTGGGGCTAGTGCCACATTTAACAATCGGGATCAGGAGGTGGAGGCTCAGGAGAAGGAGAGAAGGAAGGACATCAGGCATGCCAAGTGCTGGCCGCACTTGCTAACTGCCCGTCAACCGCTTCCCAGGTTTCCCAGACCCGTGACCAAAGTGCCAACTGCTATGTCTGTCCGGAACAGGGCCACTGGGCATGGAACTGCCCTAGCCGGAATAGGCCTGCCCAAGGGCCATGCCACCCTGGCAGGCAAGCTGGCCACCAGGGTGTCCCTTGTCCTATGGCAGATAGCCAAGAGGGAGGGCGCCCACAGGCCGGTGAGCAGCTGCTCATTGAAGATTGGCCCTGCCCGGCCAGCAAAGCGGCAGGACAGCTGCAGCGGGTCAGGAACCTTGGGTGAAACCGTGGAAGCTGTTGCACCCAGACCCCTCAGAAGCATACAGACAAGCACCCCTGAGAGCTGTTGGGGGTGTTTCTCTGCCATCCCAGGACAGATAAGGGCTCCACAGAAAACTCTACCTCAGACTCATCACAGTCTCTGAGCCAGTGAATGCTTTTACCCCATTCCTGTGTTTAAAGTGGACTAGCACCCATGCCTGTCAGGCCGACCTAAGATTTCCTTTTAACCTCCCGTGGCACTAGCCAAGGGCACTGCCATCTCACAGCCTTACCCCTGTCTCACTTAACCTGTCCACCTGTTTGTTTCTTCCAGAAGTTCTCAGGGTACCAAGGTCTCTGAACCCAGTGTGCCAGCTTCAGGACCACCAGCTCCTGGACCACCCCATCATCTATCATGGGCCCTGCATGGACAACCCCTTCCAACAGAGTAGGAAGGGTGTGGACCCAAAGCCCCACTCCGTGCCCCTTTTTGCCCGCATGAAGCAGCTAGAGATGTCGTCGTCCAGTAACGCCAAAGGTTTGGGTCCACACCTCTTCAGGGGGGAAATGTTAGGTAGTTAGACCAGGGACCAGGGTGTCCACTGGGCATCAGAGATTTGGGCTCCGAGGCAGGAAGGGGTGGTGCACCTAGGTGGGCGGCACACCTGGATTGGCCCATCTAGGCCAGGTGAGCTTAATTCAGCCAATGGGATCAACCAGTACCATCGACCACGCCTCTCAGTGGGGACCCTGATAAGCCAGAAGCTCTCTCGCACATAGTCTCCCAGCAGCTCCTACAGAGTTCAGCGCAGCCAGGCCTCAGTGCCATGCAGCTGTGCTGCGGCTCCCCCACCCCACCCCTCCTCTGGGTTGTGATCAATTTACTGTACCGCCTGAAACTGCTTCTATCTTTTATAAAAACTCACTGGGATCACACACACAAAAAAACCCAAAACAGCCCAACAACAGTGATAAACCATAATAGAGTAATACCGCCATAGAAAGGAAAACAGAAAACATTAAAATGGATCAAAGAGAGATCAATCGATAAGGTACTAACATTTTAGCACAGCTACCTCTGCCATAATCAAATTTACAATGTTCTCTGTCTGATAGGAAGGCTATTTACATCCCTGGACTATGTTCAGAGGGGATACACTGGAGTAAATGTTTAATCCATGTGGGAATCCTTTAAATAGATTTCCGGCTCCCACTGTCATCCATAGCTGTATGCAAACCAGGTGTTCATAATTTAAGCTCTGATACCATTTCCTCTTTCAGATTTTCATTGTATTAGTTACAATTCTTAGATCACACAGGCTGGTGTGCTTCTACCATTAATTTACTATTTTAATGCTGTCCTTTATTTTTTGTTGCTTTGTTTTATGTTTTTGTAATTAAATACTTTTATTGGGGGCTTCTACACTCTTATCACAATCCATACATCCATCCATTGTATCAAGCACATTTGTACATATGTTGCCATCATCATTCTCAAAACATTTTCTTTCTACTTGAGCCCTTGCTATCAGCTCCTCATTTTCCCCTTCCTCTCTCATGAACCCTTGATAAATTATAGATTATTATTTTCATATCTTGCATTGTCTTCTTCACCCTCGTTTTCTGTCACCCTTCACCCATTTGTCTGTGGTTCATCCCCCTCAGAGGAGGTTATATGTCAATCCTTGAGATAGATTTCCTCTTTCTCCCCCTACTTTTCCCTTATCCTCCTGGTATCTCCTTGCTTTCTTATGAAAAAGTTTTGCTCTATAATCACCCTCCATTGTTTGTGTAAATAATGCCCAGTCACTTAAGAGTTTAAACAAGTCAACAATGTTTGTTTTACAGTCTGAAAAGCCAGCCTAAACATGTATAATTTCCTTTGCTCAACAGTGTTTTAAATTCTACACCCTTAGCTAAATTCATTACATTAATTTATAATGTTCTCTATCATAAAATGATAATTATGTGTCTAAAGTGAACTATAGATATATGAACAGATTTGGGGCTTACACTTAATTATAGCCCTACTTTAAGAACAAATAGTTCTTATGACATAGTCCTACTCGATACTCACCCTCACGAACAGCTTGCTGAAGCTATGCGTGCTAGCAAAGTGTGGTTAAGAAACCAGATGGTGATCAACTATCAGAAAGAATAACGTCTGGGGTCTTAAAAGCTTGTCTTCAAACAACAGCCATCTACCTAAGTGAGATGTCAGCTAAGTCCACAAGCTTTTAAATCTTTATGTGAAATTCGTAATTTGTACCTCTTAATCCCAGTTTAGGTATTTTGCCATTTGAAAATATAGTTATTTGACTTTTTATTATTGAACTGTGAGAGTTCTTTGTATTCTGTATACAAGTCTCAATGCATAATACAATTCCATTTTGTATGATTCCATTGATGTAAACTGTGTAAAATAAGCAAATTTACAGAATTAGAAAAGCAAATTAGAAGTTGCCTAGAGTTAAGAATGGGAGCCCTAGTGAGTGATTTCTAATGAACATGAGACTTCTTTGCAGTGAAGAATATGTTCCAAAATTGATTGTGGTAATACGTGTACAATTCTCTTACTATGCTAAAAAACAGTGAATTGTACATTTTAAATACCAGTAGATGAATTATATGGCATGAGAATTCTTTCTCAATAAGGTTGATATAAATGTACTTTTAAAATTAAACTACTCACAGTTTTTTATTACTCTATCAATAATTCTTCAAAGTCAGTATTTTGAATGTTACCATAATATTTCACGATAACGATATAGCCTATTTTACTATTCCTCTACTGTCAGACATTCAGTGTTGTTTCTACTTTCCTGCTATTATAACAACTTGGTGATGAATAGGTTTGCAGACCTATGATTATTTTCTTACAATATGAATTGCATAAGTGATATCCAGATTAGATTGTATAAAAATTTTTTAATGTTTTGTTCATTTTATCAAGGTACCTTCAGAATATGATCTATGAATTTAAACTTTAGCAGCATATAAAGTACCTGTTTCAACATGTTCTTGCCTACACTAGTCATAACTTGTAAAAATAGAAAAATTCAATAGAAAAAATTGGCAAGGTTATTTTAATTTGTAATTCTTAATACTGACAATCCCATGTGTGTCAGACGATAACTGTGCTACATAGGATTTCCGGTGGCTGATTTTTCAAAAGTAGATTGCCAGACAGAGCTTCAAGGTAACTCTAGGTAGACTCGAACCACCAATCTTATCGTTAGTAGCTGACTGTGTTAACCATTTATATCACCCTGGAGTCAGAATCTACTTGATGGTAATTGTTTTACTGAATTCATTTTCTTAGTACTGAAGTCGGACAATTTGTATGTTTATTCTACATTAAAATGTTTATTTTCCAGCTAGACCAGAGCACACACATGGGTACAGATAAGAGCTGGAAACACAGGGAACCCAGGACAGATAAACCCCTCAGGATCGATATTGAGAGTAGCCATACCAGGAAGGGAAAGGGAAGGTGGGGGGGGGAAGGGGGGAAGTGATCACAATGATCTACATACAACCCCCTCTCTGGCAGATGGACAACAGGAAAATGGGTGAAGGGAGACAATGATCAGTGTAAGACATTAAAAAATAATAATTTATAAATAATCAAGGGTTCATGAGGAGGGAAGGTGGAAGGGGGTGGGGGGGGGAATGAGGAGCTGATACCAAGAACTCAAGTAGAAAGAAAATGTTTTGAGAATGACGATGGCAACAAATGTACAAAGGGCTTGATGCAATGGCTGGATGGATAGAAGAGTTGTAGGAGCCCCCAATACAATGATTTTTTAAATGTTTATTTTTTTCATTGTCTGTTTACATCCTTTGTCAATTTTTTGTTATGCTTTTCTTTCCTATTGATTTGTCAAAGACCTGTGAACTAAGGATGCTAATGCTTATATGTGCTATATGTTTTACAAATGTTTTCCCAAACGTGTCTTCTAATTTGGAAGAAAATATCACCTAGAGTCATTGTATTCATTTTCGTACCAAAATTGTGGTAATAATTTGTTTATATAAAAATTTGAGAAAATTGTATTAATTATAATTTATAAATACATGGATTTTAAATTTTTATCATTCTTTGAAAATATAAAACTTTTCAAAGGGAAATACATATATCTAATAATTTAGACATACACAACTTATTCAACCATTGCAAATATTCTATTTTTTTCTAGTTTGGAACTTTTTTAACATTACTGTAATAATTAATTTCATACATTAAAAAATTCATCATAACTTTATAAATGTCCCTCCCATTCCTCCTTCCTGTGTTCCCAAACACTTTTCCATTATTGCTTGTCTAGGGAAGCAGGGTGGCATCGGATTAGGCGTTGGGCTGCTAACCGTGGTCAGGAGTTTGAACCCACCAGGCGCTTCACAGAGGAAAGCTAGGGCTTGCCGCCTCCAGGCGGCAGGTCTGCTCTGCCCTGTAGGGCACTGTAAGTTGGAATCAGCTTGATGGCAGTGAGCAGTTAGAGAAGCATATCACGAATACATTTTATGGTTCTACGTTCACTTTCTATATTCTGAGAATAAAAGGTTACATGACCAAGTAGAAATTATAAATAACTTCTTTTGTCTGCTGGAAAATCACAGAGTTCTTGAACTTACTGTAAGTGTTGATAAGTACTGTACAAGGTTTCAGATCTGCACAGAAGAAAAGGGTCCTTAGTCAAATGAGTTCAAGGTGCAATGTCCTCTTAGAGATTCACAATACCCATTATTTTTCAGAGTATAATAAAATACACGGAAATTCAAAATCAGACATCACTCTAATTTTGCTTATAATGAAACTAAAACCAAACAAACATAATAACAACCTAAACTCACTGCCATTGAATCAATTTGATGTATAATGACTCTATGGGAGAGGATAGTATTGCTCCTGTGGGTTTTTCAAATGATAAATCTGTTTTTTAATTTATGTTATTTGATTTTTGATTTTTTAATCATTTTATTGGAGACGTATACAACTCTTAACACAATCCATACATACATCAATTGTGTAAAGCACATTTGTACATTTGTTACCCTCATCATTCTCAAAACATTTGCTCTCCACTTAAGCCCCCGGCATCAGCTCCTCATCCCGCCCCCCCACTCTCCCCTCCTTCACGAACCTTTTATAAATTATTATTATTTTGTCATATCTTACACTGTCCGACGTCTCCTTTAATCCACTTTTCTGTTGTCCATCCCCCAGGGAGGGGGCTATATGTAGATCCTTGTAATCGGTTCCCCCTCTCCCCCCCACCCTCCCTCCACCCTGCTGGTACCGCCACTCTCCCCACTGAGATAAATCTTTACTGGAGAAAACCCTCATCTTCTCCCCTTGGAGTGGCTGGTGGTTTTGCTTTGCTGACCTTGAGGTTAGCAGACCAATGGGCAGCCCACTATGCCACTAGGGCTCCTGGTGAGTTCGCTTACACAGAGTTCCCTAAAACAATTTTTTCTTCTTAACATTTGTTAACATCAAAATAGTAGTAGTTCATAGATACTTTATAAAATACTGAAATAAGAAAATGAAAGAGATGGACACTTTGAATAAGCCAACTCTAGATACTAATGCCATGCAAGCTGTCTTAATTTCATTAACGCTTTTAACAAAAAGAAGCTCAATGCTTCCCTTTGTCCAACCTTTGAGTACAAGTGAAGATGCATAGCAAATCACCTAAAGTCAGGGCTTTTTACATTTTTAATGCAGTGCCATAGTAAAAAGACCATACTTTGGAGGTTAGACAGCTGTACGGTGGAAACATATCTGCCCCTTACTATCTGTGTGACCTACGTGGCTTAGCCTCTCTGGACTGCACTTTTCTCCCAATAAATAGAAATTATAACATTTGCCTCACAGAGCTGTTGCAAGGATTAGATGAGATAACATATATCCAGTATATAACAAGGTGGCTGGCACATATATGGTTTTACACAATGTCTATACTGGTATTTATCTGGGGTTATATAAGAAAATGAAGTGACGATTTGAGAACCCACAGACTACTGAATCATCATAGCTTTTTCCATGTGAATGGAATTAGAAGGCTTAGAAGATGAGAGCTTTGCAGCCCACCATATTTCTATTATCAAAATTATCCTTTTAATATGGAATGACATGATAATATCCATGAGTTTTACCAGAAAGAGCATACCACAGAGTATCCCATGTGCAAGAAAACATGTCACTCATTAACAAATTACCGTATATACTTGTGTATAAGCCGAGTTTTCAGCACATTTTTAATGCAGTTTTGTGATAGAATTAGCTGCTTTGGCCAATATTCGGGTCAGCTTATCCTTGAGCATATACGGTAGTAGCATCTTAGGATGTAACCCTGATGGCACAGTGGTTAAAGTGGTTGGCTGCTAACGGAATGGCTCTTTGTGGTAGAAAGATGTGGCAGTCTGTTTCGGTAAAGATTTATGGTCATAGAAACCCAGTGAAACAGTTCTTCTCTGTCCTATAGGATTGTTATGGCTTAGACTCCAAGGAAATGGGTTTGTTTGTGGGGAAGGATCTGGAGAATAGGGAGGGTGCTTTTTACCTGTGAGTGGGTGAAAGTAAGTTATTAACTAACAATGTGGTCAGGTCAAAAGGGGGCGGGGAGGTTTCAAAAATTCTTAGAATAATTTTATTACTTTCCTATTGCACACTCACAGGAACTTTTTGGATGCTCCTCGTATTTATAAGCTATATAATTTCCTTTAGAGACTTGGAGTGCACCAGGACAAAGTTTCCAATTCATTCAAAACTCCAAAGTCATCACTATTGAGTCAGTTCTGACTTATAGTGACCCTATAGGTCAGAGCAGAAGTGCCCTTGTGGGTTTCTGAGACGGTATAGGAGTAGAAAGCCTCATCTTTCTCCCCTGGAGGGGCCGACGCTTTCAAACTGCTGACCTTGAGATTAACAGCCCAACACGTAACCCAATAAGCTATGATGGGATGTTTACCTGTTTCTGGATCATGGGGTCTTTTGGCCCAAATGACATACATGTGAGTTTATAGGGACAATAGGCATCTTTTTTAGTATACTGCACAGGGAAATTATGTGCAGAACTTCGGCAGTAAAAGAATGAAAAAAAAATAACAACAAGTTCACGAGGGAGAGAACTTACTCTTTTTCTAATTCTGCACCCAAGGCTGCATCTCAGCAGTAGAGGTGACACTGTACGTGCCTCTCTTCGAATACTGACCTGTCTGAGAAATTCGAGAACTGTGAAAACTGCTAGGTTTCCGTTTCTACCGTGAGAGATGATGAGCCTTCTGCATACTCTGTAAGGTTGAAAAATGAATGTTATTACATGTGCCTGTCATTTATACAGCAGGATATTAGTTCAGTGGCATATTTTCTTATCGTCCAATCCCTGGATACAACATATAGCTGCAAATTTTAAAGATGAATATGCTTTACCGATACATTTGTAACCATTCCAGACATTCACATTCTCATGGCAGTCAGTCTGATGTACTATGAATAAGATTTTTAAAAATTATCAGCCAAAGCTTCTTGAGCTGTGGGCTGCAACGCCATATGGGGTCATATAACTGAATATGGGGGCTGCAACAGGAAAAGGTTTCTAAACTTGCAATGACTAAAACTTTAAAATCAATCCTGTAACGAGTCTAAGGTGTTTCTGGCAGTGGTTGCCCTGTGACAAATTTCACTTTTCAAATGAAAAAAGTTTAAGAAGCCTTGATATATAATGCAGTCTGGTATTTGACTTAAATAGTTGTGATAACAGCTCAACTTCATCCGCTTTTAATGGAATGTTTCATTTAGCTCTTGCTACTCACAAAATTAGCACATTCCTAGTATTCCCCTGGACACTGAGATAGTTATTATGGTACTCGAGGTGCTGATGTGTTTCTATAAACAAAGAAGGTTCTAGAAAACGTTAGGCTTTGTGATTAACAAGCACCATGATTGGTAGTGCTTTCTTTCTAACACGCAGACTTTGGGGTGAGCAAAGTACATTCTTAATCAGCCTGCTTAATGTAAACATGATTCACTTTCTTCATCCTCCTTGCATAATAATGCACTTGGCGATTAAAAAAACAGGTTGACAGTGTTTGTGAGTGCATACTCCTAGTACACTTTTCTTTAGGGAATCTATGTGTCAAAGTGCTCCCATAGGCGTAAGGGCTGGGTTAGACCTAACCCAGGAACCTGGGAGATTCCATGCCATTGAGTCAGGCAGGCAGATTCCCCCGACAAGGCTGCTTTCTTTGTGGAACCGTGAAAAAGTGAAAGTGGCTCTGAGATCGTGTGTCTGGGCCACCACGGCCTTCTGCCAGGCATACTAATAGTCGCTCTTGTCTGGAGGACTAGTCTGTAGGCTAGTCTTACCCCTAACTCTGAACAGAAAGTAACTAAATTGCCTCAGCTATTTAGTGAAGAAACTACAAAGAATCATTCACTTATATTTGCCGAAACCTCAGAGACAAAAACGAGGCAGCTAAGGGCTTAAATACTCATCTCATTTCACCTATCTAACATTTTTACCAAAAAGGATATTGACAAAGAGTGAAAGGCAATTCTAGTTCTTTAATGCTTTCTCCCCATCACTATCATGACCCCAATTCTACCTTACAAGTCCAGCTAGACCAGAGCATGGTACAAATAAGAGCTGGAAAAACGGGGAATCCAGGACGGATAACCCCCTCAGGACCAATAATGAGAGTAGTGATACCAGGCAGGTAAGGGGAAGGTAGGGGTGAGAAAGGGGGAACCAATCACAATGATCAACATATATCCCCCTCCCAAAGTGACAGACAACAGAAAAGTGGCTGTAGGGATACAGTGATCAGTGTAAGACATGAAAAAATATATTGATTTATAAATTATCAAGGGTTCATGAGGGAGAGAGGGAGAGGGGGGAAATTAGCTGATACCAAGACCTCAAGTAGAAAGAAAATGTTTTGAGAATGATGATGGCAACAAATGTACAAATGTGCTTGACACAATGGATGGATGGATGGATTATGATAAGGGCTGTAAGAAGCCCCAATAAAATGATTTAAATTTTTTAAATAAAAGAAGCATATAGACCTAGATGGAGATTATGTTGAGAAATGCCTTCGAATTTCAGTATTGTTGTTTAATAAATGTGTCTACAATTTTGTAGCAATACTTTTTTACTTACCCTGTCATTATACTAAGGGGATACTTTATGGTCTCACATATAGGCAGGCTGTGACTTACAGCAGTGTGCATTTAAGAATCACCCCAATCATCACATCTACCTTGTTACTACAGTGAAAGGCAGGCATAGTCAGAGGTATCATTCAACTAATGTGGAGGAAATGGATTCCAATTTTGAAAAGAGCAAAAAAACACATTTTAATCACTAATAGTTTGTGCAAGCTACAGGAAAAATTTGAGGAATCAAAGAAACTTATAAAATAAAATACCTGGGTCATTTCCTTAAAATGCTAAAATGTAGCTCCAAGTCTCTCAAAAAAGCATCTTTAAAAAGATGCTTGCTAAAATCTCCTTATAACAATAATCTGAACTATACACTTTTGTGTACCTTATTTAAAAAATCTCATCAGAAAAGTCTATTTAAATACATTGATTTAATAAAAGCATTTCTTTATGTTATGCATTATTGTTCTAAAATATGTGAGAAATTTCATCTAAGTTACTTTATATAGTTCCTGATTATGGTATTACATTTTTCCTAAAAGGATACTGTTTTCCCAATTCATGATGTTTAATCCGCAAAAATCAAACTTACAGCACACTTAATAGCATAAGCACTGCTTGCCAGCGGGAGGGGCAGAGCAGGGAGCTCCCGAGGGGGTGCAAAGGATAAACTCTGGGGCCAGAGCGTGGCACCCCAACGGACGTGACTGGAGGACACGCCTAGAGGTCAAAAATCAGACCTAGATCTATTTACAGGTTTTACTTTCTTTTTTTAATTTCTTCTACTTCCTCTTTAAAAATTTTTTTTAATTTATTCATTTCTTGGTCATTGGTTTTCTTTTTTGTTCTCATCGTTGTGTTCTCTTTTGTCGCTTTGTCTTGCTATGCCTTGTTTTTTGGTGCATATTA
>NW_022103931.1:985449-989319 GCF_000313985.2 Echinops telfairi | reverse complement strand
TATCAAGGGCTCAAGTAGAAAGCAAATGTTTTGAGAATGATGATGGCAACAAATGTACAAATGTGCTTGACACAATGGATGGATGTATGGATTGAGATAAGAGTTGTATGAGCCTCCAATAAAATGATTTTTAAAAAATTAAAGGTACAAAGAAAATAGGATCTGTGGAGACTTCAGAAAGTTCCTGGTAAAAAATCTCATATTTTCATTCTAATTTTTCAAGAACTTTTTGAAGCACGCCCCCCTCAGATATGAAAGTGCTTTCTCAATTGTAAAATGATATATACATTTGTTATGATTCAATACTTTAAAGAAGTGCAGAATTGGAGATCACTTTCAGAAAGTAAATGAACCTTGGTGGCACAGAGGCTAAAGTGCTCAGCTGCTACCTGTATAGTCAGTGAGCACCAGCAGTTCTACGGTAGAAGGATGTAGCTGATTGCTTCTGTACGGATTTACATATTAGAAGTCACACGGGGCAGTCCAACACTGCCTTTACAGAGTGGATATGAGTCAGAACCAACTTGATGGCAATGGGCTTGGTTTTAGCTAAGAAAGTAAACTTTTATGATATAATGTGATATTTATACTTCCACACTTTAAGTGTTCTTTCCTCTTAGCAAACCAAAGTTCAGATATGAACTTTTATTCCATTATGCATCTATTTCAAACCAGGTAAGTTCTATAAGTCTCTCATTTGTGTGAAGAGTTTGGATTTCTTATATCAAAATAAGACTTCTTAGTACTTGTAATTGCTGTTACGTGAACATCTGTTTGAAAAGAATGAATTCTGAAGGAAGAAAGGCTAAAATACAGTCAAATGTTCGATATAGAGTCAGCAATAGGATATAAGGTTTTTTGGGCTGGGCAAGAATTGTGAGAATGTAATGTTCTCATGTAACTAAGATATCTTACTCAACTGGACTTCAAGGTAGATAACCTAGGCCTATATAACCTAACTGGATGAAAAATTTTTAAAGGGCTTGATTCCTATTTCTGCTCTCTACCATAATGTTTTTCCCTGTCCTAGCTCCAGTCTACTAGGAAAGTCTTGTGGCATAGGATACACATTGAGCTGCTAACCACAAGGTCAGTGATTCAAACCTACTAGTCATGCTGCGGTAGAAAGCTGCGGTGGTCTGCTTCAGAAATATTTATAGGCTCAAAACCCTATAAAAGTTCACTGTAAGTCAGAAATGACTCGATGGCAGTGAGTTTGGCTTTTATTTTGAGTTCCATTTCGCACACTCATTCACCACAGGTACTGTTTGTGCTAACTTCTACAGGTTCCCACTAAACTGTAGCTAACTACTACATTATTAGAACCAGCAGCTAAAAAACTAATGTCTGATGGCTCGGATGATCAATTTAAATAAATATTAAAGTTTTAACAATAGGCATCGTACCATAGGGAGACAAAGAATACAGTTGGCAATAGGAAGACAGGGCATATGTACTTTGGAAATGTTGTCTGGAGAGCCCAGTCCCTGGAGAAGGACACCATGCTTAGTAAAGTAGTGGGGCACCAAAAGAGGAAGACCTTTGATGAGCTAGAGTGACACAGCGGTTGCATCGATGGGCTCAAACATAAGCACAACTGTGAGGACAGCACGGGACCAGGCAGTGTTTCAGTCTATGGTATACAGGGTTACCGTGAGTTGGGAACTGACTCAATGGCACCTAACAACAACAACAACAACAACAACAAACTTTCAGTTCCTTACAAAAAGTTTTAAGATTACCCAATGACATAGTAGAATGTTAAGGGGACAAAATTCTGCTTTTTCATATTTCCTTTGCCTCTCTGTCTTTTAGGAGACAAGACCACATGTACAGATAGGTCCGCCCCCACCATATACTATCATTTATTCTTTTGTGTATTTAAATCATTCTAAAAGAGAATGAGAATGACTTTAAAAGAATACTGAACCAGAGGAAAGTAAAAGGAAATACAGGAAAGAACGATGAGGCAAGGGGGACTAATATAGGTCTAAATATAGGCATATACATATGTAAATATATTTATATATAATGATAGGGAAATAAATCTATGTACATATATTTTGATGTTAAGTATTAAGGAAGCAGATGGGCATTGGGCCTCTACTCAAGTACTCCCTCAACACAAGAACACTTCGTTCTACTAACTTAGCATTCCGTGATGCTCACCTTCCCTGACACAATCGCTGAAGACAAAAGTGTGTGCATAAGGAAATGTGGTAAAGAAAGCTAATGGTGCCCGACTATCAAAGATAGAGCGTCTGGGGTCTTAAAAGCTTGAAGATAAACAAGCGGCCATCTAGCTGAGAACCAAGTCCACATGGAAGAAGCACACCAGCCTGTGTGATCATGAGGTGTCGATGGGATCAGGTATCAGGCAACAAAGAAGCAGAAGAAAAAAATCATAAAAAATGTGCATAGGATGAGTGTGGAGTGGAGACCCAAAGCCCATCTGTGGACAATTGGACATCCCCTCACAGAAGGGTCACAAGGAAGAGACAAGCCAGTCAGGGTGCAGTATAGCACCGATGAAACATACAACTTTGCTCTAGTTCTGTAATGCTTTCTCCCCCAAAACTATCATGACCCCAATTCTACCTTACAAATCTGGCTAGACCAGAGTATGTACATGGGTACAGATAGGAACTGGAAACACAGGGAATCCAGGACAGATAAAGCCCTCAGGACCAATATTGAGAGTAGCAATGCCAGGAGAGGAAGGGGATGGTCGGGGAGAAAGGAAGAACGGATCACAACGATCTATATACAATACCCTCCCGGGGAGGGGGGTGGGCAACAGAAAAGTGGGTGAAGGGAGATTTCGATCAGTGTAAGACATGAAAAAATAACAATAATTTAGAAATTATCAAAGGTTCATGAAGGAGGGGAGAGCGGGGAGGGAAGGGGGAAAAATGAGGAGCTGATACCAAGGGCTCAAGTAGAAAGAAAATGTTTTGAAAATGATGATGGCAACATATGTACAAATGTTCTTGACACAATGGATGGATGTATGGATTGTGATAAGAGCTGTATGAGCCCCCAATAAAATGATTTTTAAGAAAAAAAAGAATACTGAACCAATGTGAATGAAGGAGGGTGTAGAAAAGTATGCTGTTATCCAGTGCTTGAATTAACTCAAGTAAAGCACCAGGCGTGATTACATAGCATGACTGCTAACAAACAGGAATAGCACTGTTTATTTTGCTTCCTAAACAATTTGAATAATCAGGGACCTCTCAAGATGACATCTAATTCTAGGGCAATTAGAATGTTGGCATAGTATAAACTATTTTGGGGTATCATTGTCTCATCAAACTATATTGGTTTTGTCAACTTGAACTTTTTTAGTACTTGGTGTGCTGCGTGGAGAAATGGCTTACTTCCGGGCCTACTTACCTTGCATGTCTTCTTCTTCCCAGGACTCTTCATTTGCCAATAGTGGGTTCTGCGACTCATTCATAGATCTCATAGGAAAGAAGTGTCCATCACCAAGGCTAGTGGAGAGAAAGAAGGCAGTAAGCGATTTCAGCTGACACAGACTCCCCCGCCCCCATTTTATTGGGAGCTCTACAGATATCATAACAATCCACTGTTCAATTAGATCAAGCATGATTATTCAATTGTTGACACCATCATTTTCAAAACATTTTCTTTCTTCTTGCACTCTTTGGTATCAACTCCCCTTCAGCCCTCCTCCACCCCTGTTATTATATTAAATATTATTATTATTCTAACTCCTTTCCCCCTTACCCCTCGACCCCCCTATCTTATATTATCCAATGTATCTGTTCACCTGCCATTCTGTTATTCATTCCTTCTGAGTGGGGTTATATAGTCATCATTGCTATTAGTTCTCCCTTCCCCACTCCT
>NW_022103931.1:981372-985349 GCF_000313985.2 Echinops telfairi | reverse complement strand
CTGGATTTTATGCATCAAATGATCTTAATTATACACATGAACACATACAAGTCTAACAGGATTAATGAGGCAAAACTAAGACCATAATAACAAAGGGAGGAAATATTAAAGAACTAGAGAATAGTTATGTGTTTCCACAGTGTGCTATACTGAATCCTGAATACATCATCCTTTCCATGTGACCCTTCTGTGAGGGACAGTCTCATTATCTTACAGGTGGGTTTGGGGTCTCCATTTTGTGCACACTCCTTCATGTCAATTTGGCTGGTAGTTTTTGAACTTCTGATACCTATTCCCATCAACTCCTCTTGATCACACAGGCTGCTGTGCATCTTCCATGTGGACATTGTTACTTCCCTGCTAGATGGCCACTCGTTTAACTTCAAACCTTTAAGACCCAGACGCTTTTAATAGCCAGGCAACATCCAGATGATAGAGACTTTTGTGATTGAAATATTATTTCAAGAAATGGTGTGGAGGATATTAGGACACTTAGGCTTATTGACAAAAGCTATGATGCTGTTTTTAGGAGCTGTTGCGTGGGTCCGCTTGACAGAGACAGTCTGTACAGCAGAAAGACTGCTCAGTCCTGTACCATCCTTAAAATCCTTTGTATGCTTAAACCCACTGCTACAGATACTGTGTCAGTCCATCTGGTTGAATGGCTTGTTCTTTTTATGCTGACCCTCTACTTTAGTAAGCATGATGTCCTTCTGCAGGGACTGGCCACTCTTGATAACCTGTCCAGGCTAGTTTGCTCTATCTGGATGGACTCAGCTGATATCTAACTTAGGTGGCTGCTTGTTTTAAGACAAGACTAATATTCCAGGTGCTATTCTTTCTGATAGCTTGGTACCATCTGCTTTCTACAGCACACTTTACTGTAGCAACTATATCCTCAGTGATGACTTCACCAGGGCAGGTATTGAGCAGGATCACATCTTAGAATGAACTGTTCTTAGGTTAGGGTTTATGATGAAGTCTATGCTTAAAATCCAGTAGATCTAAAGTGCATATATATATAGTTACTTTTATCACCTTTTATTTTAAGCTTAATTTACTCCCGAGCCATAGGTTTTTGCTTCCTCGGTTTCTTCTGGTATATCTTGTTTCTGTGCGATGTCCTCGTCTAGCTTAGGAACAATGTGTTCCTTCTTAGTCAGGATCATTTCATGTGGCGGAGGGGGGTGTCATGTATGGGTTGATATGACTATGAGCTCTGTAAGTCTGGTGGCACATCTTAGGGGCTCTGTTCAACTCCACCATTGAAACATTGCAAGGGCACACGCTGCTTCAAATACTTGGTGGCTTTCCGGATATGCATACCCTTAATGGCCTGGGGAGTCTTAAGGACGTTCTTAAAGATTCGATTAAAGACCCGAAGAATTGATCCTTCTCATCTGCATGATTTTGTGCAGATTTCTGGGTCAAGTGAGTAGTGAACCATTTTTTCAGATCACCTCAAGCTGCTACTGGAATAGCAAGACTGGTGGATCCTGGGAGAACGCATAGTCACTCAACTTCTCTTAGTTCACTTTAGAGGCAGCAGTATCATCTTGTGCAGAAATAATTTCAGTAACCTCCATGAGACATTTGGTAATAAAAGTATCATTAACCTAGGCAATGGTATAGAATTTAAAGTGCTTTGTGAAAAAAGGAAAATATGCACATACAGGGAAGCATTTTAGACTAAAATACATGGGATGTCCACTTCAACAGGTTAAAAACTTAAGTAACAGTTTAAGAAAGCAGTGAAGGGTAGACACAAAGCAAAAATCTCAATCACACTCATTTACTAAGGCACAACTATGCCTGCAGCATTAAGATACGTCACAAAAATAAAGTAGGAAAATAGAAAGTAAAGGGATATAGCATCTGGGGTCTTAAAGGCTTAAAAGAGAATCAAGCGGACATTTAGCTGAGAAGCAACAAAGTTCACATGGATGAAGCACACCAGCCTGTGTGATCATGAGGTGTCGATGGGATCAGGTATCAGGCATCGAAGAACCAGAACAAAAAATCATAAAAATGCGAACAAAGGGGATTGTGGAGTGGAGACACAAAGCCCATTTTTAGACAATTGGATATCCCTTTATGGAAG
Organism: Echinops telfairi; assembly: GCF_000313985.2. Taxonomy (NCBI): domain Eukaryota; kingdom Metazoa; phylum Chordata; class Mammalia; order Afrosoricida; family Tenrecidae; genus Echinops; species Echinops telfairi. The sequence continues at coordinate 983,248 of NW_022103931.1, read as the reverse complement.
GGTGACAAGGAAGACACGAGCCAGTCAGGGTTCAGTATATCACTGATAAAACATACAACTTTCCTCTAGTTCTTTAATGCTTTCTCCCCACTACTATCATGACCTCAATTCTACCTTAAAAATCCGGCTAGACCAGAGCATGTACATGGGTATAGATAAGAGCTGGAAACACAGGGAATCCATGAAAGATAAACCTCTGAGGACCAATAATGAGAGTAGATATACCAGGAGGGTAAGGGGAGGCTGGAGGGAGAAAGGGGGCACCGATCACAATGATCTACATATAATCCTCTTCCAGGGGGTGGACAACAGAAAAGTAGGTGAAGGGAGACAGCAGATGGTGTAAGACATGAAAAGAAAATAATTTATAAATTATCAAGGGTTCATGAGAAATGGAGGGTGGGGGATGAGGAAATATCAAGGGCTCAAGTAGAGAGAAAATGTTTTGAAAACAATGGTGGCAACCGATGTACAAATGTGACTGACACAACGGATGGATGGATGGACTGTGATAAGAGCTGTAAGAGCCCCCAATACAATGATTTGTATAAAAAGGACACTATATATTTATATAGCTCACCTCAAGAAATGAAATCTACCACAATATCCTGTTAAATCATCCATATATGGGGTTCTCCACCCCTCCATAACTCCTCCCTTCTTTCTCAGTATCCTCTCCCCCCTTTTCTTTGTTCCCACCCTATCCCTGGCCTCCTTGTAGTCATCAAAGTTTAGTCTTTGGGGGTGTATGCCAGGTTTCTTTTTCTTTGTTTTTCCTAATAATTATGGTGTTATTAAGTATTTAATCTTTGTAAAATTGAGTAAGTATGCCAAGAATAATGTTCTTTAGTTTTGTCCAGGTCTTGTGGTGTTTAAGAGTTGTCATTGTTTTTTATTGCTGCATAATACTCCACTGTGTGGATGTAACAGAGCTTATTTATCTGTTCATTGATAATAGGGGTTTGGGGTTGTTTCCATGTTTTCGCTATTATAGTAATTGTTGCAATAAACATGTCTGTTCGTGTTGTATTCTTTATTTCTTTAGGGTATATACCCAGTAGGTCCCAGTTTTTATTTTGTCATCTACAGTGTGGATATTTTTCACTATGTTCAATAGTGTGTTTATGACTTGTATTAGGGTCCTTAAGTTTGTCTCTATTGTTTCTTTGATGGTCTTTAGAATTGTGTGGTTTATATTAGGTCTTTGATACATCTTGATACATAGTCCAAAAACTTGGCATAGTCAATAAACACAATTAATCATCTTTCTGGTATTCTCTGCTTTCAGCCAAGATCCATCTGACATCAGCCATATCCACTGTTCCATGTCCTCTTCTGAATCCTGCTTGAAATTCTGACAGCTCCCTGTCAATGTACTGTAGCAACCGCTATTGGATGATTGTCAGCAATATTTTACTTGCATGTTATACTAATAACACTGTTCTATAACTTGAGTATTCTATTGGGCCACCTTTCTTTGGAATAGTTTTTGGCACAATGATTCTGTGTATTCTTTCTATCTCCGTTTGATGCTTCCTCCATCGTCCATAGAATCTTTCAATATTGCAATGCAAGACTTGGATTTTTGCTTGTTTCTTTCAGTTGAAGATAAGTTGACCATGTCCTTTTATGGTTTTCAAACTCTAGGCCTTTGCACATTTTTTTATAATACTTTATTTTGTCTTTTTTTAAAAACATTTTATTAGGGGCTCATACAACTCATCACAATCCATACACACATCAATTGTGTAAAGCTCATTTGTACTTCATTCTCAAAACATTTTCTTTCCACTTAAACCCCCGACATTAGGTCCTCATTTTTCCCCTCCCTCCCCCCTCCCCCCTCCCTCATGAGCCCTTGATAGTTTATAAATTG
>NW_022103931.1:976891-979308 GCF_000313985.2 Echinops telfairi | reverse complement strand
AAGTGTTAGAGGGGCTGTGGGGAGACAAGAACTCTCATCCACTGCTGGTGGACTTGTAAGTATGTACAACCAGTATTTTGTCTTCTTGAGCTGCCCCATGAAATTATCTGTTCAACTCTTTAATTCTTCCTTTCTTCCATTTGCTTTACCTACTCTCCAATTAAGAGCAAGTTTTAGAGTCTCTTCTGGCATACATTTTGATTTTTTCTTTCCTAACTTCTTAATGACCTTTTGCTTTCTTCACATGTGAAGTTCTTGATACCATCCTACAGTTCATCTGGTCTTCTGTCATTAAGTGTTTAATGAGTTAAATATGTTCTTGAAATTTTGATGGGCTATACTCTAGATCTTATTTTGGTTTTCCTGGATTTGTTTTTTAGTTTCTCCAACTTCAAACTGAACTTCCATATGAGCAGTTAGTGATCTGTTCTCGTGAGTCTTGGGCCTGGTTTTAGCTGCTATTATTGAACGTTTCCCTCGTGTTTGTCCTCAGATGTACTTAATTTTATTTCTGTGTATTCCATATAGAGAAGTTCATGTATATGAACTTTTGTGTTATTGCATAAAGGTATTTGTAATTAAGAAATCCTTGATCTTGCAAAATTCTATCATGCACTCTTCAGTTACCTTTCTATAACCAAGGCCATATTTTTCAACTGTTGTTCCTTCCTCTTTTTTACATTCCACTCACCAATAATTAGCAATGCATCTTGATGGTATGTTTGATACATTTCAGACTGAAGACATTGGTAAAATTCTTCTGCATCACTAGCTTTTGTGGTTGGTGCATAAGTTTGAATAATAGTTGTATTGATTGAATTTATTTTATGAAAGTAGATGTTATTCTATCACAGATAGCATTATACTTCAAGATAGATTTTGAAATTTCCTTTTGACAATGAATAGGATGCCATCTCTTTATTGTCATTTTCAACATAGTACACAATATGATTTTCTGATTCAATATGGCCAATACCAGTCCATTTCACCCCATTAATGCCTAGATTATCAATACTTATTGGTTCCATTTAATTTTTAATGGCTATCAATTTCCTAGATCCATAATTCATACATTTCAAGTTCCAATTATTAATAAGTTCGAAGCTGTTTGTTATTTGAGTCATGCCCTGTAATAGGATTTTTGTGCAAACAGCACCTGTACGAAGGTATGGGTGGAGTTTAGCCTATCAATGAGGTAATAGTCTGATGACCTTCCTTGGAGGTGGGACCGAAATATATAGCTCTCTCTCTCTGGAGATATCTTTCTCGCTCTCTCTGTCTTGACCTTTCTGCTTGCCGGCCACCCTGAGAGTTCCTGGAGCCCTGTGATGTTTCTGACCAACCTCGGATCCATACAACTTTACACACACTGGCCTGTGATTTTCCGGCATTCTACATCATTCCGTATGGCTGTGTAAAGGACTTATGGACTAGTATTGGACTATGGACTTGAGATGGATTTAGCTGGGGTATTTTCTTGATAAACAATTACTCCTTGATATAAAGCCCTTTCTTACACATATGAGTGTCACTGGATTTGTTTCTCTAGTCAACCCAGCCTGACACATGCCCCATCAGCATAGAGTTGTGTAAGACCAATGCCTTCTTCATTACAAATATCTTTTTTCAACAACAGGAAAGATAACGGTATATGTGAACTTTCCCAGATGGAATACACAGAAATCAAATAGATTATTTCTATGGGAAGAGACAATGGAGAGGCTCAATTTATCCATATGGAACGAGGCCAGGGGCGGACTGTAGAACACATGTTCATATGTAACCTCAGGTTGAAGTTGAAGAAAAGTCAATCTAGTCCATGATTACACCCTATCTCAACTTAGAGAACACCTCAAGTACAGATGTGATTCACTGAACCTGAGGACCTGTGGAATCACATACATGATAAAAGTAAAAGGTCATTACAAAGACAAGAAAAAAAAAAGATCAACGTGGATGTTAGAAGAGACTCTGAAACGTAATCTTCAGCATAAAATGACTAAAGCAAATGGAAAACACGAGACTAAATACTGAACAGAAAACTTTTAAAGGGCAGCTTGAGAAGAGAAAGGAAAACATTACAATGAAATATGCAACAATCTGGAGTGCGAAAGCCAAAACCAAAGAATTTACTCAGCATATAACAAGCTGAAAAGACTAAAGGAAAAATTCAAACCTTAATTACAATATTCCCCTCCCCCAAGAAGAATTTATTTCAAAGGATGGCACTGAATCTGCAGCTTCAGGAGAAGGATATATCTGATGAGAGGACATAGGAGCAGATGATGGGGGAGGAGGAGACACTGGAGCACATCCTGGCCCACTAGGCCTTGAGGACAATGACCCCAAATAGAGCAGCCAGTCCACAGAGAGGCCCACATGGCCAGCCCCACTATGAGACGTGATGCCCCTCACTG
>NW_022103931.1:972294-975094 GCF_000313985.2 Echinops telfairi | reverse complement strand
CAATGGATGTGTGTATGGATTGTGATAAGAGTTGTATGAGCCCCTAATAAAATGATTTTTTTTAAAGTACAATATTAAAAAAAATTACACTATTGAAGGATTCTCTGGGCAAAATAGTGTACAATGCAGGAGGCATCAAAAGAAGTATGGACGGAATACACAGTACCAAAAGCAACTGGTGGACAATCAACCATTTCAAGAGGTAGCATATTTTTAAGAGATTAAAATGCAGAAGGAAGAAGTCCAAGCTTCAGCGAAGACATTTGTCCCAAAAGAGCTTCAGGAATTGATGAAAACTCAACGGAAATGTTTCAACAAGCTGATGAAGCACTAGAGGCACACGCTCAGCCCTGCCAAAAAATTTGAAAGACAGTTACCTGGCCATCTGAGTGGAAGAAATCCTTATTTGTGCCCATTCCAAACAAAGGTACTCAAAGGAATGGACAAGTTATGGAACAAAATCATCAATATCACTTGGAAGTAAAATTCTGTTGAAGACCATTAAAAAGTGGTTATGCCATTACATCGACAGGGAGCTGCCAGAAAGTCAAGCCATATTGAGAAGAGGGCACTGCAGCAGCGATATCATTGCTATTGTCAGATGGATTTTGGCTACAAGATATTGACTTATATTTCATTGACTACACAAAGGTTTTTGCTATATAGATCATAGCATTGAGAAGGATGCGAATTGTAAAATACTTCATTGTGTTAGTACCGAACCTGTACATGGATAAAGAGGTAGTTATTGGAACACATCAAGGGACTACTGCACAGTTTAAAATCAACAAAGGTGTGTGAGGGTTGTATCCTTTCCCCATATCAACTTAAATTGTATGCTGAAAAGAATCTGAGATGCTGACCTGTGTGAAGATGGGCAATCATCAAGGCTGGAGCAAGGCTTATAAACCGTCTGTGGTACACAGATTACACACATTGCTTACTGAAACCAAGGAGGCCTTTAAACACTTAAAGACGAAGATCAGAGAGGGCAACCTTCACTATGGATTACAACTCCATGTAAAGAAAACCAAACTCCTCACAACAGACCAAAAGACATCATGATAAGCAGAGAAAATATTGAAGTTGCTGCCTCCACAAGCAATGTTCATGGGAGCAGCAGTCAAGAAATTTACCAATGGACTTTGAGTCAACATAGTGTGCATCTACACATACCACACACACACACACGATGTGCCTGCAATATTGGAATAAAGCTAAAACCCACATGAACTGAATTGTCCACACCTGAGAGACTGTGGGGGTGGACAGAAGAAGGGGAAGAACAGGTGGATCCACCAACCCTTAGAAAAGGGCAGAACTGGTATTGAACCACTTCTGTTTCTCCAGGGATCCTGAGTTCTTGAAGGAAACACAGGTCTATATCCTAAGTCAGTGGTTCTCAACCTTCCTAATGCTGCGACTCTTGAATACAGTTCCTCGTGTTGGCACCCCAACCATCAAGTTTTTTTCATTGCAACTTCATAACTGGAATTTTGCTACTTCATAACCATAATTTTGCTACTGTTATGAATCAGGTGACCCCTGTGAAAGGGTTTTTGACCCTCCCCCCCAAAGGGGTCATGACCCACAGTTTGAGAACCGCTGTCCTGAGTAGAATGGGGTTACAGAGTCAATATGGGAAAATTTGTATTTCTATTTTATCTTTTGTAAATGTTATGACCAAATGAATTAGCAAGACTGCTGGCAGTGGCACCAGCACAATTGTATCTACTAAATTGATCATTACTGGCTACCCATCCGCATGTCCCTACCCGTGCTGGTCACCTGTGTGCTCCTGCATGGTGTCATGCAATCACTACTGGCTAGGGATACTGCAAAGCTTCAGGAAAGCAAAGTCATCTCCAAATTCTTCTCCCCATACCTACAGAGTGCTCAAAAGGGATACTAAAACATACTCCTATCTGTACTCTGGAGCTTAGGGTACAATCCATTCAAACACTATGAAAGTTTTTGGTCCCCCTCTCCACTGTTTCTTTGCTATTTGTTTTGTTGTTTCTATTATTCCGTTCTTGCACCACATGATGGAGCCATTTATCCCCGCATGACTCAGCCACCCTCCCACCCACCCCTAACAGCTGCTCAAATCCAGCCCACACAAAGAAGTAGGAAAGACAAGCACAAAGAAGTGAACAATACCCAGATCCCAAAAATTTGTTTGAAAAAGAAAAGACTCTCGAATTACCCAAAAAAGAATGATGTTTAGGTACTTGCATCTGGATGGAGAAAAAGATCAAGCCATGGGAAATATATAAAAATCAGAAAAATTTAAAAACAATCAAGTACATATATATAATATTCATATTAAAATAAAAGAATTATACAGCATTTTAAAAGAGCAAAGCAATAGAAATGAAGCAACAGAAAAGTGAATCAGAGAGCTTGATGATAAAGTTCAATTCCAATTTTTTAATTTAATTAAAAAATCTTTTTTTCAATTCCAAAGTTTAAGACACATAATTAACCAAAGAGCAAAAAACACCTGAAGCAAACCTAAGAATCCTGTGGAACACGATCAAGAGGAACACCTATGTCTCACTGGGATGTTGGAACAGGAAAAAACAAACAAACCAAATCCCCAAAGAAAATAATTCAAGAACTTCTGGAGGAAAGCTTACTTAACATCATAAAAGAGGCAAAAATGTCCACCCTCATCATTCCCTGGGGATCTTTCTACTCCCCTCCCCTGCTGTTCCGCTGCACCCCCACCCCCCCACCCCAGTGCATTGCCTCGGCATGGCGGGGTCAGATCAGGCGCAATTCCCACACTGTGTTCCTG
>NW_022103931.1:956098-971280 GCF_000313985.2 Echinops telfairi | reverse complement strand
AAATGATGTACAAATACGCTTTACACAATTGATGTGTGTATGGATTGGGATAACAGTTGTATGAGCCCCTAATAAAATGTTTAAAAAAAAAAAAAAAGAGGCAAAAATAAGTATTAAAGAAACCGAGAGAAGCCCAGAGAAGATAGGCTCCCAAAATAAATCACTTATGAATATCATAGTCAAAGGAGAAGGGTAAGGAATGAATCTTTAGAACAGCTCAGGCAAAGAACAGACACATACAAAGAAAATCCCGTAAGAGTAAGTTCAGATTTTTCAGCTGAAATCCTGAAGGCAAGAAGAAAATAGAATGACATAAAAGCCTGAAAGGAAACAAATTCCAACCCAAGAAATTTATATAAAGCAAAACTGTCCCTCAAATGTGAAGGAGAAAGAACGGTATTTCCAGACAAGGAGAAATTAAAGGAATTTGTAAAAATAAGACCAGCTTTATAAAAATATTACAAAAATATGAAGGGGAACGCTTCGGAGAGAAAATCAATGACAGCACACGTTAACCTGAAGATCAACAGAAACACATCATCATCTAGAAATAAACTCACTTTAAGGAGTATTCAAAATGAAATGAAATGAAATAATTAATGAAGAACAATACGAAAATAGAGATAAAGTGCAGATATAATAATACATTCAAATGAACTAAAAGTTCACATAAAAAGTGAACACATTTTATTTAATTAGAGAAAAAATACAAGATAACCTGAAAGAAAATGAAAAAAAAAACCCATAAAAACTATAATAAAAGCAAAGGAAAAAGAGGACAAGAAAATCCACAAACAAAAGTAACTCAAAAAAAAAATTTATAACAACCAAAGAAAACAATACCATGATACACACAAGAGAACCACACAGAAATTACAGTAATAAATCCACTCATATCAATAGTGATACTAAATGTAAATAGTTAAATGCATCAGTCAAGAGAGAGAAGGACAAGGAAACAGGATTCATCAGTATGTTCACCAGAAATACCTCAGACACAAAGACAAAAATAGACTATAAATCAAAGGATGCAAAAAAGATAACAAAAATATAACAATAAAAAAGGAAAACTACTCCCCTTGTGAACAAGAACCAAATAAGGATGGCCTTCATAATCATTTTTTATTCAACATTGTGCTGGAAGCCAGCCAGAGGTATTAGACAACAAAAAGAAATTGAAGGTATCCAAATTGGCAAAGAAGAAGAAAAATTTTCTCTATTTGCAGATGATATGATTCTATACCTAGAAAACCCCAAAGACTAGATTTTATAAAAAATAGAAATAATCAAAACACTCTGCATCATGGAAGGGTACAAGATTAACATACAAATATCAATTTGCTTCCTGTATAATAAGGAAGAACACTATGAAAAGGAAATCAAGGGAAAAAATATAATTTACAATAGCCACACAAAAGATGAAATAATAGGGGAAAAATCTAATCAGAGAACCAAAAGACTTGTACAAACAAAATTACAAAACACTGGAATTGGTGGTTGCTGGATTTTTGGTTTGGATCTCTTACTTTGAGGGTGCACAATGATTGGTAAGCCAGGACTACAATATATTTACTGTTTTAATGCCTTCTTGTTTTCTTATGACATGTATTAGTCTGGTAGGCATGGTTCTGCCTTTATGAATAAGCATTATCAAAATTTTTGCCCTATGACTAACCCCCATTGTTTGTTTACATAATGTCGTCACTTACGGATTTAATCTGTACAAGTAAAAACAATTCATGTATTGCAATCTGATGCCAACCTATACTTGTATAATTTCCTTTGCTCAACAGTGTTTTGAATTCCATACCATTGGCTAAATTAATGGCACTAATAATTGAATCACCTTATACCTCAGGGTAATAATTTATAATGTTCTCTAACATAAAATAATGATGTTTCTAAAATTAACCAAAGATATATATAAACAATAGATGTATTATGGACTATGCGTTCACATTCAAGTATAACCCTAGTCTAAAAACAATTGATTTTTAAAAATCATTTAATTTGGGGCTCTATAGCTCTTATAACAATCCATATATACATCCATTGTATCAAGCACATTTGTACATATGTTGCCATTATCATTTTCAAAACATTTTATTTCTACTTGAGCCTTTGGTATCAGCTCATTTTTCCCCACGCCCCATCCCCATAAACCCTTGATACTTTATAAATTATTATTTTTTTCATGTCTTAAACTGACTGCTGACTCCCTTCATCCACTTTACTGTTGTCTGTTCCCCTGGGTGAGGGGGCTATACCAATCATTGTGATCGTTTCCCCCTTTCTTTCCCCACCTTCCCCCTACCCTCCTGCTTTCGCTACTCTCATTATTGGTCCTGAGGGGGTTACCTGTCCTGGATTCCGTGTTGCGAGCTCTTATCTGTACCAGTGTACATGCTCTGGACTAGCTGGGTTTGTAAGGTAGAATTGGGGTCATGAGAGTAGTGATGGTGGGGGCGGAATCATTCAAGAACTAGAGGAAAGTTGTATGGTTCATTGTTTCTATACAGCACCCTTACTGCATCCCCTCTGAACATAGTCCAGGAATGTGCATGGCCTTGCTATCAGATAGAGCGCCGCAAAGTGGATTATGCCAGAGGTATTTCCATTGTTGTTAGGTACAATTGAGTTAGTTCCTAACCATAGCAACCCTATGCACAACAGAAGGAAACACTAGCTAGTTTTTTGGCATCCTTGAGCCAGTCAGGGTGCGATGTAACAACGATGAGAAATACAACTTTCCCCTAGTTCCTAAATGCTTCCTCCCCGCTCCCACTACCATGACTCGAATTCGACCTTGCAAGTCTGGCTAGACCAGAGGATGTACACTGGTACAGATAGGAACTGAAAATCCAGGGAATCCAGGGCGGATGACCCCTACAAGACCAGTGGTGTGAGTGGCGAAACAGGGAGGGTAAAGGGAGAGTGGGTAGGAAAGAGGGAACCGATTACAAGGAACTATGTGTGACCTCCTCCCTGGGGGACAGACAACTGAAAAGTGGGTGAAGGGAGTCGTCGGACAGGGCAAGATATGACAAAATACCAATTTATAAACTATCAAGGGCTCATGAGGGAGGGGGGAGCAGGGAGGGGTGGGGGAAATGAGGACCTAATGTCGGGGGTTTAAGTGGAGAGAAAATGTTTTGAGAATGATGTACAAATGCACTTTACACAAATGATGTGTGTATGGATTACGATAACAGTTGTATGAGCCCCTAATAAAATGTTTAAAAAAAAATTGTTCCTAAGTCCATTATTGTAGCTACTGTGTCAATCCATCTGGCTGAGGGCTTTCCTCTTTTTCATTGTTCCTCTACTTTACCAAGCATGATGTGCTTCTCCAGAGACTGGTCTTTCCTGACAGAATGTCCAACGTATGCAAGATAAAATCTCAACATTCTTGTCTCCACTCTAACCATACTTCTTCCAAGACAGATTTGCTTGTTCTTTTGGCAATCCATGGTACTTTCAATATTCTTATCTAGCACCACAATTCAAACACATTGATTTTACTTCAGTCTTCTTTATTTAATGTCCAACTTTCACATGTATATGAGGCAATGGAAAATATCATGGCTTGGGTCAGGAGCAATTTAGCCCTCAAAGTAACACCCTTGCTTTTCAATACTTTAAAGAAGTCTTGTGCAGCAGATTTACCAAAAGCAATGTGTCGTTTGATCTCTTGACTGCTACTTCCATGAGCATTGATTGTAGATCCAAGTAAAACAAAACCCTTTACAACTTCCAACTTTTCTGTTTATCCTGATGTTACCTATTGGTCCAGTTGTGAGGAGTTCTGTTTTCTTTGCATTGAGTTGTATTCCATACTGCGGGCTGCAATACTTGATCTTCATCAGCAAGAGCTTCAATTCCTCCTCACTTTCAGCAAGCAAGGTTGTGTTATCTGCATATTGCAGGTTGTTAATAAGACTTCTTCCTATCCTGGTGCCCCATTCTTCTTCATCTAACCCAGATTCTATGATTGTTTGCTCCGCAGACAGATTGAATAAGCATGGTGGAGGATAGAAACCTTGCATATATCTTTAGCGGTTTTAAAACATGCAGTATGCCCTCGTTCTGTTTGTATAACAGCTGTTTGATCCACGTACAGGTTCCACAGGTGGTGCAAAAGTGCTGCATGTAGAATCTTCCTTGGGTAGTTTCAGAAAAACAAGCAAAGAGCTGCCACATCCTCCCCTTCAGGTCTCCCCCATCAGCTATAGATGCAGTGAAGGGAACTTCTCTGCCGAGATTGAGCTGCTCAGAGCGGACTGCAGGTATTTTTTGTGGAAGAATCCCACCAAGAAGAGGAACAACTGAAAAATGTATGCTTTGCCAGGGGTCTGTGATGGTTAGGGATGATGTCAAGTACACATTCCTGGGCAAGGGGAGGGGTGAGGCCCAACCTATCAACTGGGTTGCAGTCTAAATGTCATCACAAGCCTTTTTGTACAAGAATGAGAGAACCTGGAAACTCTCTTTCTCTGCCCCTTAGCTTTCCTGCTTGCTTCAGGAGTGTGTGTGTGTGTGTGTGTGTGTGTGTGTGTTTGGGGGTGGGGAATGTAGCGGCATGTGGGCTATCCAACCCTGAGAACTGTAGGTGCCTGCCATGTTTCCACCAACCTTGGATCCACGAGACGCAGCACCCATCCACCTGTCATCTTCCTGCATCCTGCCTCACCTTTTCTGAATAATCAGCCTGCAGCTATGTGAGTCTGAAAAAGGTCCAGTCTTGCATCAGACTTATGGACTTGAGTTGGACAAAGCTGGAATGCCTTTTTGACACAGAATTACTTCTTTTTAAAAAAAATCATTTTATTGGGGGCTCATACAACTCTTATCATAATCCATATATCCATCCATTGTATCATGCACATTTGTATAGAATTACTTCTTGATGATAAAGCTCTTTCTTATACATGTTATTTGTTTCCCTAGACAACCTGGCCTAACACTGGGTTTTGCTTCACCGGCGCTGATAATGAATAAAGGATAGTGGATAAAGAAGAGTCAGCCACTAATAATGTATGAGTATTGCATAACCCCATCAATCTTACAAATTTGGCTAGACTGGAACATGTATGCTGGTACAGATAAGAGCTCTCAACACATGGAACCAGGATAGATAAACCCCTCAGGAATAGTAATGGGAGTAGCAATACCACAAGGGTAGTGAGAAAGGGAAAAATGGGGAACTGCCTACAATGGTTGGTATATAACTCCCCCCCACCCCGCACCCCAGGGGGAAAAATTACAGTAATGTGGGCAAAGGGAGAGAACAGGTGATGTAAGATATGAAAATAATCATTTATAATTTATCAGGGGTACATCAGGGGGTGTGTTAGTCTGGATTGACTAGAGAAACAAATTCATAGAAACTCATGTGTATAAGAAAGAGCTTTAAAAAAAGAGCAATTGAATATTGAGAAAACATCCTAGCCCAGTCTAGATAAAGTCCATATGTCCCCTATTAGCCCACATGTCCAATACTAGTCCATAGTTTCCTCTTTAGACTAACACAGCCATGCAATGGCACGGAGTGAGGATCACAGGGCAGTGGGTGGAAAGTCTTGTAGATCCAGTGGTGGTGTAAGCATCTCAGTGCTGGTGTGGGTCTCCTCGTGGCTCCTCCAGCTTCAGGGCTCTAGCGTAGCTCCATGTGTCTTGTCATCAGGAATACCAAGCAGAGAGTCTGTCTGTACCTGGCCTTCAGTCAGCTATCTATCTCTGTGGTACATCCAAATGAGATCATCAAGCTGTGACCTGATTAATAGGCTAGACTCCACCCCTTCTCAAGTTGATACCAGATTAAGGGAGGGTGGGAAGGTGAGGGAGAGAGGGTAAAAAGAGGAGCTGATACCAAGGGCTCAAACAGAAAAAAATATTTTGAGAATGATGATGGCAACATATGTACAGATGTGCTTGACACAATTGATATATGGATTGTTATAAGAGCCATAAGAGGCCCCAATAAATTTATTTATTAAAAAGAAGAAGAAAGAAAAAAATCAAAGGACAAATAAAATCTAAAGTACTAAGGATAATTCCTTTCTATATTTCACAACTGTGGGTACATTTCAATTCCTTTATGGAACCCCCTGTATTTAATGCAGTATAGTGAGTCAGAAGCTATGTGCAGGAAAATAACCAGAGGACCAATAAGATAGATGAGGAAGTGTGGTAGTTATATAATCTCATGTCAACTTGAAGATATTAAGAGTGAAAGGGGTGGAGTCTAGCCTATCAATCAGGTCACAGCCTGATACCTCCTTGTGGGTATGGCCTTCTCTTGAGGATTCTGGGAAGTGTCTCTCTTCCTCCCTGGAGGCGGGACACTTTGTCTCTTTGCTACACATTCCTGTTGATGAGCTACATAGAGTTACGTTAAGGGCAGCCAGAGCCCTGTAGCTACTTCCACTGCCATTAAATCCACAAGACTTTGCACCTATTGGCCTGTGATCTTCCTGCATTCAGCATCATTGAATGTGCAGCGTGAGTCTGAAGAGGAATTTATGGACTAGTTTTGGACAGATGGGCTACTATTGGACACAGGAAGAAACTCACACACATCTTCTAGATCTGGAAAATAGCATGCAGCAAATGACAGAAGAGTTTATCAGCAGTTATTGTGCTGCAACTAGGGTATAATTAAGACTTCCTTTTTAATACCTCAAATGCCAGATCAACTGTATCTTGGAACCAACTGGAATTGACAACTTTGCCAAGCACAAACAAGGGAGCACCCAAACAGCACAGAAAAATTGGTGTGAGAAACCACAACTAAACATCTCCTTCTGGATGGTGCCCGGCTATTAAAAGATATAGTATCTGGGGTCTTCAAGGCTTGAAGTTAAACAAACAGCCATCCAACAGTGAAGCAACAAGCCCACATGGAAGAAGCACACCAGCCGATGCAATCATGCGGTGTCATCGAAACCGGTCAACGGGCATCAGAAGACTCACAACAAACAGTACACAAACAAAAATGCATTGGTGAATGGAGGGGGGTTGGAGCGGAGACCCAAAACCCATCTGTGGACAATGGAACATCCCCCCACAGAGGCTGAGTCGATCAGGGTGCAGTAGAGCACTAATGGGTCACACAATATACCTCTGATCCCTTGAGGCTTCCTCATCCCCTGCTATCATAACCCCAGTGCCGCTTCCCAATCTAGACTAGATGGGAGCATGTGATAAAACTCACAGCACATGGGACCCAGGAACAGGAATGGGAATAGAGATACCCAAAGGGTAGGGGGAAGGGTAGGAGAGGTGGAGAGGGAGGGGGGAACCAATCACAATGAATGACACATAACCACACACCCCCATTTGGGGAAGAACAACAGAAACCAAAGGGGAAGGGAGTCAGCGGTCGGAGTGAGATTAGAAAATAATTAACAATCTACAATCTATCAAGGGGCCATGAGGGGCGGGGGGCGGGGAAGAGGGAGGGAAAGAAAGAGGAGCTGATCCCAAGGGGTCAATGGAGAGTAAATGTTTAGAAAAGAACTATGGAACATATGTATGAATATGTCGGATACAATTGATATATGCATTGTAACAAGAGTTATAAGAGCCCCCAATAAAATGATTATAAAAAAAAAATCTCCTTTCTCCTCTGCTTGCTCTGTGCTTCCCACCATTCCCACCAAGGCGTCCTAGGCCAGACTGTTGTACCTGCATTGAGCATGCCAGGAATACATGAGGCCTCTGGAAAGTCAGTTCCATTTCTAATTTTTTTTGAGGAAGCACCATACTGTTTTCTATAGTGGTTGTACCATTTTACAGTCCCACCACCTTAGCATAAATGCTCCAATTTGCCCATGTCATTGTTAATAATTGTTGTTTTCTATTTTTTTTCATTGCCATCTTAGGAGTGAGACAGATCCTCATTATAGTTTTGATTTGCATCTATGGCAAGGGTGGGTAAGTAATGGCTAATGATCATGAGCATCTTTTCATGTGTTTTTTAGCCACCTGAATGTACTCTTTGGTGAAGTTCATATCCTTTGCCAATTGTTTGAATGGGTTATTTATCTTTTTATTGTTCAGTTGCAGAGTCTCATAAACATAATATCCAATATACTGTGCTGATATTAGATTATATTGTACTGTGTTCGATTATTAGATTGTATTAAATTAGATATTCGATTGTATTGTACTCTAATTCTTTATCTTGTTGGTTAGCCTGCATCAGTTCGGACTATTTTCATTTGCAAGGAACTTCTTAGCTTGCTTTCTACAGTACCCAGTACGACAACATGCATATACAACAAGCTTCCTAAATACCGTTTTCTTATGATGGTCTCAATTTGAATTTCATTATTTTAGTTCTTGGATTCTGAATTTTTAAGAAATAGTATCAGATTCAGAATAACTTAAAACAATGAAGATAAAGCTCCTGTGAATTGGTGATGATAATGTCTGGGTGCTCTGTTATTTCTGTTTTTGCTGTAGTTCTTCAAGTTTATTAGAAGCTGGGGAAAAGAATTTGGGTGAGGCATCTCTAGAGTACCAATTCTAGGGACAAATATGTGGACATAAGACTTGTTTTGTGGAAATCTATAGTAACCCGAGGAGCACTGATGGTGTACTGCATATGCATTGGGCTGATAACCACAAAGGCAGCAGTTCAAAACCACCAGCAACTCTGCAGGAGAAAGACAAAGATCTTTACTCCCATAAAGATTTACAGTCTCGGAAGCCTACAGGGCTGCTATGAGTCAGAATTGAATTCACAGAAGTGAATCTTGAGTTCATGGTAACCTACTCATCTCACAGTGACCCTATAGGACAGAGAAGAACTGCCCCCCCCCCCTGTGAGTTTCTGTGACTCTAACTCTTCACAGGTGTAAGAAGTCTCATCTTTCGTCTGCAGAGTTGCTGGTAATTTTGAACTACTGGTAATTTTGAACTACTGACCTTGTAGTTAGCAGCCCAGTGAGTAATACATTATACTACCAGGGTAGATATGAGAAGCAAACAACTCAGTAGTAGTGAGTTTGAGTTTTGAGATGGTAACCTAAGGGCTGGTGGCAAAGTGGGTTAAGAATATGGCAGCTAACGACAAGGTTGGTGGCTCAAATTCACCAGCCACTCTGCAGGAGAAAGATGAGGCTGGCTGCTCTCATAAAGATTCGGAAACCCAATAGAGCAGCTCTACTCTGTCCTTTCGGGTCTCTAAGAGTTGAAATTGCCTTCATAGCTGTACGTTTGATTCTTTTGTTTGGATGGTAACCTAGTTACTTCCCTGATTAATCTCTAGCATCGGCAGATGGGACATATGGGAGGAAATTAAGCTACCCCTGGCTAGAGTGGGTTACAGTTTGAATATTTCATTCTACATATCTGAGTACATGCCAAATTTAAATCAGAGTGACTTATCGATTCTTCCTTTAATATTATCTATGCCCTTTCCCCTGGCATGAATGTAGTACCTACAGAGAATGTAAGCATACTACATTCAAGTGAGTGGACTTTGATTTTTGTTCCAGAGAAGCCTTTTAGACCTTCCTTTGGCCTGATGATAATGTGTGTGCATTTGTGTGAATAGGTTGACTAGGGTTCAAATAATTGCTGAAACCATTATTAATTAATATTACCCACTGAAATGGTTTTGTCGCGTGACTTATTGCCTAGATATTAGGATATACTACGATTCTTTTAAAAATGAGAAAGCCTATAAACCACTAATGTTGTTGTGGTTAGGTACTATCAAGTCCGTTCTGACCCACAGTGACTTCATGCACAACAGAAAAAAATATTGCTGGTCCTGCGCCATCCTCACAATTATTTCTATGCTTGATCCCAATGTTGCAGTCACGGTGTCAATCCATCTCCTTGAGGGCCTTCTTCTATTTTGCTGTCCATCTACTTTACCAAGCATGCTGTCCTTCTCCAGGGACTGCTCTCTCCTGGCAACATGTCCAAAGTCTGTCAGATGAAGCCTTGCCATCCTTGCCTCCAAGGAGCACTCTGGCCACACTTCTTCCAAGAAAGAGCTGTTTGTCCTTTTAGCTGTCTATATTCTTCTCCAGGGCTACAATTCATATGCATCGATTCTTCTTCAGTCTCTTTATTCAATGTCCAACTTTCATATGCATATGAAGCAAATGGAGAATACCATGGCTTGGGTCAGGCCCACCTTAGTCCTCAGAGTAACGTCCCTGCTTTTCAATACTCTAAAGAGGCCTATTGCAAAGATTCACTAAGGGTGCAGAGTAAATGTCAAGGCAATGAATGGTGGAAGGACACAATTTTCCTTAATGGCTACTGCTCCCAAAATGTTTCCTCAAATAAATGACAAGTTGATCCACAGGGAACAGCAAAGCTGTAAGCCAGCTCTGCTCCAGAGCTAGTTTAGTTGATGATAGGTCAACCTGGTTGATGACAATGTTATTCAGAGGGTACACATTTGGTTCTGGTGAGCTCTCCTTCACTGTTTTCCTGGAACTCCTAAGGAAGTCCCAAGAATTATCTACAACCACTAAAGAAATGTTTGTTCTTGCTCTTTGTCTAATTTTTCCCCCCCATAAAAGTAAGATAAGCCTTTTACTCCACAATATGCAGTGATAGAGGAAAGAAAATAAAGAACAATATTGTTTTTACCACGTGTAGCATTTAGGGTATACCAGTTTTTTCCGGTTATTTTTCCTCCATGTATGTTTATACATATTTTAAATTACCAAGCACATACCATTTTGTAATTGCAAATATGATAAGCATATTCTTTATAACAATTACTTTTGATTGTATAATATTGTATTCTATGGCTATATATATCTATCCATTCTCATATTATTGGTAAGTTTGATTGCTAATTATTGGTTATATTTATCATTTTGATGAATATTTTGTGCATAAAATTTATTTCTGCCTATAATTATTTTCTCACAAATGGAATTACTGGCATATGCATTCTTATAATTTTGATACATATCACCAAATCCAGTTGTAAAAGAGTGATACCAATTTACACTGCCACAAGTAAAGTATAAAATTGTTTAGTTTATCATACTTCCTGCTTTGTCTTCACTTAACTTGACATTTAGATACTAATATAATTGATATCACTAAACTGTACACCAAAAAGTGTTGAATTGAAAAGTGTGGTGTTATACATGTTGTTTTAAAAAAATAAAAGCAGCTGTTGAGGCTGCTTATGCACAACAAATAACTTAATACATTTGTTTCTTGGTGTGAAAGGTTAGGGGCATGGTTTCAAGGAACATCCTGATTAAGCCTAAAATTGGTTCGTTAGTATTTCTGCCCTACATCTTAGTTTATTGTGGACTGACTGATACCTTTAAAGTTAGCAAGAGCCAATCCAAGGTGCAAAAATTGGTGTCTATTCACTTCTAGCAATAGAGGAAAAAGGAAATTCAGGAATCGTAGGAGGAAATTGAATATGTGCCTGGTTGCAACTGTCTCCTTTGTCATGTGACTAGAATTAGATGGTGACCAGATATCAAAATGCTAAATATTTTTATCACATATTCTATAAAACAATCGTGATCCAGAGAAGAAAAATGTGGAACAGAATTTTTTAGATTTGCAGATCTTAAAATTTCTAGATTGAGTCCATTGAGTCCCCCAAACGATTGACCTGACATAATCTTTAAATCCTAAAACAAAACAAAAAACTATCCCTTGAAGTTTTCTTTGAACCAAAAAAAGTTTACCTTAATTAGTAATGTATATCTACTTTGAGTATTTTGCCTGAAAAGAATTCTCTATGTGAGATCAATTTGACAATGACAGTTCAAAACGCCTATTGGAAATCTATGGGGCTGTGAGAGAAAGATAATGGTGGTGGATTAATTTGGAAAATGATAACAAGAACGGCAGCACAACTCGAGGAATTGTAGAAATTGTTGAAATACTGTATCTTTGACTGTGTATACTTGTACCACAACACAAATATTATAAAAACAAAGGATAAACTTCAGGAATAGAAACTCACATTGCATATGATAATCAAAACGGAATCTGCCATGTTACGGTATGGTACAACATTAACTTCTTTCAGTCACTATAATTACTTACCTGGACCCAATAGGTATTAACCAGAACTTCTTGTTATTTCCAAACACCTGCTGGATATTTTTGATGAAGCCAAGGTTGAACCCATTTTTTTCTAAGCCACTTGTAAACACTGGAGTGCAGAAGGCCTCTTGGCCAGGGAAGGGGAGTTGAAGAAAAGAGACAGAAAGCAACAAAGAAACAAATTTAAGGATGGTTGTGATTTTACAGTTCTCCATAATATGACATAGTTATATAACATTTGTTTTTATTCTGATACACTTTCATTCTTAGTTATTTCTAAATTACTTAGTAAAAACAAGTACAGAGTAAGATTATAAATCAATATAAAGTGGTATATTGGTTAGGTTTATTGATTAAAGGTAAAGGAGACATATGCTGGTAGGAATAATTTAGCAGTCATGAAGCAGTATGTGTTTTGTACTGCTAAATATGAAGAGCAAAAAAGCAAATTTAGCTGTATTTTATTTGAACCATAGAAAACCAGCCAAACAGTCCCCATCTTTAGAGCTTGGAAACAAAGTAATGACACACAAAGAGATGGTAACTACATTGATTTGGTTCAAAACATTTCAGGAACTAAATTCTCAGTCTATTTTAAGGCAACTGACTGTGTGGGCCATAAAAACATGAATAGTTTTAGGAAGAATAGGAATCTCATAACACTCCATGGTGCTCATGTGGAACCTGTACATGGCTCAAGAGGCAGTTATAGGAACAGAATAAGGGCATACTGGATGGTTTATAATCAGGAAAGCTGTGTATCAGCGTTGTACCCCTTCACCATACTTATTCCATCTGTATGCTGAGCAAATCATCAAAGAAATTGGATAATACGAAGAATAATGTGGCATTCGGTTTGAAGGAAGACTTATTAAGAACATTCGGGAGAAGATGGTCATCAGATAACAAGTACAGGAAGAGCTCCAAAGAAACCACCAGAGAAGGACCACAGAGAAGGATATCCTACACTTCCTCACACTGAGGTTCTTAACAGAAAGATAAACAGATGCAATCTGTTAAAGGGAAAGAGCAGCAACACCTGCCAACAGAATCCGCTTTGTTCTTGGCCACCAGCACAAGCAGGGAGAGTGCTTTCTTACTGCCCCAGGGACATAACTTGGGGCAGAGATCAACACCACTCGAAAATTTGGCTTTACACACAAGCCTGGAAAGTTTGTCAACATCTACAACCACTATGGTAAGCGATATGGCACTACCTAAAGCAACTGGGAATGGAAATCCCATATGATCCAGCAGTACCACTATTGAGTACATACCCAAAAGAAATAAAAGGCAAAAGTGGTTGTGTGCCCTCCGATGTTTATAGCAGCACAGCTCACAATAGCAAGAAACTGGAAGCAGCCCAAATGCCCAACAGTAGAAAGATGGATTAAAAAAATATGGTACATACACACTGTGGAATACTATGCAACTGTAAAAAAAACCAACGATGAAAGCTTGAAGTATTGTATGATATGGAAGGACCTGGAAAACCTTATGCTGAGTGATGGTAGTCAATCACAAAAGGACAAATACTGTTTGAGTGTACTACTCTAAGGAAATCCATAAAATAAATAAATCTTAGAGCCCGATTCCCAAACAAAGGGGGAGAGAGCCTGTCTACAATCACAAACCATAAGTCACCCCCTTATATACACATCTTGAGAACCACCTTGAAAAAGGAGACCTCACATCAGCTTGGATCACTCCTTCAAGAAGGGGGGAAGGGAGAAGATCACCCGTTTGATGCCATACAACACTAAGAAAATGTCTTGCCAAATCAACAGACACTTTACAGGAGTGAGAAAGAAACCTTGCCAGAAAGTCAGGTCAAGACCCGGGGAAGGGAGCATCTAGATTTTAGAGGAGGCATGTATATGTCTATTGGGGGGCAGGGTTTATGGGAAGGAGAAACCTCACATAGGGAAGGGATGTTCAACAATAATGAGAGAAACCTCTAAGGGGAAATTAAGCCCAGTACGATGTTCATGGTTAGACACTTTTGAATTAGTTTCTTCCAAACCCTTGGTGAACCATGCCAAGGGCTATATGCTACAATGACCTTAGACTCTGTCCTTTCAGGGAACATGGCATCCCCCAAAGGCCACACCAGAAGAACTCAACATGGATATCCAACAGAATGAATTGGGCTCTACCTCAATATTACCTATAACCTTTGGGTTTAAGACCTAAATTCCCTGGTAAGAGAAGAAACAAATGACAGCCACCCCAAGACTAGAATTGGCAGTCGCTGGACATTGGTAAGGATCCCTGCATTGGCAGGCATCCAATGAAAGGTGGCCCAGAACCACCATACAGTTATTATTTTAATGCCCTTCTCACTTTATTATGACATGTATTAATCTGACAGGCAAGGAACTGCTCTTGTAAAGGAAATGTTACTGGGAATTTCCCCCTAGCAGCAACCATTATAATCAATGTAAACATAGTTTAATGATTTAAGAACTCAATCTGCACAAATCAACAACTCAGGGGTGGTAGTTCGCAGCTAGACTATATTTTTATAACCTCCTTTTCGCAAAAGTTTGTTAAATTCTATGCCATTGAATAAATTAATGATGCTACCAATAGAATGGCCTTATACCTCAGGGGGATGAATGATAATGTCATAAAATGATCATGAGATCTCTAAAGTCAAGCAGAGTTGTAAATAATATTTGGACAAACGAATAGATTCTGGGCTCCCACTTAATTGTAGCCCCAATCCAAGAACATTCAGTACTTGTAACATGCCATTGCTCAATACTCACCCTCCATGAAGGGATCACTGAAGATGTAAGTGCTACAGCAAATGGTGCTGAAGAAAGCAGATAGTGCCAGGCTATCAAAAAGAATAGCACCCGGGTCTTAAAGGCTTCTGCTTAAACATGTAACCATCTAAATGAAGCTCAACTAAATCTACATAGAAGAAGCACACCAGCCTGTGTGATCCAAAGGTGACAAATAACAAAATCTAAATATGATGGAGGGAAAGGTATCAGAGCTTAAACTGCGAACACCCAATTTGTAAAAGGCTAGGGAGGACAGTGGGAACCCAAAATCTATCCACACAGTACCTGTGTGTATTAAGCCTCTGGCAGAACCTCTGTAACCACAGTCAAAGGATG
>NW_022103931.1:947395-953495 GCF_000313985.2 Echinops telfairi | reverse complement strand
AAAAAAAAAAGAAAGTTGGACATTGAATAAGAAAGACTGACAAAGAATTGATACACTTGAATTGTGGTACTAGGGAAAATTATTGAAAGTATCATGAATTACCAAAAGAACAAACAAATTTGTCTTGGAAGAAGCACATCCAAAGCACTCCTTAGAGGTAAAGATGGGGAGACTTCATCACACATATTTTGTACATGTTGTCAGGAGAGACGAGTCCCAAGGGAAGGACATTGTGCTTGGTAAAGTAGTGGAGCGGCAAAAATGAAGACCTTCAACAAGACAGATTGACAGCAGGGCTGCTGATGGGCTCAAACATAAGAACAATTGTGAGGCTGGCATAGGATTTGGCAATGTTTCGTTCTGTGGTGCTATGTATTGGAACTGACTCAATGGCACCTAAAAATAACACAATCCCATCAAAAAACATGAGGACTTACACTATGTTAGTGGCATTGTTTTTAGACACATCCTATTAATTGGTTTCATTGTTGGACTCTGGCTGTATCTGGCAATTTTATTCTTTGTTTTCAAAGATGACATCATGAGCATTCAGCAATCTTCTGCTTTACAGCTGATCTCTGAGCCAAATGTACCACTCTAACAACTAAGTCCAACAGATATATTTGGAACATAAGTGTTAATACTAAGCTATGAAAAAGTGTTATTCCTTAGTCTAAATTATTAGTAAATAAATTCCTAAGATGTAGTGATTTTTATCGAAACCTGGTGGCGTAATTGTTACGTATTGGGCTTCTAACATCAAGGTCAACAGTTCAAAATCACCAGGCACTCCTCGGGAGAAAGATGAGGCTTTCTACTCCTGTAAAGAGTTACAGTCTCAGAAATCCACAGGAGCAGTTTTACCTGCCCTTTTTTTAATGCATTCATTTATTTAACAAAAACAATATGTGCTTTATGGAAAAGAATTATATTTCCCCAAACAAAACCATTTTGTGGAAAAAGCAGTGCTGCTTATACATTTTTTTAATCTTTGATTATATTAAAAAGAGTTGTGCAATCATCACCACAAACGAACATTTTCTTCATATTTGTACTTGTCTTACAGGGTTGCCACGAGTTGGCATCGACTCAATGGCAGCGAGTAAGTAAGTGCTTTTTACAACAAAATTTTCTTAAATTTATCAAAGCCAAACATTCAACTTTTGGACTTTTTCCACCCTCACATCTCATACATTTATTTATTTGTACACCAGGAATTAAATACAGTTGCAATGGAATCCATCAGAAATTCATTTCTCCAAGTAAGCCCAGACTACACAGTTGGTAAAAGACTAAATAAGTAACTATTATTTGTATGCATTTTCTAGAGACTCACTTGTGCACTGGGCTTTTTATCATTTTTGGTAGGTCAACATTTGCCCTCATAGGTCCTTCTCTTGCTGTTGTCCCTTCTCATCCCTCTTTAAACATGCAGCCATCTCTTCCCACAGTACTTATCGGTGTTTCTGCTCATTTGACAAAAATCCATTATTTTATTTTGCAAGTTATTTTTCAGCATTTTTGTCCTACATTAAATGATTTAGCAAGTTTTCTAAGGGTAAGAACATGGATACAAAAACTCAGGCAAGTAACCTAGAAGTTTTCTTTTAGTAATGAGCAATTTTATATCTAATAAATCATCATATCTTTTTGCTGCTTTTGTACTATTTCTTGCATCATTCCATAACCTCTTGAACTCCATACTTTTCGTTCTAGCTTGTCAGAATTCCTGCAGGCTATCTGACATGCCCATACAAAATAGAATTACTTATGTATTACTTTTTGTGTCTTCTTATAGGGAAATCACTAATCTTTTTTCTGCCATATACCTTTCTGAACTCTCCACTGATAACAAATTATTTGCTGCCCCTCCCCTCTTTCCAACATATTTCTGGCCTATATATTTCCACCATATCTCCCAGCCCCATTCTCCAGCCAAATCCTATGTATTCTTCAAGATCTAGCTCAGATCTCTCCCTCAAATATCTAATAGCACTTATAGTATAGTTTTTATTATAATTAAACAGAATTTTTCTCTTGTATTTGTATTTCTTTTTATGTGTGTAACTCTCATCTTATCTCCTGTAATCTATATACAATTTGTTGGTGATTATAGAGTCAGTCATTTGTTGATTCAGATTCTTTCTCAAGGCTAATTTTGAATGTATTTTCTCACTTATTGATTTTCATACCTTTCTCTGATTATTCTCTTTTGTACTATTTCTTTCTTCTCTTCTTTCACCTTCTCATTTGATCTGCAATTCTGCGGAGCTACTTGCTAATAAATATGGTTTCAAATAAAAAAGGTTCACATCAGGGTTCTATCCTCTCACCATACTTATTCAATCTGTATGCTCAGCAAATCCTCAGAGTAGCTGGACTGTATGAAGAACACGGCATCAGAATCGGAAGAAGACGTATTAACAACCTGTGATACGCACATATGATACAACCTTGTTTGCTGAAATTGAGGAGGATTTGAAGCACTTGCTATGGAAATCAAGGATTGTAGCCTTCAATATGGATTATGACTTTAAAAAAAATCCTTACAACTGAACCAACAGGTAATATAATGGTAAACAGAGAAAAGACTGAAGTTGTTAAGGGATTCATCTTGCTTAGATCCACAATCAGTGCTCATGGAAGCCATACTCAAACGACACATGCATTGAGTAAACCTCCAGAAGGCCACTTTAAAGTGATGAAAGCAAGTATATTACTTTGAGGGCTAAGGTGAGCCTGACTCAAGTCATGGTATTTTCAATCACCTCATGTGCATGTGAAAGTCGGACACTGAACAAGGAAGACCAAAGAATAAATGATGCATTTGAATTATGGTGCTGGCAAAGAACACTGAAAGTACCATGGACTGCCAAAAAACCCACAAATCTGTCTAAGAAGAACTACAGCCAGAAAGCTTAGGATCAAAATTTCCTTTCATTTCATGTACTTCTGACATGTTCTCAAGAGTGACTAGTCCCTGGAAAAGGAAACGGGGCTTGGTAAAGTAGAGGGGCAGCGAGAAAGAGGAAGGCCCTCAACAAGATGGGCTGATAATGTGTCTGCAAGAATATAACGATCATGAGGATGGTGTAGGCCTGGCAGCGCTTCATTCCGTTAGGCATAGGGTCAGTTTGAGTAGAAGCAACTCAACATTACCTAACAACAGCAATACCTAATATGAATTGTCAAGAACACTGCTCATTTTTGTTCAACAATACTCTCTTTAGTCTGTAAACTTCATTCATTGTGGCTTTCCAGTGTAATAATAAATGTTTTTATCTATTGCAGTTCAGATGCAAAAAGACAGCACTGCAACTAAAATGTTTCAATGGAAAATGTACTCTTCTTCAGAGATATTTTACATGCTACTCTGATATGTACTAATGTGTTTATTTTTTCCTAGTCTAAATATCCAGTCTTACCTAAGGTGGTTTTGTTTCTGCTGACAAGCCAACAGTGGTAACCAAAGAGAATCACAAGGCTCACAAAGAACATACAGGCGACAAAGAGAAGAAAAAGGACATGGAACTTGGAGCGAACACTGGGTAATTCTCCCTAGAAAAGAAATAATAAAAAAAAAATTCAAAAGATGAAAGTGGCAAGGCTTTGTTAGTTCTTATATACAGAGTCATATTGGCGATTGTATACAATGTCTAGCTAGTATTGAAAATACAGATTTTGTAAAAATATTTATAAAATAATTCATTCTGTTCATAACCTGAACATCTCATCCTTAATATACTATGAGCCCACAAAGCTTGAAATGGATCCTTGTTTATATGCAGTTTAGTGTAAAAGAATGTAAAATGTACCAAATAGACAATGGCAATATGAGAAGGGTATTAAACTCAGGTATGCAACCTCTTTAAAGCTTGTGCTGCATTTAATCGAATAATTATAAAACATTGCCTAAAGGTGATCTGAAAGCAATATGGTTCATACTCTTGTCTCAAGGTAAGTTACTCTGAATTCTTTATATGTCAGGTTTATTGGCCATATGTGGGTTGACAGTGTCACTGGTATATAGAAGTTAAAACACATAGGTGGACTTTTAAAATGTCTTATATATAAATCATTAACTGATTTTAAAGATGCTGCAACTTTTCTGTAGCTGAAATGGAATGAGCTGGTATACTACGTCCTGTGGAACAGTTGTTCAGCCAGTCACAATCAAGTGAGATATTGTAGGCAATTTGAAAAGTTGGTGGCTAAATATTTCAATCAGAAGTTGAGGCATCTATATTTACATAGCATCCCAAATCAGAATGAATGCTCTAAACTTCAATAGCATACACAGCATGTAATATTTTGGTATCTGATAAGACCCTCAAAAAACATTTTTATTTTTGGATTGAGCAGAATGACTACTATTTATTTCCTCCTTTCTAATGGTAGTAATTGTTTCGGTCTTATGAATCTCTGAAATATTTCTAAATGCTCTCTACTAGTAAAGTTACAAGTGATTTTTGAATGAGGTGGACCTCAACATTCAGAACTGATTGAACTCCTATTTTGAAGAAGAAAATGAAGGCTTAGCAAGATGTGGCAAGAAAAGATAGCAAGATTTTTTTTCTCCCGCGTCTCATAGAAAAACCTTTTATTCATTTTGGTGTCCGGAAACATATGGAGTCATTCAGGATGTATATGTTTAAAGGATGAAAATAAAGGGTGTAAGCCAGCCAGGTGCTTTCAGCTGAGGGGTGCACTTAATAAACCCTTTGCCCAACTTCAGAAGTCATTTTTCTGCATTAGGAAGTCCTGTAGTTGAGATTTATGGCTTATCAAGGAGGTCCAAAGGGTATGAGTTCCATCCCTGTTCCAGAAGAAAAAAATGTTTGCTTTTGCTCCTGCTTCTGCCTGGAGCTAAGGGACCTGTTGCATGCCTCATTCCTACTGCCCCAAGGATGTGAGAAAACAACCACAGGGCAGGCAGATCTAGTCAGGGTTCACAGGTCCAACTGTTCTCTGCAGCCAGAAATTTTTTGTGAAAGGAAACCAGGGCTAAGGCCAAGGCTGCTTTCTTCTTGTGCTCTTGTTGATACTTATGTTAGCTCTGGAAGCTGTAGGAATACTTCCTTAGGCCACCTCATCTGCGAAGTGGATACCTACCTGCCACTGGACTGAAAACTGGATGCGCATAATCCACTGACCAGTTCCAAGGAGGTAGTGCTAAGTCTGGGTAAAATTTGCCTGCCTGAGAGAAGAGCAGCCCAGGAAATAACTACTCAAAGGATTTGAACCCTCAGGATCCTTTATCTGAAATTGGGTATACAGCTAGTTTCTCTAATACACAGCTTTAAAAAATATGTGGCATTATTTAATTTTCATTTTAAAGACAGATCCAATTTGGCCTAAGCATTCAAGTTAGATTTGATTGCTATATGCTTGCTTGGTTTTGAATTTATTGTAAAGACTTCAAGTATCACTTTACAGTAGTTATGATCTGGTTGGGTGTTTTTGCTTTTATAATCTACTTTTTGAGTATTTTTTTAAAAGATTTAAACAATTACTAGTTTTACTTCTTTACTTTTAAATGGGCAACAGAAAATGTCTGGGCAAGAGGAACCTATCCTAGTGTAGCTGAGCTAGAAGTACTGCCCCTTCTCCCTCAACTAATTACTCTCATAAATTTCTCTTCTGCTTGCCAAACCATATCTACTGTGCCAGCCCTTTAGAAAGCCATTAATATTAAACTGTGTGCTAGAAGGCAATGAAAGCTTATGCTCAATATTACCTTCTCAAGAGATGACAAAGATAAATTACTGTATACACTCGAGTATAAGCCAACCCAAATATCCACCAAGGCACCAAACTTTACCACAAAAACTGCATGAAAAATGTACTGAAGAGAGATGGAGAAGATGGCATCTAGTTAAGACTCACACACACGATGTTCGTGCTGCCTGAGCAGAAAATTGGGAGGTAGGGTGATGGAGACTGGGAGGTAGGGTGATGGAGACTGGGAGGTAGAGTCCTGAAATTAGAACTAGGGTACAAGGATGTCCTAAACCCCGCTTTTTTGTGATTTCCACTCACAAAGCGAACCAAGAACGTACTAAATCACTCTAGGTTCAGTGGGCTGGGCTTACAGGTTCCA
>NW_022103931.1:945158-946912 GCF_000313985.2 Echinops telfairi | reverse complement strand
GTAGAATAGGTTCCTTAACATAAATCAGCATGAGAAGAAGCCCTCACTAAGGAATGTAAGAATTTAGGTACAGGGCCTGGAGGCTTTCAACATGACAAAGACCCTCAGGAGCAAGTCTAAGTTTCTAACTGAGCACAGCTCTAAAGCCCAGAGCCAGGGAAGCAATTTACTTTAATTCTATTTTAGCTGGACAGGGGAAACTAAAACCAACCAAACAAACAAACAAATCCTCTGAGCAGTCTAGATAGGACAATAAGCCTAGATTCCCTCTCAGTGATTCTACACACAGCTAGGGAGGTCCTGCCTGTCATGGGACCCTACACGGGGCTGAGGGAAACATCCTGTATCCCACCCCCCACCCCGCTTTAGTGCTACTTACATTACAAGGCAGGTATACCAGTGAATTCCAGCGCTGAACACCACTGTGGGAACTGATGCCTGGCCACTGCTGTGATCTTGCCTTAGAGTGTAATCCCACCAAGCATATGTGGGACACTACATCAAGCGGGCACACCACTCCGTTACCTTGAGGCAGAGTTGGAACTCTTCCAGCCCCAAAGTCAGACAACCAAGCCTCAGTTATCTCCTTACTTACCACTCTATTTCTTCTTTCCTTATTCTCTCGCTTTTCTATCTTTCCCCCAAATGCCTAGTAAACTAACACCCACTCACAAAAAAATGCAAAAGCTAAACAAAAGTAAAAACATTTTTTTAGAAAAGAAAATAACAAAAAAGGAAAACTGAATCTGCTGAGACTGTGGCAGGAAAGAGAGAAGAGATAGAAGTAGAGAAAATAAGAAAAAGTGAAATAAGAACAAAAAGAAAGAACTGAGCCTCATTCCATGCCGTGTGCAGCACTGTCACAGGGGCATGCTGTAGCTCTCACCACTGGTTGGCAGAATTGTCCTAGGAGAGAGAGGGAAAGAAGAGGAAAAAGAGAGAAAAAGAAAAAAACAAAACAAAATTGAAACAGTTAAAACCAACTGCAGTGGGAAAGATACATGTGACAGGAAGGCATACATGTAACAAGATAGGTGGGTTCTCATCTTTGTTTTCTCATTTCTCTATTTTTCTTTGCCTCTCCCTCTCTTTCCTTTCACAAGCCACTCCCCTCCACCTAGGTCAACTCTGAAGCCCCAATTGGGGGAGCTCCCGCCTGCATTTGTTGGCTTTACATGTAGCTGGGGAAATCATGCCAGTCCTCCTTCATAACCCAAGTGGCTGGGGGTTCTCCCCTTCAAACAACTGGGGTTACTCCATCCTAAACCCTGAGGCCCTACAAGTGACTGGAAGAACTCCTTCCCACTACCGGTGGTGCTCCATGCTGCCGTGTGAACATCCACCCAAACTCCACGGCAATCTCTCTGACTAGGGTAATTCCCCCTGAAAGCTATGGTGCTCTGCACAAAGGAGGGTATACCCACATGCCCTCCTAGGCACTCCAGTTCTAAAGGGAAACATAACACACCAATTGAGGCACTCCAAGCACCGTGAAACAAACCACAAAGACTCAGAGATCAGCCAGTGAAACACCACCCTCGTGGGCCCACAACAACCCGACCAGCGTCCCATAACAGGGCTATTCAACTCAAATTCCAAATAATGGAACACTGCTCGGCTAGGATAAGAGTGAAACCAGAGGAAGATACAGCAGTAGCCCACACCCCCAGTACAGCTACCTGAAGGTAGTTCATAGAAGACTCACACGAGTCACTCAAGAGAGAGCACAGTGCTCTTAGACTCTGGAAGATGGT
>NW_022103931.1:928304-943878 GCF_000313985.2 Echinops telfairi | reverse complement strand
ATCTCAACCTTGCAGACAAAAACAGGTTGAGAATTAAGGGCTGGTGGAAAAACAGACCAAGCAAATGGAAATGCAAAAAAAAGGAGGGGTAGTGATCTAAATATCTAACAAAATTGATCTCAAGGTACAGGCCATAACAAGAGAAAAGGAGGGGCACTATATATTGCTCAAGGAAACAGTAGACCAAGAACCAGTGAGCACAATAAATATATATGTGCCCAATGAGAGACCTGCAAAATTCCTAAATCAAACACTCCAAAAGATGAAAAAGAAATCACAGGCTCCACAATTATAGTTGGTGACTTTAAAACACCACTCTGAAGAAGACAGATCACTGTGAAAGAAACTTAACAAGGAGGCTACAGAACTAAACAGCACAATTGGACGGCTTGACTTCATATTGTCAGAGGTTTCCACCCACATTCTTTTCAAGCCCACATGTTACATATTCAAAGATAGACCACATGCGGGGATACAAGTCAAACATGAGTAAATTTAAGCACATAGATATAAGGAGTTGGTTTTGAACCAGAAAAGAGATGAAATCAGCAAGTTTCTAGAATCCAAAGAGAATGAAAATACGATGTACAAAAACCTATGGGATACAGCAAAGGCATTTATCAGAGGAAGGCCGATAACAATAAATACATGCAAGAAAAAAGAAGAGAGACTCATGGTTGATACTCTGGCACAAAACTTACACCAATTAGAGCAGAGTCAAAGGAGAGGGAAAACAAGAAAACCGTGGGAAAAATTAATGCAGCTAAAAGTTGGTTCTTCGAAAGGATTAATAGAATTGATAGACTGCTGGCAAATCTAAACAAAGAAAGGAAGAAACAAATGTCAATTGCAAGGATGAGGGATGAAACAGGGGACATTACAACAGACCCTAATGAAATTAAAACGATAATTACACAGTACTATGAAGGCCTGTACTCTAACAAATTCAACAACTTGGAAGACATGAACAAATACTTGGAAACACAATCCCTCCCTAGACTAACCCAGATGGATGTCAAGAACCTTAAGAGACCCATAGCAATAGAAGAAATAGACAAGGTTATTAAGGGATTACCAACAAAGAAAATCCCCCAGGCCAGATGGATTCGCAGGAGAATTCAAACAAGCATGCATGGAAGAACTGACACCAATCCTAACCAAACTCGTCCAGAACATAGAAAAAGACAGAAAACTCCCAAACTCTTTCTATGAAGCTAGTATAACTCTGACACCTAAAGCAGGCAAGCATCCCACAAGAATTGAGAACTACAGACCAGTATCCTGAATGAACATTGATGCAAAAATCTTTAACGAAATACTGGTCAATTGAATACAAAAGCAAATTAAAAAAATAATTCACCGTGTCCAAGTGGGATTCATACCAGTGATGCAGGGATGGTTCAACATTTGAAATACAATTAGTATTATTCACCACATTGGCAAGAAAAATTATAAGAACCACATGATAATATTGATAGATGTGGAAAAAGCATTCGACAACATCCAACACCCATTCCTGTTTAAGACACTCAAGAAGATAGGAATAGAAGGAAAATTCCTCAATATTATAGAAGCTATATATGAAAACCCAACAGCCAATGCAGTGGTCAATGGAGAAAAGATGAAAACAATCCCACTGAAAAAGGGGACCAGACAAGGATGCCCTTGTCCCCACTCCTATTTAACATTGTACTGGAGGTCGTAGCTAACAACATAAGACAAAGAAAAGACATCAAAGGTACTCATCAGAGTAGGGAAGAGGTCAAATTATCATTATTCACAGACGATATGATTCTATATATCGAAAATCCCCTAAACTCCACAAATGGAGTGTTGGAAGCAGTAGAGGAATATGGCACAATGGCAGGATAGAAGAATAACAAACAGAATTCTATTGGTCTGCTATATACATCAGGAAAAAACACAGAAGAGACAATTAAAAAGGTAGTACCCTTTACAATAGCCAAGCACAAGTTGGAGTATCTAGGGATATACCTGACTAAAAAAATGAAAAATTTGTAAGAGGAAAATTATAGAACACTACTACAAGAAACCAAGAGTGACCTCAACAAATGCAAGAACACCCATGCTCGTGAATTGGCAGACTCAACATAGTAAAGATGTCAGTTCTGCCTAAGGCATCATATAAATTCAATGCTAGCCTGATAAGAAAACCACCATCCTTCTTCAAAGAATTCAAAAAATTGACTACCAACTTCATATGGAGAGGGAAGAAGCCCAGAATTCGCAGCGAACTCCTCACGAAGAAGGACAAAGTGGGAGGGCTTCCTCTACCTAACTTTAGCAAGTATTATACAGCCACAGTAGTCAAAACAGTGTGGTATCGGTGGGTGTAACAAAAGATATTCAGGCCAATGGAAATAAGCTGAAGACCCAGAAATAAAATCATCAGCATACAGACAACTAATTTTTGATATGGGCCAAAAAAATATCAAATGGGAGAAAAATGAAGCAAGATGCTTACCTCAGTCCATGCACAATAAACTCAAGGTGGATCACAAACCTTGAGGTAAAACTCCAAACAATTAGGGCCATTAATGAGGGAACTGGGACAAACCTGAGAACATTGGCCCAGGGAATACATAGGCTATTGGAAATAGGGAAAGATACAAAGACAGAGGAGTCACATATGTAAATATATTTTTTATGATGATGGGGAAATAGATCTACATGCATATATTTATAGGTTTAGTATTAAGGGAGCAGATGGACAATGGGCCTCCACTCAAGTACTTCTTCAATGCAAGAACACTTTATTCTATTAAATTGGCATTCCATGATGCACACCTTCCTGATATGATCACTGATGACAAATGTGTGTGCAAGCAAATGTGGTGAAGAAAGCTGATGGTGCCCAGCTGTCAAAACATATAGCATCTGGGGTCTTAAAGACTTGAAGGTAAACAAGCGGCCATCTAGCTCAGAAGCAATGAAGCCCACATGGATGAAGCACACCAGCCTGTGTGACCACAAGGTGTCAAAGTATCATGTATCAGATATCAAAGAACAAAAAATCATATCATTGTAATGAGGGGGAGTGCAGATTGGGGATCCAGAGCCCATCTGTAGGTAAAGGGACATCCCCTTACAGAAAGGTCGTGGGAAGGAGATGAACCAGTCATGGTGCAGTATAGCAACAACGAAACATACAACTTTCCTCTAATTCATAAATGCTTCATCCCCACCGTTATCATGATCCCAATTCTACCTTACAAATCTGGCTAGACCAGAAGATGTACACTGGTCCAGATAGGAACCGGAAACACAGGGAATCTAGGACACATAATCCCTTCAGGACAAGTGGCGAGAGTGGCTATACTGGGAGGGTGGAGGGAAGGTAGGGTAGAAAGGGGGAACCGCCTATATGGATCTACATATAGCCTCCTCCCTGGGGGATGGATAACTGAAAAGTGGGCAAAGGGAGGGAGACGTCGGACAGTGTAAGACATGACAAAATAATAATAACTTATAAATTATCAAGGGTTCATGAGGGAGGGGGGAGCGGGGAAGGAGGGAAAAAAATGAGGAGGTGATACCAAAAGCTTAAGTATAAAGCAAACATTTTGAGAATGATGAGGGCAACAAATGTACAAATGTACTTGATATACAATGGATGTATGCATGGATTGTGATAAGAGTTGTATGAGCCCCCAATAAAATGATTAAATAAATAAAAATTAAAAAATAATGTTCAAAAATATGTACTGAAAAACTCGGCTTATACATGAGTATATATGGTCATATCAATATCTAGAGTAATATTGGTAGACTAATGTATCCCTTTTCCCAAAATAGTTCCTTGCCTCTCTGGGGATATTAAAAGCCCAGTATGGGAGCTATATATCACTGAGTCTTTTTTTCGTTTAACGTAATAAGATTATATCTATCATTGTAGCTATTCTTTAAGTTAATAGTGAAGAGGGAGAAAACATCTGATGGTATTCTGAATTTTTTATTCCAAAGGAGCTAGAGCTCCTTCATAGCAGACTAGAACTATATTGAGTAGTAGGACATGGTACAGTGTTAAAGATCATTGGGCTTAGGATCAGATTTAGATTAGACCCCTGACGTGGAAACTTAGAAAAGCTGTATGGCCGTGGGAAAATCACTTTACTATCAGCTGGAGTTATAATACCTATTTATGAGACAAATTCCTACTTTTCCTCAAACGCAGGGTTATAGTACGGATCAGATGAGCCAGTGGGAAAGAACATGCTTTGAAAACTGTAAAGCATCATAAAGAGGAGTTGTTCTAAGCAGCAAAGCTAGTTTCCCTGATAAATGCCTTTAAAAATTGTTTACTTTTCATTTTAAGGGTCAACTCAATTTAAAATGAAAAAGGTACTCCTGAACTGTGCTCTAGAGATTATAAAGAAGCATTTCCCTGAACTGTCACTACCCCATTCTCTATGAGGGCAAGTCAAGGCAGATTTTCTCACTCTTATCTGTCAGGCACTAGTTAGTCTATTGTGAAGAAGAAATGATAGAACAGAAAATTGATAAGGTACTCCCCACTGATATCGCTTGTGAGTAATGGACCATTTCTGGTGATTGTTTCATTTCTAAATATCATCTTTCAAGAGTGAAAATAGTATACCACACCTGGCTGAAATTATGGTGTTTGACTATTGGCTGACTAGGAAAGCCAAAAGCAAAAACTGTGAGCCGCAACCTTGCACATTCAGGTAAACGGTGATTTTAAAACAGTAACCTATGGTGTTGAGGAACAAAAAATGCCTATAGTGTTATACTGAAGACCCAAACCCACTGTCATCGAGTTTATTCTTACTCATAGTAACCTGGTAGAGTTTCTGAGACTGTAAATCTTTATGGGGGCAGATAGCCTCATCTTTCTGTTCAGTGGCTGGTGGGTTTGAACTGGCAACCTTATGGTTAACTGTCTAACGCTTACCAGATAGTGCCACCAGGGTTCCTTTATTGAAGATCAAACTTGGTACTTTCCCTGCTGATTGGATGAAACAGAGTTTCTTCACATCCAGGGTAGGAGCTCAGCACATGGACAAAATACCCAATATATCATAGAAAAATGAGCAAGACATAAGAGGACTTACACTGTGGTAAAGGACCAAAGAAGAGGTGCCGAGATGCACAGCACTGTATTTTGAGGAAATTATATGAGGACATTTCATTTCTGATTATACTCTTGTTTTTATTTGTAAGCCAAAGGTTTTATAATTCTTGATAATTAAAGCTATTAAATATTTTATTGATTAAGCTAGTTGAAAAGAAAATGGAAAGCACCTATTACTATAATTTTCTACACTATATTTTCTAGAGTCTTAGGTATCAAAGAGCCAGGTAGTGTTTTGTTCTGGTGCACATAAGGTTTCTAGGAATTGGAGCCAAATTAACAACACCAAATGACAACATCAAAGAAGACATTACTAAAATGCTCAGCTATTAAGGTCCTCATTGCCTTACCTTCCCCACCCCCACACCTCCAGCTTACCTGTATCTTAGTGACAAGAGTTATGTATTTTTCCCTGCTGTTTTAGCTGCCCACATGACCTGAGCTATTTCTGTTTTATAGTCTCTTACCCAGTTAATAGCAGTTCTGCCCATACCTATTACCTGCTATTCAGCTTCAGTTTGGGCAGTCTCCATGGCAAGGTTATGATGTCTTAATACTTGGACTAGAGTTATGAGGAAGGGATATCTTTTGGAGTTCATTGGCAGTAGATTAAAAAAATTGTTTTCTATTATACTATGGCCAGATCCTGGATGAACTTTGAACTAGAAAACTTCTTTCAATAGTTTTAGAGAGATGGGAGAAGATTTATAAAAATCAAGAGGAAAAGAAATGAAAATAGGATGATAGTTATCAGAATCACATTTTGAAAGGTAAAGTCCTTTAAAATTTCTATTTGATCTTGAAAACGAGCCTATGAAGCAAGTAACAGAGCAATATTAAAACATAATTCTCCTAATTCCCAAACTCCTGTTCTTTTCACCAGAAGTTCAGATGATATGTGATATTTCATTTTGCTTATATGTGAAAATGAGTCAATAAATTTTTTGTTCTGTGGGAATGTTGCAACTCATCTTTACATAGGGAATTAGAAAATATTTTCTAACAATGGAGGAGAGGTCACTCTTTTTCTTAGGCAACTAGCTGTTTTGAATTACCTTCAATATTTGTCAAATATATAATTGATAAGAAGTATATGTCTAAAACTATGCTAGTGAAGTACATGGTAAAGAATCAGTGGAAGCCAATAAGTAGGTTTCTGACAGCCTTAAAATAATCCCATGTATTATAGAAACTTGTTTAATTGGAATCTTCAATAATATCCTCCCCATAAATCTCAAATTGCTAAACATGGAAAACTTGCTTTTGGTGGCTTCCCTTCTGGTTGCTTCAGTATTAACGATTTCAAAAGATTTTATACGGTGCAAACTATTTCATAGAGTAGAGTGGGTATTCATGTGGGGAGAGGTGAGGGAAGACTTCGAGGCTTTAAAACTTACTCTCCAGTATTTGATGAAATAGCTGAAGACTGTTGTAGCAATGTATAGGCAATAGAGAACAGAATATGCTAAGAATTGAAGGAAGTATTTGTAGTTGGAAAATCCAATGCAGTTATTAACCCTGAAAAAAGGAAGAAAGAAAAACTAATGTGAAATTAGGACCCATTTATTGAGAATACATTTATGCATAAGGGAACTGGACAATGGACACATGTTACACCTGCTGTCCTATTATATCTGGTAGAAGCCCAACAGAGATTAAAGGTTTTTCATAGGAACTGACCAGGAAAAAAAATTCAACGTCTCATTTGTTTATCCTTTCATATATAGATACAGATATAGCTGGCTTATCTAAAGTTTTGAACTGATTTCTGACATACCTCCAAAAATATGTATCCTGAAAACATATTACAGTCTTTGCAGCTGTACTTAGTTAGCACAGTGTAGCACTTTCTCTTGTGGTTAGATAGATACTTTGATACCGATTCTCTATGTCTGCTATACAACATTTGCATAAGAAGTACTTAATTTGGCAAGCCTACTACAGAATGGATTCACACACCAAGTGTGTGAGTCAATTCTGACTCATGGAAAGTCAGCACCGGGTTTCTAAGACTGTAAATATTTGTGAAAGCATATACCTTCATCTTTCTTTTGCTGGTCTTGTAGTTAGCAGTTGAACACTTACAGTGCTACAAGGTCTCCTTAAGAGGATGAGATGTGTTCAAAAGTATTTCTTGACTATGCCCAGTTGCTAAAGCTAATGAACAGGAGACCTCAGAAATATACTATCATAACTCCAGAATTACTCCCCAAAGCTATGTATTTAATTTATTTCCCCACAGAACAATCTTATCACCTTCAATGCACTCTCTAGTACACTTAATACATTTGCCAAATCTGCGATTCCATTCTTGGAAACACTTTTTCAACCTCATCTGTTTAGATGGCTGACAGCACTTCCCTTTTTGCTTCCCGTCTTCTACGTTGTAAAATTGCTGTCCTTTCATGTTCCTCTTCATTCGTGTAAACAAAAGGATGTTGCACAGTGTGAGAGCACATGAGTCAGGTGCATGGGGCAAGAGACGCATGCTGTCCCCCCCCCCCCAAAAAAAAGGTGCATTGAAATGGCTGTGTGAGCAGGTGCATTGTCATGGTGGCGAAACCAGTCCCCCATCTGCCACAAACTAGGCCTTTTTAGTCACACACTGTTACGCCATCTTTTCAGAACATATAAATAGAAAGCTTGATTAACAGTCTTACCTGGTTTCGGAATGAACTCCAAATGCACTATCCCCCTCACATAAAAAAAAGCAAATGAGCATCGTTTTTTGGGGTACCCCCTCATATTTATTCTTGCTGTGACATATTACTCCTTATGATGACAACATATTCACAAACATGCTTTATGCAATTGATGTATGGATTGTTATAAGAGCTGTAAGAGTCCCCAGTAAAATGATTTACATGTAAGAAAAGAAATATTACCCTTTCTCTGCCCCCCACAAATACAATTATGGTGGCAGTAAAAGATATTTGCTACTATACTTTTAAAAGCAGGCAAATTGCGTAACTTTGAGCTTTTTAAAACAAGGAAATGAAGAAAGGGACATACCATGGGCAGTGATGGTCCATTTTTAATACGCACCTAAAAAATTGACAAAATAAAGTGTGATAAATAAGGCTGTGGAAATGAAGCAACACCTTAAAATTGTATTCAAGTTCTCAACTATATTTCTACAAATTTGCAGTTCACCCACCCCCAGGTTTCCATTATATCTACTCTAAAATTATATGTCCTTTGTTATCCCTGGGAGGAGGGATAACAAAACTTCATAGGGTCATACAGGCAGCAATTTACATACTTAGAAGTCCAGCATTTTAAATGAAATTAAGAACTCCAGGATATTGAGACTCGTCTCTCCCTCTTTTTTCTCTCTCTCAATACTCAGTTTATTAAAAATACAGAGGAAAACAAATGGTTGTGACCTCTGCTTGAATCTGGGTTCAAGAAAACGTGAGCAAAAGAAGTCTCAAATGAAAAAGGCATGGATATTAGTAATTTTATAAAGCTATAATAATTTACACAATAAAATAAATACAGTAATATTAGGTTATAGCACAAAATATAAAATGAATATCCATGAGTGCATGCTTAACACAAATAAATGACTGGATCAATACATGAGGATAGAGTATAATTCAGTCTCAGCCAGGTGATCAAGATCAATTTTGAAAGTGATAAATCATGTTACTAGTAAGTATATTTAGTGTGATGAGCATGGCACTTTACCTTTGTGGTCTTCCTCCCTAAAGCAATTACTCCATTCTAATCATGAGGAAAACATCAACAAGCCCAAATTGAAGCACATTTTATAAAATGCCTGCCTAGTACTCCTAATAAGTGTAAAGGTCATAAAAAACAAATGAAATCTGAACTGTCACAGACAAGACGGAAGAAGCCTTAGAAGACATGCCTACCAGATGTAACATAATACCCTAGATGAGATGCCAGGACAGAAAAAGGACAATAGAGAAAACCAGAAAAGCAAACACAGGTTTTAGTTTAAAAACAATGCATCAATATTGGTTCCATAATAGTAACAAATGCACCATACTAACGTTAAATGTTAATGATAGGGAAACTGAACCGACTACAAGGGACTATATGTGACCTCCTCCCTGGGGGACAGACAGTGGAGAGGGGGGTGAGGGGAGACGTCGGACAGGGCAAGATATGACAAAATACCAATTTATAAACTATCAAGGGCCCATGAGGAAGGGGGGAGTGGGGAGGGAGGGGAAAAACGAGGACCTAATGTTGGGGGTTTAAGTGGAGGGAAAATGTTTTGAGAATGAAGTACAAATGCGCTTTACACAATTGATGTGTGTATGGATTGGGATGGGAGTTGTATGAGCCCCTAATAAAATGTTTTAAAAAAATAATAATAAAACAATAAATAAATAAATAATAGGGAAACTGTGGGGTATATAGAAGTTCTCTATTCTATCTTCACAATAATTCTGTAAATCTAAAAATATTCTAAAATAGTTTTTGTTTTGTTTTTTCTTTCAGGTGGAGTTCAGTTTCTCTTTCCTATTTCTACATCAGCTTGAATAACCATTATCCCCATTAAAATTTTTTACATGTGTTTGCCATGACCAAAAACAATTGCTCTTAATCTAGGTATGGTTACATGCTAAGATCAGTTTAGGAGAAATATGGTTGTTCACTTACATGGCACAGACAGAGCAGTGGTGGCAACGGTCTGGCTTGATTAGATGGCATCGTTCACAGAATCTTACAGCTAGGAGAAAAACGAGGTGGTCAGCACTGCTTAGGGTTCAATATGAGACCATGTATCTTACTAGCCTAGCTGGATGGCTTGTCACATACTGATTAAGGGTAGTCAACTCTTTCTATTTCAAATTATTAGGGGGGAAAAGATCACATATGTAAATTGTGGGGCCCCCCCCCACCCGTTGGATTAATCTTAAAAACACCTTCTTGGTGCATACAAAGAGGGAAAAGCATCCATATACGGATATGATATTGCAACTTTGTGCTATAAAACAAATTGTATTATCAGCTACTTGAGTGATCTTGGGAAAATAATTTCGTTTCTGCTCACCCCTACTTTCCTCTCTGAAACAATCAATCATTAAATGTCTTTCCTTACAGTTTGGATTGTATCAGGTGGATAAAACCCCAACAAGGTAAAGAAAGTGGTTTTCAGAATTACAATTTGGAGATCGAGCATATTCAATTGACCATTTCACAGCTAAAGACATCAGCCATGTCAAGTGATTTGCCAATGCTCACACAGCAAGTAAGTGACAGGAATCAGACCAATACAGAGCTTTTCTGATTCCTTAGTTTAGGACTCTCTTCACTATGTGAAGTCTAATTTAAAAAATAATTTTTCAACAATCATACGCCCACTAGTTAGATAACGTATATGAAAGGAGCAAATTCTTAGAATATATAAAACACATGATATAAAATTGACTCCAGAAAAATAGGTAAACCTGTAAAGACCTCCCCCACAAAAAAGTGAAGAAATTAAATCAAATAATCAAACATGCTTTGCACACACACACACACACAAACACACATGTCTTGAACATGTTGGCTTCGCTGGCAAATTTTAAATACTAAAGGAATTGACAAAAAATGCTTTTTAAACTTTTCATGAAACACAGAAAGAGGGAATACCTCCTAACTCATTCAAGAAACCAGCATTACCATGATACCAATGCCAGAATCCCTTGTGAAGAAAACCAAACTTACTTCCACTGAGTTGATTCTGACCCAAAGCAACCCTATAAGGACATGGTAGGACTACTCCTGAGGATTTCCAAGACCATAGAAAGCCTCATCTTTCTCCTGCATCCCTTATAAATCTAGATGCAAAAATCCTCAAAAAATGCTAGCCAATCAAACCCAAAACTATATTAAGAGGATACACCCTAACAAAGTAGAAATTAGCATGGAAATATAAAGGTGCTTCAACCAATGTAATGCACCATTAACAGAACAAAGGAAAATATTTTCATAATCATGTCGATCGATCGACATAAAAAGGCACTTGGCCAAATCCATCCAACCCCCTTTGTGATGAAAATACTTAACCAACTAGTACGAGAAGAAAAATTTCTCAACCTGAAAAAGGGTATTTATGAAAAATCCAGCAAACATCATCATACTCAATGGAAAGAGAGCTTTCAAAAATGCCTGCTGGTACCACTGTCATTCAGTAGTGATCACACTGGAAATTCTAGACAGAGAAGGAAAAAGGAAAAGTAACCCTCTTCACAAATAAAATGTTTGTGAATAAATTTAACCAGGCAGAGTAGCAGCAGTGCCAGCAGGGTGTAATGGCAGCAGAATGGCCATTACCTACGGGTGGCAGAGGATGCTTGAGGCTTCCCGAAATACCGCCCTTCAACGTGATGGCAGAGCAGCTTCAGGATGACATAGAAGGCATCCAAGGTGCATGGTCGCTGCACCAGGCAGGCCACAGTCCTCTGGAGCTGGTGGCCATGTGGATGAAAGGTGTGGTGGTGGTGGCGGTAGCTGGCAGCAGCTAGGCGTACCTACGGGACCCAAGCAGGGCCTTCATGGTGCGAGGTCTGGTGTGGGTGACTTGTGGGCAGCCCTGCCTTGCCCCAAATAATCTGAGAAGCTGGACAGTATAAATATGAACACAGCACCAGGATTGGAAGGAGGTTATTAACGGCATGTGTACATGACAAAAACTTGCTTGTTGAAAGCCAGGAGGACTTACAGTGCTTGGAAATGAAGA
Source organism: Echinops telfairi (assembly GCF_000313985.2). Classification (NCBI taxonomy): domain Eukaryota; kingdom Metazoa; phylum Chordata; class Mammalia; order Afrosoricida; family Tenrecidae; genus Echinops; species Echinops telfairi. The sequence goes on along the minus strand of NW_022103931.1, from coordinate 932,062 downwards.
TCTAAGGCTATAACCTTCAGTATGGATTGTAATTGAATGTAAAGAAAACCATAACCCTCAAAACTGGACCAGGAAACAGCATGATAAAGATTAAGGTCGATTTTCATCTTGCTTAGATCTACAATCAATGCTCATGGGCGCAGCAGTCAAGAAATTGAAGGCTGTATTGCATTGGGTAGATCTGCTGCCTAAGACCTCCGGTAAGTGTTGAGGAACAAGACTGTCATTTTGAGGACTAAGGCGCACCTGGCCCAGGCCAGGGTATTTTGAGTTACCTCGTATGCATGTGAAAGGTGGACATTGAATAAGAAAGATCAGAGATGAATTGATGCATTTGAATTGTGGTGCTGGTGAAGAATATTAAAAGTATCATTGACTGCCAGAACAACAAACAAATCTGTCCTGAAAGAAGTAAAGTTAGAGTGCTCCTTAGAAACAAGGATGTTGAGACTTTGGTTCACATACTTTAGGCATGTTCTCAAGAGAGTAGAGAAGGACATCATGCGTGGTAAAGTGGAAGGGGCATTACAAAAGAGTAAGCCCCTCAATGAGATAGATTGACACAGTGGCTGCAACCATGGGGTCAAACATAAGAATTATTGTAAGGATTGGGAAGGACTGGGTAGTGTTATGTTCTGTTGTGCATGGAGTAACTGATGTGGAACTGCCTTGACAGTACCTCACAACAACCACCATTTCTGTCTTTCTGTCTTCTGCACAACAATTGGGTGGGACTATACAAAAAAGGTGCTTGTGACTAACCAAAGGTATTGGACACCTTCTACTAATGCTAATAAGGTGGATAGATTCTATAGTGGTTAAGTTTATATGTCAACTTGGCTGAGCCGTGATTTTCTGTGATTTGGCAGTCATGTAATAAAGTGATTGTCTTCCAAAATAAATAAATATATAGATAGACAGGCAGATGGATGGACAAATAAATATGTTTTACCAGGTAGGTCAAAGATTTGTACATTAAAAACCTTAAAATATAACTGAAAGGTATTTTAAAAGGTCTAAATAAATGAAGATATGTTGTGTTCATGGATTGGAAGTAGGGCTTTGAAGCAATTTGAAACAGTTCAGGCATGGCTACGATGCATTACATAGCAACCAAAGCTTTTGCAGGTTGGAAACAGGCAGTCAGAAACATTCAAAGAAGCAAGGGGTATCTCTGCATGGGGTATCACTGTTTTTATTTCTGTCGGCCATGATGGAAATATTTTTAATCCCTGACGGGAAGACTTAATATTGTTAGGATGTCAATATTACCCAAAGTCTGTCTTGAACATTTTGTTCTTTTAAAGAATTACCTATGCAGGATAAAATTGGTAACAGCAATTCAAAAGGTTAGATGAGAGACTTAAAGGGGAGTTAGGTCTATTAATGATGCTGGAATAATCTGGAAAACAATAGCAGGAAAGATTGAAGAGCATGAAGATTGTTAATAATGCCATAGAATTATACATGTGGAAATTGCTAAAATGCTGTATCTTTTGCTCTGTATATTTTCAACACACACACACACAGAGTTCATCACACTTCTTTGTAGGAAAGGAAAAGCCAACCCTGAAATTTAGGTGGAATTGAAAGGAGTCCAAAATAGCCAAAGCAATCTTGGAAACGAATACCAATATACAACCATTGGGGAAAGTAATATGGCAATGCCTAAAACAACTGGCAATAGCAATACCATAAGGACTCAGCAATACACTTGCTGGGCAAATACCTCAAAGAAATAAGAGACAGAACATGAATAGATGTATGATCTCCCATGTTCATTGCAACATACTTGACAATAGCAAGAAGCTGGAAACAGTGTAAATTCCCATCAATAGAAGAATAGATAAAAAAAATACTCTGGTACATACACACAAGGGACTAGTATGCATCCCTAAAAAAGTGATGATGTTACAATACCCAAGCACAAAATGAAATATCTAGGGATATACAAGATAAATAACAAAAGATTTATATGAGTTGAACTACAGGACACTATTTACAAGAAACCAACAGATGGAAGAATATCCCATGCTCGTGGATTGGAAAACTCAATATAATAAAGATGTCAGTCCTGCCCAAGTCACTATATAAGTTTAAAGCAATCCCAATACAATTATCATAATCTTTCTTCAAAGAATTGGAAAAACTGATTACCAACTTCATATGGAGGGAAGAAGCCCAGAATTAGCAGAGAACTCCTCAAAAAGAAGGCTAGAGTGGGAGGGCTTCTTTTACCTGACTTTAGCACATATTATACAGCCACAGTGGTCAAAACTGCATGGTATTGTGTCAGGGGAGGCCAGCCCCTAACAACTATCATGGGTTCATAGGCTTAACTGTATGGTTATAATACATAAAGATTATAGTAAAGTCATAGAAGATAGGAGAGATAGGAGACAGAGTAAAGTAAGGAGTCAGACACATTTCATAGTAGCATGCTCACCTCAGCCCCTCTTCATGGTCCACATGGAAGTGCAGGAGGAAGAGGGCAGAAGAGAGAAAGCGGTTTATTTCCAACCAAGGCTTATATATCTTTGGAGGTGTGCAAGCCCCCTGACTACAGGCAACGACCTACATCACAGGAAGGGGTAGTGCCATAGGCAATACAGTGATGGGAGGGGGATGATCCAGGGGTATATACCCTATAGGAAGAGGTATATACCCTATAGGAAGAGGAGGGATTAAGGGTACACATATGACAAGATGGGCGGATCCTAGATTCATGATGGCAGCCTAACCTTGGTTGTGCTTCAGCTGGAGACTTGATTTATTCTAAGCTTTCCAGGGAAAGCAATCCACTGTCCTTAAATAGGGAGTGAGCTCCACCTACTGTCTGGTCAACCACAGTAGTCTGATAGCCCTGGATGGATGATGCCTTCAAGGAAAAAACTTACAATTTACCATTAGTTGTAAGCAGTGTCCTAGGTTTGACATACATTTGGGGAAGACATGCTGGGGAATAGCCTTTTTATATCCCACAATTCCCCCTTTTGTTTTACATATTAAATTCAAAAGAACTACAGGGGCAACATGATTATTTTCTATACATTGAAAGCTGTCAAGGCAAATTTAAAGACAATATTAACGTAACCAAGCTCAAGACTCAGGCTTATGGCAAACATTTTGACTCCAGGCTTGGGGGATAAAGTCCTGCTATGCCCCTCTACTAATGGGGGAAGGAATGAGAGGGGTTGGATGCCATGGCAGGAAGAGATAGAGCAAACAGGAATGTTTGCTTCTACAGGGAGACAGAATAAACCATGCGCTCACATTAAGGCAGCACAGTTTTAGGGAAGAAACTGTGGGAAAGATAGTTAATGCAGGAAAATGTACTTGGACTATGTCTCTAACTTACCAAAGTGGTGGCTTACCTACCGTGGAATACTAGCTTTCCATATTCCCTCTGTACAAGTCAGGGAATAAGTCCTAGTCATAATTCCCTTAGTGTTAGTTCCCCATATTTCCCCCTTCTGTATTATGTTTAAGATTTAATAGAGTTATAGAAGCAACATGGTTTCTCTTAATACCTCTTAGCTTCTCATAGAAGCAGCATGAGACTGCGAGCATCAAAATTATGTTGACAAACAGTACAGTCAGACTGGAACTTAAGTTATGTGAAATACTTTGAACCCAATCTCGCGGGTCCAAACCCTCTATGCCATCTACCAATTTTTTAATTATATCAGAGCCAGGGAACACCTTGAGTCCACCTCTGAACATACAGAAAAATCTCCTTTTTTAGATGATCAACATCT
>NW_022103931.1:917435-926058 GCF_000313985.2 Echinops telfairi | reverse complement strand
TTAAATGGAGAGAAAATGTTTTGAGAAACGATGTACTAATGCGCTTTACACAATTGATGTGTGTATGGATTGGGATAACAGTTGTATGAGCCCCTAATAAAATGTTAAAAAAGAAAAAAAAATAACCATCATCCAAAAAAAGAAAAAGAAAAAGAAAAAAAAAAGGATGAGGATGCTGTCTTTAGAAAGGTTTATAAGCAGAGCATGGTTAATCAAGTGAACAATTTACAATTATGGCAAGTGGCACTGGGAGCAGTTTCATTTATAATCATGTTTCCTACAGCAAGCACATAACGCAGCTTTACACACGAGACTATATCAAGTCTCACTGTCGTCCCCACGATTTTTTTAAATCATTTTATTGGGGGCTTATACAACTTATCACAATCCATACATACATCCATTATGTCAAGAACATTTACACATTTGTTGCCATCATCATTCACAAAACATGTGCTTTATACTTGAGTCCTTGGTATCAACTCATTTCACCCTCCCTCACCCACACTCCCTGCCCCACAAACCCTTGATAATTTATAAATCATTTTTTTCATGTCTTACACTGTTCGATGTCTCCCTTCACCCACTTTTCTGTTGTCCATCCCCCAGGGAGGGGGTTATATGTAGATCCCTGTGATCGGTTCCCACTTTCTCCCCCATCTTCCCCTTCCCCTCCTGATATCTCATTATTGGTCCTGAGGGGTTTATCTGTCCTGGATTCCCTGTGTTTCCAGTTCTTATCTGTACCAGTGTACATCCCATGATGTAGCTGGATTTGTAAGGTAGAACTGGGATCATGATAGTGGGTGGGAGGAAGCATTAAAGAACTAGAGGAAAGTGTTGGGTGAGGGACAGGCTGTCAGGGCCTCAACCTTTCTCCCTGCATGTACCAGGAAAAGAAGCTGACAGACAATTCTTGGAACTGGCTCCAAGAATAACCGTCTTTCCTTCCCACCTGCAACGGCTGGACAATTAGACTAAAGGAAAAACATGACAGCAGTGGAAAATCCACAGCAGCTGCAGCCCCTCCTCCTCCCCACAGGGCTCTTGGTCCCTCCTTTAAAAACTCACCACTCTCCTCACTGGGCGCGACTACCCTGGGCTACTTGCTAGACCACAGAACCTCATCTGGGAGCTTCTTTTCTAATAAAGAGCTGTTACAGCCTTTTAGCTTTTTCTCTCTTTGTTTGTCCTCGTGTCTCAGTTTACCTCTCATTTGGAGCACGAAACCCAGGGTGCATAAGAGGTGTCTCAACACACCCCCGCCTGCCCTAGGGCAAGTGTGGCATCCCTCTCTCCTCCATCCTCCCTTCCCTTGGACCGGGACCTTTCAGCTGCCATCCGCCGTGTATATGAGTGAGTACCTAGCTAAATTTTATCTATGCTATTTCAGCCACTGTCCCTGGCTGCTATGTTCTTCCACCAGAGGTCCTATGCATTCATTTTGCTGAACCGTGGGCCCATGTCAGAGCCTTTCCATCCAAAGGACAGCCAGAGGAGTTGGGAGGCTGCTGAGCCTCCCCCAACTTCATCCAAAAGTCAAACATTCGGAGAACCCGAGTCTCTCTGCTCCTTCCCCCCACCCCCAGCCCTCCCAATTCCAGAGGCCCAGTTGGATACTCAGGACGATGATTGTCTAGCACAGTCTCTTCCAAGAACCCTGCAGCATGGGAAAAGAAATTCCAAGCCAGACTCTTCCACACCTTTAGGGTGTCTCCTAAGTAATCTCCTAACCCTTGACTTAATTCCAGACATCTGGCCCAAATGCCTTGTTCTTTTACTGCAATTTGGTTTAGCCCCAATATAAACTAGATAATGACAAATGGCCTTCCTTCTATGCTCCCGTCTCTCTCTCTCTCTACTACCTGTCACCCTGCTCATGTTCTCTAAGCCAAACACTTTCTAAATCAGGGCCCTGAAAATATTCCCCCCTCATCTTTCTCTGAACCACCTGACTCCTTGTCTGCACCCCTAGTAAGGCCTCCTCCATATTCTGGGTACCCCTCACCATCACCTCCCTCCATTACCCCCTCAACTCCCATCCACCCCTCTGCTGATCCCCCCACTCCAGGCCCTAAGCTCTCACCTTTGTCTTCCCCTGTCGGTCATCATACCCATTTGCACCAACCTCTCCTCTGCCCTCTATGAGAAGTTGTGGGCACTGAAGGTCTCTTCCACATCCATGTTCCCTTCTCTATCAGTAACTTATCCCAAATTGAAAATCACTTAAGTTCCTATTCCAATAATCCCACCACCTACATCTAAGATCTCAAGCCTATAATCTATCATGGCATGATACTTTTGTAGTCATTTCATCCACTCTCACCTCAAATGAGAGAGCGTGGTCTTTGCCGCTGCCCAGCAGCATGCAGACCAGGTTCATCTCACTGACTGCAACATGCCTGTGGGTAATGAGGCCAGCCTAAGGCAAGAACCATGCTGGAGTTACCAGATCAATACCCAGGCAGGCCAGGATGGCCGGGCTCGCCAAGATAAAATGCTCCACTGTGTCTTGGCCAGTCTCCAGGCAATTTCTCACAAAGCAGTTAATTTTAATAAGCTCAGGGAGATTACTCAAAGGCTGGATAAAAATCCGGCAACATTTTTAAATCGCTTGACTACAGCCCTTACCCAATAAACCCGCCTAGACCCAAACTCACCAACAGGGGCCATTGTCCTGGCCACACATTTCATTACTCAATCAGACATTAAAAAAAAGTTTTAAAAGGCCAAAGACGGCCCTCACACTCCTGTCCAGGGCATGGTAACTATGGCCTTTAAAGTCTTTAATACCAGAGACATGCAGGCAGAGGCAGACAGGGAGTCTTGAAATCGCCAGAAGGCAAACTTACAGGCCCAAGCCTTGATTGTAGCCCTGCGGCTTTCGGCAACCAAGAATAAGTCGGCATCCTTCCCAGGCCCTGGAAACAGCAGTTTCAGACCGCATCCGGAAGCCTGCTTTAAATGTAGCCAGCAAGGTCACTGGGCCAATCGCTGCAACAGCCTTGTCCGCTCAACAAGCCTTGTTGGGAATGCGGTCAAATGAGCCACTGGAGAAGTGACTGTCCTTTGGCACCCAGAGTAGAAGGCCAGTCCCTCCAATCCCTGACCAGCTGTTGATGTTACTGGGCCTAGCTGCCAAGGATTGACAGAACCTAGATGCGACAATCCTGATCACCCTCGCGGAACCTGGGCTAACTATCAAGGTAGCAGGTGAGGTTTTGTCCTTTCTGGTCAACACAGGGGCTGCCTTTTCTGTTTTTCCTTCCTTCTCTGGTCCTTTACACCCTCCCCAAGTCTCTGTCATGGTAACTGACGGATGTCCCTCTCACCCATTGTCCACTGGGCCCCTGACATGTCTGATAGATAGCAGGCCAGTTACACAAGTTTTAAATAGTCAGAAAAGTATACAGGAAGGTGTTTGCCAAGAAGTTAATAAGAAAGGAGAAATGAATACATATGAAGGGCATCAAACTAATGATTTCCCAGTGACACAGGAAAACAACCGAGCAGAAATGGTCGCCCGCAGCCTAACTAATTCAAACCAGCCTCACCTCTCTCCCATCCTCTTCTAGTACCGCCAAATGTATAGCCACAGTATACAGACACGGAATCACACTCCTTGCTGTCCAAGGGAGGAACCTTAACCCCTGAAGGGTGGGTAATACTGCAAGAAAAGCTAGCCTTACCCCAAGCCCAGGCAGCCACCATCGTACAACAGATCCACCACTCTTTACACATCAGCCCAAAAAACCTTAGCCATTCCATTAAGTCTCTGTTTCATCACACATCATTGCTAACCCTTGTGAACACTGTTTGTTCTGCCTGCCACACTCGAGCCTCTGTCAACCCACAGGGAGGACTTAAACCAAACTTCCCCATCCATCAGATAAAAGGACATCTCCCAGGACAAGATTGGCAAGTAAACTCCAACCACGTGCCATCACACAAAAAGCTAAGATACCTTCTTACCATGGTTGATACCCTTACAGGGTGGGTGAAAGTTTTTCCTACCAAACATGAAACTGCAGAAGTAGTGACAGAAATGCTGCTGACCCACATTATTCCCAGATTTGGTCTCCCCACCTCCATATAATCTAACAATGGGTCTGCCTTTATTTCCAAAATTACTCATAAGGTGTGTTCAGCCCTAAACATAGATTTGAAGCTACACATTCCATACAGACCTCAGTCACCAGGAAAAATAGAAAGGACTAATGGACTCCTCAAAAAACACGTCACAAAGCTTTCTGTAAAACTCCCCCAGTCCTGGGTTACACTATCAGCTATAGCTCTTGTATGGATTAGAGCCTCCCCTCATAGCCTCACCTTCCTTAGCTCTTTCCAACTCATGAATGGAAGACCACTCCATTCCTACTTAACCACCACTTACTAGTCCAAGAACGCCCCTTGGCATCCTACTCCCTTATCTCTCTCTTTTAGACAGCTGCTCTGGAAACACAAGGACAGGTACCTGCCCCACCTCAAAGACTCAGACCAAACCTCTCAGGTAGCTGTGCTGCAACCTGAAAACTCAGTGCTTCTCAAACCTCTCCATCCCAAATCTCTACAACCACGGGGGTCAGGTCCACATATCGTAATCCTCACTATTCCCAGGGCAGTTACGGTACTCAGGAATCCTAACTGGCAACACCTCAGCAAAGTTAAACAGGCGCCTTTCAGCCATGATCCCCTGTACTCTACCCAAGTCATGGGCCCCATTCGCCTTTGTTTTACTAGGGTGCCCTCTGCAAGCCACCCTAAGCCAAGGTAAGATTACAAACCCAAAGTAAACTCCTTCATGTAGGAATTTGTTGTCCGCAAAATCTATCAGGCTGGCAATGCTAAGCATACCTACGTTGCCAGAAAAGGATATTGCACCATGGCAGGGTGCCAGTCACCAGTTTCAATCAACCTCCCTTCCAGCTCTCTACAACCAATCATGTTATAGCCGACCCTATCCTGTGTTTTATTTATAACCAGACAGAAAAATACTGTCGTTGGTGGCCGGTGATCTATGGCCGGTGCCCATATTCCTCTTGCAAAATTCACCGGTTGCTGGACTGGAACGGACAGTTCAGCCTAAGTAAGCAAGGAGCTTTTGTCGGGGATAAAAGCGAAGCCTACCGCCTTAACATCGTGGATCCCTGGGACAGGAAATGGATGCCAAGGTTAAGGGCAAACTATATTCTTGGAGGTCCAGTGACAGACCCATTGCTACCCTTCACATCCATAAACAATATGTAAAAATCCTCGCCCAAAAGTTTTAATACATTAAATCAGGTGACAGAGAAAATCCAGGATAGTAAATTATCCTTGGCTAACCAGCTACCGCCAGTAGATAGTCCATCACCCCCCCAAACAACTCAATAGCCCATTCCCCTGGTTAAAAGTATTCCAGGAAGCTGCTACGCTCCTCAATGTTTCAAAAGTAATTAACATAACCACTTGCTTTCTCTGGACCTCCCTATAGCGCCCATTGTTAGCCGCCATGCCCTTATTAACTTTTTCCCCATCCAACAAGTCCGGGGAGTGCCCTACACCCTTAAAGGGAATTCCTTTTTATGATCCTTCCAACACCAGCAAAAGCAACATATCCCATTTGCTATCAAAAGACATCAACCTCAAACCATTGGAGCAATAGTACCCAAAGCATAACAGGGGTTCTCAGCGCTCCCGCCCTCGGGATGTTCTTTTGGTGCAATGGCACCCTTACCAAATGAATCAATAATTCTATAACAAGCTCCTGTCTCCCAACCATTATGGTCCCCCAAATTACTAAGTACGGGACTGCCGAATTTAAATGGCTATGGGGTCCCCAAACCAACCCACACAACAAAAGGGCTGTCTTCCTATCTGTATTAGTTTGGCCTTAGCTTTGCCTCCTCACTCCCAGCAGTTGGGCTCTAGTGAGGCCCTCCAGTTGTTCATGGATTCTACCTCAGAGTCCCTAATCTCCCTCCAGCAACAATTTATTTCCCTAGCACAAGTAACCCTCCAAAACCATAGTGTCTAAATCTCCTAACCTCAGAAAAAGGAGGCACCTGTATGTTTTTACATTGATGAATATGGAGTAGTGGAACAGAATGTAAGCATTCTTAATAAAATGGCGACCCAAATCAGGAACCGCCAACAAGACAGCGTCTCATTAACATCTTGGTTTCAAAACCCTTTTCTCTCGTGGCTTCTCCCTTTGGTTGGGCCACTAATGGTCATATGTTTTCTGTTGTTAATAGCCCCCTGTTCTTTCCATTTTCTCCAAAACAGAATAAAGGACATAACCAATTTAACTGTTAACCAGATTCTTTTACAGCCTTACAGCCCCTGCCTACCAAACCTGACACAGCACACTCCTGGCCTATAGCCCGACATAGCCCCCACCCATCAGCAGGAAGTAGTCAGAACGACTCACGAAGCCCACTATTACCAAAAGGCCAAGATGTTGGGTTAGGGACAGGCTATCAGGGCCTCAACCCTTCACCCTGCATATACCAGAAAACGAAGCTGATGGACAATTCTTGGAACTGGCTACATGAATAGCTGTCTTCCCCCTCCCCCCCTACAACGGCTGGACAATTACACTAAGGAAAAACATGACAGCAGTGGAAAATCCCTAGCAGCTGCAGTCCCAACCCCTTACCAAAGGAACCCTCTTCTGCCCCTCCTATAAAAACCCACCAATCTCCTCACTGGGCACGACTTCCCTAGGCTAGACCATGGAACCTAGTCTGGGTGCTGTTTTTCTAATAAAGAGCTGTTACCGACTCTTAATTTTTTCTCTCTTTGTCCTCATGCCTGTGTACCTCTCAGAAAGTTGGATGTTTCATCGGTGTTATACTGCACACTGACTGGCTTGTCTACTCCCCTTCTATAAGGGGATGTCCACTTGCCTACAGATGGACTTCTGATCTCCACTCGAGACTCCCCCTCATTCACAATGATAAGATTTTTTTGTCCTTTGATGCCTGATACCTGATCCTATTGACACCTCATGATCACACAGGCTGGTGTGCTTCTTCCATGTGGGCTTTGTTGCTTCTCAGCTGGATGGCCACTTGTTTATCTTCAAGCCTTTAAGACCCAGGACACTATATCTTTTGATAATCGGACACCATCAGCTTTCTTCACCACATTTGCTTATGCACTCATTTGTCTTCAGCAATCATGTCAGGAAGGTCAGCATCATGGAATGTCAGTTTAATAGAACAAAGTGTTCTTGCATTGAGGGAGTACTTGAGTAGAGGCCCAATGTCCATCTGCTACCTTAATACTAAACCTATAAATACATGCACACAGATTTCCCCATCACCATATAAAAATGTATTTACATATGTACATGCCTGTGTTTAAACCTCTAGAAATGTCTTTTGCCTCCTAGTTCTTTCCTCTATTTCCTTTTACTTTCCTCTTGTCTCACTATTATGTTCAGCCTTCATTTGGGTTTCAGAAATTCCTCTCAATTTCATTGCCCTTGATCAAGCCCTACCAGGACTATTACACCCTCCTCGCAATTGATTTTGGACCATTGGTTGTTCCCTTGTCCCTGGGTTTGTTAACACCCACTTCCTTTCCCCTGCCTCCTCCTCTCCCAGGTCTCCCTGGAACCTTCAGTCCCGTTGTTTTCTCTTCCAGATTGTTTATACAGCCTATCTTATCTAGATAGACCTGCAGATATAATAATATGCACAAAAAAGATAGAGCAAAACAAAACAACAGCAACAAAAAAACAATGTCAAAAAAAAAAAGAATTACAATCCAAGTAAGAAACATCACAACAAAATCCTCAAAAACACGCACGTTGCTGAGGACAGCATGTTCCATGGGAACAGCGCAGGAAAAGAGAACCACTGAATCTTTAAATGTACACCAATTCTTTTGATGAGAGATGAATCTTCATTTTTCTTCATTTGGAAGGTTTTCCACGTGGACTTGTGTTGTTTCTTCATCTCTCTTTTGAGGTGGCAAAGGGCCTGAACAAAGTTTCTCAAGGGCAGAAATCCAAATGGCCAATAAACATATGAGAAAATGCTCACGATCACTAGCCTTAAGAGAAATGCAAATCAAAACAACTATGAGATACCACCTAACACCCTCAAAGATAGCCCAATTCAAAAAATAAGAAAGCAACAAGTGCTGGAGGAGCTGTGGTGAGATAGGAATTCTCATCCACTGCTGGTGGACCTGTAGGTATGTACAGCCACTATGGAAATTGATTTGATGATTTCTAAAACAGATGGAAATTGAGCTGCAATATGAACCAGCAATGCCCCTACTGGGCATATACCCACAAGAGGCAAGAAACAAACCACTACTAGACACCTGTGCTCCAATGTTCATTGTGGCACAGTTCACAATTTCAAGGAGTTGCAAACAATCCAAATTTCCATAAAAAGATAAATAGATTAGAAAAATGTGGTACATACACACAATGGAGTAGTATGCATCCCTAAAAAGCAGTGATGAAGACATGAAGCACATTGCCACGTGGGAAGAATTGGAGGAAAGTATGCTAAGCAACATAAGCCAAGCACAAAAGGACAAGTACAAGTGCACTGAGGTAAGCTTAAAAATGAAAAGGGGCAAAGGGAAAAAACTACTGTATACAAACATTCCTAGGGTGAGG
>NW_022103931.1:904570-916218 GCF_000313985.2 Echinops telfairi | reverse complement strand
AAGATATAGCAGCTGGGGTCTTAAAGGCTTGAAGATAAACAAGTGGCCAACTAGCTCAGAAGCAACAAAGCCCACATGGAAGAAGCACACCAGTATGTGTGACCACGAGCTGTCGAAGGGATCAGGTATCAAGCATCAAAGAACAAAAAATCATATCATTGTAAAGGTTGGTGAGTGCAGAGTGGAGACTCAAAGCCCATCAGTAGGCAACTGGACATTCTCTCGCTGAAGGGTTGAAGGGAGGAGATGAGCCAGTCAGGATGCAGGGTAGTAACGATGAAAAATATAATTTTCCTCTAGTTCTTAAATGCTTCCCCCCGCCACTATCATGATCCCAATTCTACCTTACAAATCTGCCTAGACCAGAGATACGGATAAGAGCTGGAAACACAGGGAATCCAGGATAAACCCCCTCAGGACCAATAATGAGTGGTGATACCAGGAGGGGAAGGGGAAGATGGCGGGAAAGGGGGGAGCCGATCACAAGGATCTATATATAACCCCCTCCCTGGAGGATGGACAACAGAAAAGTGGGTGAAGGGAGACATCGGTCAGTGTAAGACATGAAAAAATAATAATAGTTTATAAATTATCAAGGGTTCATGAGGGAGGGAGGGTTGTGGTGCAAGGGGGAAAATGAGAAGCTGATACCAAGGGCTCAAGTAGAAAGAAAATGTTTTGAGAATGATGATGACAACAAATGTACAAATGTGCTTGACACAATGGATGCATGTATGGATTGTGATGAATTATACGAGCCCCCAATAAAATCATTTTTAAAAAGGTGATGAAACCACGAAACACCTCATCACATGGAACGACCTGGAAACTACTATGCTTAGTGAAGTTAGTCAGTGACCAAAGAACAAATATTTTATGACCCTACTACTATGAGGATAAACACCAACATGAAAGCTGGCTCCCAGGGCATGTAAATGATTCCCATCTCCCAAGCAATGGTGTAGGGAACCTGCCTAGCACTCCTTCTATGTGTACATCTTAAAAAACGCGTTGACAGAGGACACCTCACCTCAAATGTAGTCAGTGTTTGAAGATGTGGGGAGAGGGAGAAGATCATTCAATTCCTGCCATACAAAATTGTGCTAAGGTCACCCCAAATGAACACACATTTCTACCAGAATAATAGGAAAACCTTACTAGAAATTCAAGTTAAGATGGTGTTAAGATGTGTGTCTCAGAGAAGGAAATTACATTTATGCAGCTTGAAAATAGGGAGGAGCAACCTCCCATTGGGGAAAACCACTTATGAACTAGTTTCTATCCATCCCTTGATGATGCAGGGCTACAGACTACTATAGACTATAGCTATATGAGCTATAGACTACTGGGACTTTAGACTCTGTTCTTTTGAGGTGCATAATATCTTTCATAGGCCACACCAGTATGACTCAATGTGGAAACCCCACTAAGTGAATTGGGCTTTACCTCCAAGTCACCTGTAACCCTTGGACGTAAGGCTGAAACTCCCTAGTGTGAGAAAAAAAAAGATAGCTGCTATCCCCAAGGGCATAGAACTGGGGGTCATTGGACTTTTGTTCACACCTCTTGCCTTGAGGGAGCACAATGAATAGTGGCCTGGGACTACCATAATCTTGCTATTTTAATGTCTTCCCTGCTTTATTAAGACATGTATTAATCTGGTAGATGTGGTTCTGCTGTTGTGAATGAATATTATTAAAATTTTGCCCTTTCCCATTGTTTGTGTAAATAGTATAAAGTGACTTAAGAGTTTAATGTGTACAAGTCAACAATCCATTTATTACAGTTGATAGCTGTCCTATAGAGGTATAATTTCCTTGTTTTAACTGTTTTATACCATTGGATAAATTAATGATATTGTCAATAAAATTACTTTATGCCCCAGGAGGATTATTGATGTCTAACATAAAATGACAATGATGTCTCTAAGGTGATCCATGGAGATATATATATATACACTGTAGATGTATGAATGGATTAGGGGCATGCACTTAATTCTAGCCATAATCTAAGGACAATTATTTCTTATGGGCCTGCTTGATACCCTCATGAAGAGATTACTGAAGATATGGGTGCTATAGCAAAGCGTGGAGAAGAAATTAGATGGTGCCTGGCTATCAGTAAGAATAGCATCTGAGGTATTATAGGCATGTCTTACAAAAACAGCCATTTAGGTGAGGCATCAACTAACTCCACATAGAAGAAACACACCGGGGATTGTGTGACACAAGTATTATAAATAATAAAACCCAAATCCAAAGGAGAGAATGGTATTAGAGCTTAAATTGTGAACACCTGGTTTGCAGAAGGCTACAGATGACAGTGTAAACCCAAAATGCATTTGCAAGGTCCAAGCATGGATTAAGCCTCTGGTGAATCCCCTCTGACCATAGTCGATGGATGGGAATAGCCATGTTGTCAGACAGAGCATTGAAACGTCAATCATGGCAGAATACCTATGGATTTTGTACCTGATGAATCCCCTAGACCACAGACCAGGGATCTGAATAAAAGTGGACCATTGCAGATGGAGTTATATTAAAACTTGCTATCTTATCATTTGATCTCCCTTTGAACCATTTTAAATTTGTTTTAGTTTTTAATATTTTCTATTGAGGGTTTTACTTTTATTTTGATATTGTTGTTTTTATTTAAAATGGAGAATTTGCTCAGTACACCAAATAGGATGCAAGCAGCGACATGACAAATATACAGAAAGATGTAGATCAACATAAAACAGTAACTTAGCTTAAATGAAGGGAAATCTCTTTAAATGTTATAACAACATACTCCCATGAAAAATCTTCAGTTAATTCTAAATTTCAATAAAATAAAGGGTAATAGGCTAAGTGGAAGTTAGCTTGTGAATTTTCCTTAAAATAAAATTCCAACTTTATTAATCCATGACAGTAAAACACTGTAACTAAAATCTCAACTAAGTACAAAAGGAGTAGAAGGAATTACTTACCTTTTTGTTTCAACAGCCCAGCAGAAAATAGTCATTACAAATACAGCAGACAAACTGTAGAGTGACTGATCTTAGAGTGTTGCACTGTATTTCAGTTTAAATTGTGCTAGATGTTCATCATCCGTATGGAGAGTTTGGTCCATGGTGTGATTTAATGCCAAGACCGATCCCAATTTGTTACAGAAACTAAGATTACAGTTGCTTCTCTTACTTTGACTATTTGCTTTTACAAGCCACATACAAAGGCATTTTCCCTGGTGCAGTTACAGGAAGTAGTCAGGGGTACGTCGAGTCACACGAGGCTCTCCACTACGAGGTGCTGGGTCAAACTGAAGAAATGAGTATTTTAAAGTGTCATCCAATTCCATGATAGCAGCCTGATTTCCACAACGATAACAATAATTGGGTGCACTGAAAATGGTAACCACGTTCCTATTGTGACACCAATTGTATCCGTCCATTACAAGTTGGTGAGCTCGGGAAACAAGTGAAAGACCATTGGAATGGGTAAAAGTTTCAGAGATGTCTTGTCCAAACGTATAGCCAGCACCACGTGGAGAAATACCCCACCCACCGCGATCATCTGGATCTGACCATAATAGATCACACATTGGGCCCTCGCGTGGAACTTCCTGTAATCGATCCAGTGCTCTTATATGATCCAGTGTATCTATGGATGGCGAGAGGCCACCATGGAGACAGAATATCTGTCCATCTACTAAAGCTGTAAGTGGAAGGTAATCAAATAGATCTGTAAAATATTTCCAAACAGTAACACTTCCATATTTTCGTAGACATTCATCATAAAAGCCATACACTTGAGTAATTTGTCGGCTTTCGTGGTTCCCTCTTAATATTGTAATACGTCCTGGATACCGCACCTTTAACGCCACAAGAAGACTCACAGTCTCCACGGAAAAATAGCCTCTGTCTACGTAGTCGCCCATGAATAGATAGTTCGTATCTGGCGATTTCCCACCAACTCTGAAGAGTTCCATAAGATCATGGAACTGTCCATGAACATCTCCACAAACTGTAACAGGGCAACAAACCTCTTGCACATTGGACTCTTTTATTAAAACTTCCTTAGCCTTTTCACACAGGGTCCGGACTTGGTTCTCGGTGAGCTGTTTACGCTCGTTCAGCTGCTCGATCCACTGGTCTAGCTCTTTGGTGAATGCCTTGTCCTCCATGTTGGCTCGAAGTCCTTCCCTGTGGCTTTTCGCCCCCCACCCACCCACCCCCACCCTGGGTGCTGCCTCCCTCTCCCACCGCCACAGCCGCAACTCCAGGCAGGAGAGGAAGGTGACACACAGGGTAGTCAAGGGTAACAGGCCCCGCCCTAACCCCATAGGAACCTCCAGGGCGCAGTCTCCAGGAGACACACCTGGGCCCCCCCCCACGCGCCCCGCCCAGCCCCGCCCAACCTGCAGACGCCTAGAATTGGCGGATTCTCGGGGTTCTGTGGCCACTACTCACTGGCCCTGGCTTTTGCTCTCTCCCTCTCATTGTGGTTGTTAATTTTAAAAAATGTTTTTCTGCATATGAAATCCAGGATAGATAAATCAATAGAGATAGTAAATGGATTATTGGTTCCTTGAGGGTATATCAGGGGAGTTGGGAGAAATGGCAAGCTAATAACAATGAGTACAAGAGGAAGAAAGTACCCTAAAATTGAGTGAATTGAATTGTATGTGAATTATATGCCAATAAAACTGTTAAATTAAAAAAAAAGATTCTTGGATGGCAAATTTTTCTTTCAGAATTTTATATATGTCATTCCATTGTATTCTTGCCTGCATATTTTCTACTGAGCAACACAAACTTATTCTTAATGAATTTCCTTTGTTCATAAATTTTCTTTTTCCTCAAGCAACTCTCAAGGTTCTTTCCTTGTCCTTGATAAGGTAGTGTGACGTTCTTTGGGGGTCTATCCTGTATGTGGTTCTTTCAGCTTCTTGACTGGTCATCTTCTCTTCTCTTATGATGTTAGAGGAGCTTTCTTCCAGCAATTCTTACACTGTTTTGTCTGTGAACTATTTTTGTTTCTTCCTGTACTAGAACACCAATGTTGTATGAGTTATTTCTCTTGACAGTGACCCCCATAAGTCTAAGGAATTTTGGATTTTAAAAAATTACTTGTTCTTCTCATAGATTGGATTCAAGAGGCTTTTGTTCATATCACTAGTTAAGTTTTCCTTCACTTCATTACTACTGCTTTGCTCTTTTAAAATGTTGTCTAAAGTCTACGATCTTTGTATAAATCTTATGGATTTCTAATTTTTGTATGATTTCTCATTTAATTTTTTCCATTGTTCTCTTAATCTTTTTCTCCATCCATTGAAGCAGTTGCACATCACTCTTCTGAATTCCTTTTCTTGTCGCGTCTACGCCTTTTATTCTTCAGGAAGGTCTTTCTACTTTGCATATTGGTCATTTGTTTGTGCCAGTCTTTGTGTTGGTGTTAAATATTAAATATACATAGACTACCAGAAGAATGAGCAAATCTATCCTGGAAAAACTACAGCCAGAATGCTCCTTAGAAGCAAGGATGGTGAGATTTCATCTCACTTACATTAGGTGTGTAATCCGGAAGGAGCGGTCCCTGATTCCATCATGCTTGTACAGCAGAAGGTCAGTGAACAAGAAGACCCTCGATGAGATGGAAGGATACAGCTGCTGTAATAAGGGCCTCAAACAAAACCTTTTATGTCCAGACTTGGTAGATAGACAGTAGGTTGTAGGAACAATGGCAGTGTCTCTAAGTGTCATATCGAGGCTAGAGTGTGGAGATACCAAGATGCAAAAGAAAATGCCAAAGCGCCAGGAAAAGTATTTCCCCGAAAGTTCCTTATTTAAACCTGCTGATTTTAGTAAGATGTGGCTGTCTAGCCATTGAATAAAAAGAGGCCTGTTTCTGGGACATTGCTAAATGAGGAATGAACTGAATAATTCCAAGAGATTTCTTATGAAATACTGGTGGTGCAACGCTCAAGAAAAATATCTTTTTTAGATCAATAACTATTTTTTGGCTAGGTGTTACAAACCCTGGATCTCTAGATTTAGGTTCTTTTTTTATGTGATCATGTCATACTACCTGAAATCAAAAGCTCTCAGCAATTAGGTTTGTTTGTTTTGTGTATGCTTGATTTTTAGTGCTAATGTGTGATCACTTTGGATTTAAAATGTAAATTGTGATTAAAGACTGATTATTTAAAGGAGTATATACCTGTATGAGAGAATTCAATAAATCTGACATTTTCCTATAAAAAACCCCTATAACATTAATTGTGAGGATGGCACAGGACAGGGCAGTAGTTTTCTATTGTATATAGTGTCTCAACAAGTAGGAAAATGACTAAGTGGAACTTAATAACAACAGCAAAAAACAGTAATAAAAATCTTGAACTCGGGTGCATAAGCAAATGTGGTGAAGAAAACTGATGGTGCCTGGCTATCAAAGATATAGCATCTGAGGTCTTAAAGGCTTGAAGATAAACAAGCAGCCACCTAGCTGAGAACCAAGTCCACATGGAAGAAGCACACCAGCCTGTGTGATCATGAGGTGTTGACAGGATCAGGTACCTGACATCAAAGACCCAGAACAAAAAAATCATGTCAATGTGAATGAGGGGGAGTTCGGAGTGTAGACCCACAGCCCATCTGTAGGCATCTGGACATCCCCTTACAGAAGGGTCTCAGGGAGGAGATGAGCCAGTCAGGGTGCAGTGTAGCACCGATGAAACATACAACTTTCCTCTAGTTCTTTCATTCTTCCCCCCCCTCCCCCACTATCATGATCCCAATGCTACCTTACAAATCTGGCTAGACCAGAGCATGCACACTGCTAAAGATCAGAGCTGCAAACACAGGGAATCCAGGACAGATAAACCCCTCAGGACCCATAATGAGAGTAGAGATATCAGGAGTGGGAGGAGAAGGTGGGGCAGAAAGGGAGAACCGGTCACAAGGATCTACATATAACCCCCTCCCTGGGGGACGGACAACAGAAAAGTGGGTGAAGGGAGACATCAGAAAGTGTAAGACATTAAAAAATAATAATGATTTATAAATTATCAAAGATTCGTGAGGGAGGGAGAATAGATGAGGGTGGGGGGAATAATGAGGAGCTGATACCAAGGGCTCAAGTAGAAAGAAAATGTTTTGAGAATGATGATGGCAACAAATGTACAAATGTGCTTGACACAGTGGATGGATGTATGGATTGTGATAAGAATTGTACGAGCCCCCAATAAAAGGATTAAAACAAATCTTGAACTCTCCATTTGCATGGAAAAGTATTTAGGAGGATGTTGTGCTGCAAAGCACAAAGTCAGCAGTTCAGAAACTTCTAGCCGCTTCAGGGGAGATACATGAAGCTTTCTACTCCCTTGAAAATTTACAGTCTCAGAAACTCAAAGGGGCAGTTCTTGTCTGTTCTATATGGTTGCTATGAATCAGAACTGACTCGAAGGCAGTAAATTTATTCATTTTATACTGTTGTTTGTTATTCACTTTTAAATGCATTAAAAATAAGATCATTTGGCAGATGATGCACTCAAAACCCCAAACTAAACTGGCTGCCATAGAGTTGATTCTCAATTCTGACACACAGTGGCGCTATAAGGACAGGGCAGAACTGCCATGGTCAATTTCTGAGCCTGTAAATTCTTAAGGGAGTAGAAAGCCTTGTCTTTTGACCATGGAATGGCTGGTGGTTTGCAACTGCTGATCTTGCAGTTAGCAACCCAACACCTAACCACTACACCATCAGGCCTCCTGGATGATGCGGAGAGAGAATGCCGTGTGCACAGAAAAGTGTCCGGGGAGGGTGGTCTGCCTTCATTGCAGTCTCATCTATGCTGCCTACATAGAAGTCTTGGCTCCAGCATTCTCTGATAGGGAGCCTGGGAATGGGATTTTTCTCTCCCCGGTCCTCTGTGCTGCCAAGAAACTTCCAGAGAACACCGGAATGTTCTCTGTCTCGATATCCATGACTACTAAAGTAATTACTGTTGTAGCTAATGGGGGACACAATGTTCTTTCAGACAGTAGACCCACGGTTACATGATTGCCAGGCTGCTTGAACAAGGGCCAGGTGCAGTTGAATAAGGGCTGTTTCCAACTTTTGTTAGAGGCATAGAAACTCTAGAATCCTTGGTCTCATGGTCTTTCCCTTGAAATGCAAACTTGGCGCCTACATGTACAGAAGGAATTTCCTATGTTGGCTTACCCTGAGAGAGGGGTCTGAGGAAGAGCAACCCAAGATGAACCTTACTCCCGAGTCATCTGTGTCCTTACCACGATGTAAATAAAGAAAGGCGTTTAACGGGAGCTACAGCCCTCTGTGAGCTCATTTTTCACTGGGGATCATCTCAGTGTGAGAAGCCAATATGAGTATCAAGATTCTGATACTCAAGAAGATTCTGACTTATAGCAACTCTATAGGACAGAGCAGAACTGTCCCTTAGGGTTTCCAAAGCTGTAAATCTTTATGGGAAGTAGAAAACCTCATCTTTCTCCCATAGAGTGGCCGGTGAGTTTGAACTGCTGACCTGATGGTTAGCAGTCCAACATGCATAGTAAAATTTTAATGGTAGAATATAATGGTGGGTATCCACGTTTCTCTCTATAATTTTTTTCAACTCGGATACATGTTTGAACATTTTTATAATAAAACGTTGGGGAAAACGCCGTGAGTTTTCCTAAGATGAAGGAACACACATGACTAAGCCTATATGACAATCTTGCTGAGCTGCCTCTCCTTCTCTAGCTGGCCTTGGATGAACTGACCTCCACTCCCGGTTCTCGTGTAAACTGGTAGCTTCTTGGCCATATCGATGAGCATCTGCTTCTGGACCTCAGGTCTCTGTTCATTTTCATAGCGCTCCTTGTCTGTGTAGGACAAGTGAAACTGGAAGCAGAAACGAGAGACAACATTGTATTTCCCAAGGATCAGATAAACAATAACAACAAAAAACCATTTCATTGAAAATCGTAATCACCTATCCTTGAAGCGCAAGTACCTGTCTGCTTTGTTATTTTTACTAATCCGTTTAATGAGATCAGTGGTATTACCTTTAATTCATTAAAAGGAAAACAACACTTGGAGATATTAAGTACTGTGTCCAAGGTAGTACTCAATTAAGAAGTACCATTGCTGGTCCCCGGACCCAGTTCATCTCACTAACCAGGACCGTTCCTTTCACAAGACTAGTGCAGAAGTGCAAGATAATAAAATGTAAATAAAAACCTACTTTAGATGTCCATTTTTAAAATGTTCTTTTGTTTTTAAAACCATATCTTTGTGTGTATACTCCCATTCACCTTTCCACATCTGTTCATCTTGCATATCTAGTTATCTATTTGTTTATATATGTTGTTTATTACTATTAAGGAAGATTTGTGTGTACAATAGTATTTACCTTTATTGTATTTTACTTTTGGTCATGCCCAGTAATGTACTTTGCCACTCCTCCTGCTGTGCCACCCACCCTATTATTGCATGCTACCTTTCCTTTCACCCAGTCAACACAGGTCTACTATTTGATCAGGGATTTACCTGTCCTTCCCCTCCCATCCTCGGAAACATCTAAGAAGGTTTCTTTCTGTGTGTAAATCTCTCCGTCCCACCCCAACCTATTTTTATATTAAGGGTCTCATACAATATTTGTTCTCTTGTGATTCACTGATTTCCTAGTGGTCATTATTCCTTAATATTGAATAGCAGCCCATTGTACATATGCACCATAGTTTGTTCATATAGTCATCATTCATCTTGACGACTACCACTAAGGTTATTTATATCTTTTTGCAATTGTATCTAATGCTGCAATAGACATGAGACTGCATATATCTGTTCATGTCATGGAACTTATTTCTGTAGGATACATACCTGGTAGCGGGATTGCTAGACTATATGGCATTTCTATTTCCATAATTTTAAAGAAACACAATACCATTTTCACCAGTATTTGTATTTTTTTTTCAGCAGTTCAAAAGATTTCTAGTGACTCGGTCTTATCAGAATTTGTTGCTTTCCGTTTTTCTGGACTTTGCAGTTATTGTTGGGGTGAGAAAACATCGCATTGTTGTTTTGATTTGCATCTCTCTAACGGCAAATGGTTGTGAGCATTTCTTCATGTGTTTCTTGTTCACCTGTCTTTAAAGAAGTGCCTATTTATATCCTCTGCCTAATTTAAATTGGATTCTTTGTTCTTTTGTTGTTGAGGTATTGACGTTTTCTATAAAACTTAAGAGATTACTATTTTGTCTGATAGGTCATTGCCAATTCCGTACCCAGCCCACAACCCCGTCTGTAGGATCTCTTTTGGGAGTCTTTTCGTGTACTTAAGTGATCATTTTTAGGAGATACCAGTCCTCTAGTACAGCTTCTGCTGTTTGTGATATAAATTAAGAGCTTCAAGGTGAGTCCATACATTTTCTTTAGTGATCTTTAGAGCTTTAAGGTTTGCATTTGGGTCTTTGAGCAACCGTGAGTTAATTATTTTTTAATAATCAAAATTCAATCCTGTAAAAATATCTGATATTGCCCATATCTTTCATCTTAAGTGTTCTGAGAGTATATGTTGTTGTTAGGTGCCATTGAGTCAGTTCTGACACAGAGTGACCTTACACACAACAGAGCAAAACACTGCCCAGTCCCGCACCATCCTCACAATTGTTCCTGTGCTTGAGCCCATTGGTGTAGCCACGATGTCAATCCATCTCCTTGAGGGCCTTCCTCTTGTGCAATGGCTTTTCCCATCTTAGGCTCAGGAAAAAAGAACTGGGGGAGAGCTCAAGCAAGATGACAACCGAGTAGCACGTATACTGAGACCAGCACAGAGAGGCCACAGACAGGGACACCCTTCCTCCTATACCACAGGATTCGCACATAAAGGACCGCCAAAGTAGACAGCAGTCGCTCTTAACCTGTCGACAAGCAGATGGATTATGGGCTCCCTATTACCTGTACCTCCAGTCAAAGAATAGTTAGCTCTTACATGCTCCGCTTCATGAAAGGTTCACTGAAAATAAGGGTTCTACAGAAAATTGTGGTAAAGAATGCTGATGGTGTTCAACTATCAATTTGAATACTGTTTAGGGTCTTTTTAAAAATTCATTTTATTTGGGGCTCGTATAACTCTTATCACAATTGATACATTCATCCATTGTGCCAAGCACATTTGTTGCCATCATCATTTTCAAAACATTTTGTATCTACTTGAGCCCTTAGTATCAGCTTCTCGATTTTCCCCTCCCTCCCACACCTTCCCTCCCTCATGAACCCTTGATAATTTATGAATTTTTATTTTTTAATGTCTTACACTGACTAATGTGTCTCTTCACCCACTTTTCTGTTGTCCGTCCCCCTGGGAGAGCGCTATAGGTAGATAACTGTGATCGGTTTCCTCTTTCTCCCTCCACCTTCACTTACCCTCCTGGTCTGGATATTCTCAATATTGGTCCTGAGGGGCTTATCTGTCCTGGATTCCCTGTGTTTCCAGCTCTTATCTGTACCCATGTACATGCTTTGGTCTAGGTAGATTTGTAAGGTAGAATTAGGGTCATGATGGGGGGGGGCATTAAAGAACTAGAGGAAAGCTGTCATCAGTGCTATGCTGCACCCTGACTGGCGTGTCTCCCTCCTGTGATCCTTCTGTAAGGGGATGTCCAG
>NW_022103931.1:902296-903578 GCF_000313985.2 Echinops telfairi | reverse complement strand
TTAGTGTCTCATCTCACTGTGGTGTGATCAGATTGGACACAATTGCTGCACTGTGTCTCCAGTGTTTTCCCCCGTAGCACTATGGGTCAGGGAGGGATGTCGTGTCTCCTGGTGGGGCTGGCTCTATGGTCCTCTAGGCATCGGCTACTCTGAGCAGGAATATCATCCCCAGGGCTTGGTGGGCCAGGATGTGCTCCACTCTTTCCCTTCCCCTTCATTTGCTCCTGAGTGCACTGATCAGACATGTCCCTCTCCCTGAGCTGTACTTTCAGTGCTGTCCTCTGATGTGAATTCTTCTGACGGGGGTGGGAGGTGGGGGTGGGGGGCTTGTCCACATATTTGGGATTGGAGTCAGCCCCTCAGATGTCTCTCCTGATTCTGTTTCATGCTGGTAGGGATCTTAATGGCTTATGTTCAAGCAAGAAGCTATCTAAGTGAGGGTTGAACTGAGTTCACATGGAAGAGGCACACCAGCCTCTGTGACACAAAGGTGACAATAACAAAATCCACATATGACACAGGGAAAAGTATCAGAGCCTAAATTGTGATCACCCAATTTGTAGAAGGCTATGGGGGAGGACAGTGGGAGCCCAAAATCCATCTGCAGACTATCTAGTCAGATTAAGCCTCTGGGAGATCCTCTCTGGCCACAGGTAAGGGACTTGAAAAGCTTTACTATCAGACAGATTATTGTAAACTTTATTATGGTAGATCGAACCATGGTATAATATGATACTTTTGTCAGTTGACCTCCCTATTGACCTAATCTGAATACTGATTTCTTTTACCTGTGGTTATTGATACAATTAATATGTGATAGAAATGATTCTGGGAAGTATGAATGCAGTGTTCGTAAGCCCACTGCTTTCAGTCTTTAAATTGGTTCTGTTAAGTGGATTAGAAAGAAATGCCTGCAAAGAAGCCTTTAAAAAGGTAAGCCCCACCCAGTGCCATGAGTGCTCAGGATACCCAAATTCAGGAGGAGGGGCAGGGAGATAAAGATATGAAGTGGCTGGCTTACAAACTTTCATAGGTGAGGAAATATGTTTATAGGATTATGGTGTAGAAGTTCACATTACTGAAATTGTTAGACATAGAATATTTTTGGTTTGTTCAATTATAGCAGGGGTGTCAATCTCAATTAAAATGCGGGCCATTTGGTTTAACAGGCAAGATTGATGTGGGCCATATCTCATTCACAAATTTTGTTAAATTTATATTTTGAAGTGAGGATTCAGGAATATGGATAGGATAATTAAAACACTATACAATTGCTTTTATT
>NW_022103931.1:897205-902196 GCF_000313985.2 Echinops telfairi | reverse complement strand
TTAATGTATTCATAAAACTAAAATTATTCTTTTTTACTCGAAACTTGCCAGCACTTTCCTCCTACTAGTTTTCCAATATCTGGATTCAAAGACTGAGAACAGACAATCTTCATTAAGGCAGATAGATGTTTATCAGTTAATCTTGATCTGTATACCATTTTATTTAATTTCATGGACGAAAACAGTTGCTCACGCAATGGCTTCCCTCTAAAAATGTTAACTACCACTGCTTCTAGGTATGATTCATAACAGCACAACCCAGAGTGTTCTTTTTAACCTTTTCACTATTGAGATCTGTTTACATTATGTGACACTGAGAGTGGCGGACATATTGCTTCCAAACGTCGCCAGAACTGAGTCAGTGCGTTTATACGCATTCTCAGGCCTTCAGGAAAGGCACTGGGCCACGTGTATACTAGTCTTTAGTAGTTAAAGGATTAACAAGGGAACTGTGTGGACGATATTGCCTCAATCTCCCCTAAGTGCTATTTTCTTCATAACATTTTTTCTATTTTCAGATCTATATATATTTTGCCTCACTATTTTCTTATCAATATCTTTATCTATATCTTTATCTCATCCTTTTCATTATTGATGGCATGACACAAACGGTTTATGACTAAAATAAAGAAAATAACTTAGTTTAAACAACAAACAAACACAGAAGAACTGAGCAACATAATCAACCAACTTGACCTCATAATAGGCATATACTCCCCCCAACCAGACCATGATATATATTCCTTCATTAGTACACATGGAAAATTCTCTAGAATAGACCATCTGTTAGTCCAAAAAGCAAGCCTCAATAAATTTTAAAACATTGAAATTTTCAAAGAATCTTCTAGATTTACAAACTATCAAATCAGAAATCAACAATAGGAAGATATGCAGACAAACCCCTACTAAAAAAATACTGGCAAACAGAATAAGTAAAACAGTACATTTAAAAAATTCTTGAACCAAGTGAGAATGAAAACACAACATAATGACATCTTTGGGATATAACAAAAGCAGTGTTAGAGGACAATTTGTAGTAAAAAAAATTTATTTTGTAGCACAAATAAAAAGGATATAAAAGAAATAACGAAAACCAACACCTTAACTTAATATTTCCAACAATGAGATAAAAGGCAGCAAGTCTACAGTCTAAAAAGGAAAACAAATTATAAAGATTAGAGCAGAAACAAACAGAAAGACTCAACAATACTAGAAGTGGCCTCTTTGGAAGTATTACTGAAAATTACAAACCTCTGCCAAATCTAACTTTTAAAAGTAATATGAATAATACTTCAAGAATAATACATGAATAATATGAATAAAATGATAGATGATATGGGTGCCCTCATACAAGCATCAACTGAAATAATAAGGATTCTAATGAATACAATGAAAAATTATACTATTACAAATTTTAAAACGTAGAAGAAATAGACAAATTTATTCAAACACACTACCTACTTAGACTAACATAGACTGAGGTCGAAAATGTGAACATACCCACAAAAACACATTTTGAGAGATTAAAAATTTTTTTCTTTTTATGCATATGGACTTGAAACTATGCTTGAAGTGGTCTAGTATGCAGAATTTGAATAAAAATTTAAAAAAAAATTTTTTTCGACAAACATTCAGAGACAAGCTGACACTAGTTTGTTCAGACTTTTCCAGATTGTAGAAAAGAAGGACATACTCTCAAGTTCTTGTCATGAAGCAAGCATAACCCTGATCCCAAACCAGGCTGACTTCGCTAAAACCAGAAAACTATGGAGTAGTATACCTCATGAATATGGACACAAGATTCTCAACAAAAAAGGAGCCAATACAGTCCAGCAACATATCAGAAATATATCATGACTAAGAGTTATACTAAGTGTATAAGGATGCTTAAACAGCAGAAAAAATTAAAGTAAGCCAAAAATAAACAAAGGGACACAATCCTGCGATCAAATCAATCGATACGTTAAAAGGATCTGACAAAGCCCACATCTATTTCTGATAAAAATGCTCATTAAAAAAGAATAGAAAGGAAATTCTGCAACATAACTAAGGCATATATACAAAACCGGTGGCCAACATTAAAGAAGAAAGATAAAGTACTCGCTTTGTGAATGAGATCAAAATAAGGTGCCTTTTTATCACTCCTATTTAATATCGTGGTAGAAGTCCTAGTCAGACAAATAAAACAAACAAGGGAAAGAAAAGGCTTACAAATTAGTAAAACTATCACTATTCGTAGACGACATACTCTATACATAGAAAATCCCAGCATCTCAGCATGAAAATTAAAGGAACAAAATGAAAGATTCCGCAAAATGTTAGGGTCAGAACAAAATAGAAAAATACTGAGATGCTTTTTCATCTAACAAAGAGAACTCTGAAAAGGAAATCAAGAAAGAAATATAAATTACAGGATCTACCCCAAAAATGAAATATATAAGAATAAATCTAATCAAAGATGCAAAGGATCTGTAGAAAGAAAACTTCAGAACACTATTATAAGAAATCAAGATACCAAAAAAAAAAGAAATCAAGACACCAATAAAAAATGAAAAAATATACTCATGTTTATGGATAAGAAGACTTAACATTGTAAAAATGTGATTATAGCCCAAAGCAAGTTACAGATAAATGCAATCAGATAAAGATTAAATCATCTGTGGGGGGAAGTCAGATCCTTGGCTGCCAGACTGCTGTCTCATCCCACCACAGGGGTGGGCCTGCTCCCTGCTGCTGGACACAATGGACTACTTCTCTATGAAGCTTGGGACCATTAACTTGGTTCCTGTAGGAGGGGTTTGCACCCTACTGATAATGAGACCCAGAGACCACCCCCTAGACCACCCTCTCATTACTGGGTACCCTATAGTGTAACCCCTCCCTATGATGTATGTCTCTACCTGTAATTAGTGGGCTGGCATGCCCCCAAAAGGTATCTAGGAGTGAGTCATCAATATAGCTTTCTCTGACTCTGAGCTCCTTGCTGCTCACTCCCTGGTCACTCCCCTCTCCCTTGTTCCCTTGCCCTCCTTCCCTTCCCTCTCTCTCCATGTGGACTACCAAGCGGGGCTGAGGTGAGCAATGCTATCATAAAATGTGTCTGACTCCATTTATTTCTATATATCTCTTTTCTCTCTCATGCTCTCTATAACTTTACTATAATATTTAATTATTGCGCCTACCAAACCCGTAGTGATTGTGCTAGGAGCTGGCTTCTGGCAATCATCCTTTTCAGGGATTAGAAAAATAACCACTTTTATGTGGAAAGGAACCTCGGCTAAGCAAATAACAAATAAAGGAAAAGGTGGGTGGGGGAGTAAGAGGTCTCACAACTCCCAGTCTAACATTTATTTTTAGCAATGACATATTGAACAGCAGACTAATCTCTGAAATGTATAGTCGACTTAAACACTTCAATAACAACAAAGGACAAATAATTACAAAGCCACAGTGGTGAAAATAGCTTCGTATTGGTAAAACAAGAGACACTTAACATCAATGGATCAAAATTGAGACTCGAGAAGAAAATCCATCTTTGACAAATGGCTAAATTCTTTACATGGGGAAGAGATAGTTTCTTTTTAAAATGGTACTGGCCAAACTGGATATCCATTGGCAGAAATTGAAACAGGATCTGTCCCCACATCCTATACAAAAGAAAGTCAATATGGACAAAGTTCTAGATAGAAGAGTAAAAAGACCATGAAAAAAAAGAAGAAACATGAGCCTCACTGCATGGCATAAATACATGATCAAACAAATTAAAATCACATAAACAGTAGAGAGCATAGTGGAATTTACCAGCATTAAAAGATTTCACCAAAAGTTAGATGTATTAATTCCCCATTAATAGTAAACTTTTTAAAAAAAACAATAGACTGTGAAAAAAAATTGCCAATGACATATTGGACAACAGACTAATCTCTGAAACATATAGTAAACTTTAACACTTCAGGATGAAAAAAAAAACAATCACATTATAAAATGCAGAGGAGATGAACAGAGAATTCAATAAAGGAGACATCCAGGTGACTAACAAATACATACAAAGATATTCACAAGCACTACTTACTATAGAAATGCAAGTCAAAACAATGAGCTATTCTCTTAACAAAGCACTAATAGCAACAAAGAAAGAGAAAATAAAAATGGTGACAATGATGTGGCGAGACTGGAACCCTCATAAACTGCAGGTGGGATTGGAAATGGTACAACTACTGTATGGCACTTACTTTAAAAGTTTGTAAGGAAAAACCATATGAACAAGCAAGCCCAATACTAAGTATAATATTCTGAAGAAATAGCATTATTCACAATAGCAAAAAGAGAAATATGCTAAATGCCCATAAATGGATGCATAGATACACAAACGATGGTACATACACACAATTAAATACTACACAATACCCGGGAGCTGGTCTGGGGTCAGCTGAGAGTTTGCGTGATGCGGAGGCTGGGAGATTCCAAGCCATGAAGCAGCTGGAGGGGCACCCTGGCCACCATGGAGAGGATGGCAGAGGAAGTAGGCTTGTCTCCTCCCTCCTACACATTCCCAGTTCCTGCAACAGTTATTCCTACTGAAGCTGCCATTTATCAACCCTCAGTGCTTTTGAATCCACAAGCTCTCCAGCCCTCCACAGCAGGCACTCCACTCTTCATGAATTACACAGCAAACAACCCAGCCCCCAGATTCACACCTAATAGTCTTGGCTACTTCCCTACAACTGCTAATCTTAGTGGCACTGAAGGTCAGAATGCAGGGCCTGGTCTACACACAGGGGTTAACGAAATGCTTAACTTCTTCCAAGGTTACCATTAAACAACAGTGGAGAGACTCGTACCCAGAAGTAACAAGACCAAGACTTCACCCAAAGAATGGGTTTGTTTATAGAGCTCTAGATAAAGACATGTACATATGCAAATATATTATATGAGGATGGGGAAATAGATCTATGAGCCTACATTTATAGGTTTAGTATTAAGGTAGCAGA
>NW_022103931.1:894223-895733 GCF_000313985.2 Echinops telfairi | reverse complement strand
TGCTTGACACAATGGGTATGTGTATGGACTGTGATAAGAGTTGTACGAGCCCCCAATAAAATGAATTTTCAAGAAAATGACTGGATAAGGGGCCCTGTGCCCTATCTTTTGGTGGAGTGAAAAAGTTGAGTCAATGAAGCCAAATCCTTTAGGAAGCAACATGCAGCATACGTGGCCCCTTGCTGATTGCAAAATAGGTATTTAAAATATGAATTTGAAATTAGATGATTCCCATGACTTCCTGCTAACGAGGCAATAATAGATGCTTCCTAAGCTTTAGGTATTTGAAGGGAAAGAAAAAATACTTCACTCATGTCTATCATCTTTACAATGAACTGTTATGAAAGCTTTATTATTTTTAGGCATACCCCTACTCTTTCTCTTCATTTCTCTCTTCTGCACAATCATACCTCTGACTAAATAAGTATTCAAGAATATGATCTTGGAATACTTAAATCACAAATTTGGGGTTTTTTCATGAAAAAATTTCAATTTTATTTCTAATATTTTTATATCATTTCAATATTATTCAATTTATCCACAAAGTTTTTGAAACCTCTCGGTATGTAAATCATCTGGGAAGATGGTGACTCCCTTCATTCCACCTCTCATCCAGGGTGGGGGTTATTCTCATGGCCATTGTCGAGGTAAAAAATCCAATGGGATGCTGAGAGATTTTCCCAAGGCTGAGCCTCCAATTTGTGGTTCTCCCCGTTTTTAAAAATCATTTTACTGGAGGCTCTTAGAGCTCTTATGATATTCCATACATCAATTATATTGAGCATATCTGTACATATGTTGCCATCTTCATTTCCAAAACATTTCCTATTTGAGCCCTTGGTATAAGCTCCTCTTTTTACCCTCCCTCCCCCTTAAATCACACGTTATGAGAAGAAATTAAATAAAACTTTAAATCCTCAGTCTCTAGACCAACAAGTTGCAGGATATCACATGGTTAAAAATCAGTTGAAACTATTTTTTATATAAACACTGCAGGATAAATTAGAAGAAATTACGTCCTCTATTTAAAAAGCATACAGGACATCCTCTCCCCAGATGACAGCACTGCAGAGGACAGCCCTGAAGAAACAGTTTGGGGAGAGTGACCTGTCTGACAGCCCAAATGGGGGCAAATCAAGAGGGGAATGCAACAGATGAGTGATGGGAGCGAAGTCACTAAGTCCCCAAACTATCACAATCAGAGACCTCTGACTGGGGGGGGGGCACCCCATCTGAACTGGTTGGGGGTTACTCACAAGGGGGCCAAACTGAATGTCTAAAGAAGTAACTGATGATGGGGTGGGGCTGACCACAGGAATAGCAATGGGAACATTAAGATGCTAGCCTGTTGGACACGAATCCTGAAGACTAAACGGGACTATGAGTTGTTAGGTGTGGGGGGAGGTCAGATGCACAGGCATTCCCCCACTGAGGGCAATCAGTTGCCAGACTGCTGTCTCATCCCTCCACAGGGGTGGGCCTGCTCCCTGCCTCTGGGGACAATGGACAG
>NW_022103931.1:891605-893855 GCF_000313985.2 Echinops telfairi | reverse complement strand
TGTAACATGCCTGACTGTATTATTGTATTATCTCTCATGCTCTCGATGACTTTAATATAATACTTATATATCTCAACCGTACAATTGTGCATCACTGAACCCAGAAGTAGTATTACTGAACTCGTAGGAGTAGCAGCGGGTGGGGGCTGGCCCTTCCTCCCTCTGCGTCATTATTTTTTTAATTTAATACTACAGTTAGGCAAGTGGGACCCGGGATATGCAGCTCTGGAAGAAAGGGGGACTAGACTGATGGTTTCTAACATGTCCTTCTCTCTATTTAACAGAGAGATCAAGCGGTTCTTTGTCAGGATCCCTGTTAGTCTTGTGACTATCTGTATGTTGTTGGGGCTTTGGGGTGTTTATCTATACAAGATAGGCAGGACAGGCAATCTTGCAGAGACAGTGACTAGTCTGATGGCTCCTGGGGGATATAGGGGATGAAGGTGAGCAGTAAGTCAACAATGACGGGTTCAGGGAAATAATAAGTGTTCTAAAATTGATGGTGAGGAGGGTATAGCTTTTCTAGTCATGTTTGATCAATTGGGTTGTACCTGAAAGAAATTACTG
The DNA here is from genome assembly GCF_000313985.2 of Echinops telfairi. NCBI lineage: Eukaryota > Metazoa > Chordata > Mammalia > Afrosoricida > Tenrecidae > Echinops > Echinops telfairi. Next base: position 893,288 of record NW_022103931.1, on the reverse strand, counting down.
AGAGGTAAACAAAGGGTAAACATGATAATGGGGCATGAGGGGGGAAAAAGAAAAAGAGGAAGGAAGAAAAATGTGTGTGTATATATATATATGTGTGTGTGTGTATATATGCAATTATGTATGTGTACTTGTTTATATAAGTATTTATATGTGAATATGTATTTATATGTAAATGCAACAAAGAAGCAGATGGACGTAGGGCCTCTACTTAAATCTTACTTCAGTACAAGAACAGTTTGTTCTAAAAATGTGGCATTGTATGATACTCACCTTCCTGACAGGATCACTGAAGACAAAATGGGTGCATAAATAAATATGGTGAAGGAAGCTGATGGTGCCCAGCTATTAAAAGATAAAACAACTGGGCTACTAGAAGCTTGTGATTAAACAAGCGGCCATCTACCAGGGAAACAACAAAGCCCACATGGAAGAAGCATACCACTCTGTTTGATCATGTGGTGTCAACGGGAAGAGGTATCACAAGTTCAAAAACAAGCAACCAAATCAACAGGAGGGGGTGTGGATGTAGTGGAGACCTAAAACCCATCTGTAAGATCACTGGACAGTCCATCTCAGAAGGGCCACATGGAGCATCCAGGGTGTGGTAGAGCACTGATGAATCACATAACTATCCTCTAGTTCTTTAATATTTCTTCCTCTTACTATTAGGGTTTTTATTTATTTTACCTCATTAATCATGTTAGATTTGTTTATGTTCATTTTTATATTTAAGATCTTTCAGAACATAAAAGTCAAGATAGATAACCCTTCAGAAACAGTAACAAGAGTAGTAGTTCCCTGAGGGTACAGGAAGAGACGGGGTGATGAGGGGGAATAAGGAGCTGATAGCATTGATGACTGTTGATGGGATCAAACAACAGAATTATATGTGAATGGATATATAAGGTACGGCAAAAAAAAACACCCAAAATTATTGAAGGGGGATGTCCTGGGGGTAGGGTAAGAGAGGGAGGGGATTAAGGGGATCTGATATCAAGGAGTTCAAGAAAGAAAATGTTTTTGAAACTGATTGTGATAGCAATTATACAACACTGCTTGATGTGATTGAACTACGGAATGTTAAGATATCTGTAAGAGCTCCCAAAAAATGTATTTAAAATTTTTTAAATTAAAAACCATACAGAGTTACAAAGTTGGATCTATTTGTTAGCAGTTTAAGAATTACCTAGGGGCCAAATGTGAAACCAAAAATGAAGCAACTAGTCATTGAACTGTAACTGAATATTGTGGCTTCAAATGCACTGTTTTTTTTCTTGTTGAAGTCTTTTTTTATCATTTTATTGGGGGCGCATACAATTCTCATCACAATCCATACATGCATCCATGGTGTCAAGGACATTTGTACATTTGTTGCCCTCATCATTCTCAAAACATTTGCTCTCCACTTAAGCCCTTGGTATCAGCTCCTCATTTTTTTCCTCTCCCTCCCCACTCCCTCCTCCATCATGAACCCTTGATAATTTAAAAATTATTATTTTGTCATGTTTTACACTGTCCAATGTCTCCCTCCCTTCACCCACTTTTCTGTTGTCTATCCCCAGGGAGGAGGTTATACGTAGATCCTTATAATCAGTTCCCCCCCTTTCTACCCCACCTTCCCTTTACCCTCTGGTATCGCCCCTCTCACCACTGGTCCTGAAGGGATCATCTGTCCTGGATTCC
>NW_022103931.1:882883-891197 GCF_000313985.2 Echinops telfairi | reverse complement strand
TGTAGCAACAATGAAACAAATGTACTATTTTATATTGTACCTTTTCCATTATTGCTGGTTTAGACCTTAATGAGAAAAACTGCATAGTTTTTAATGTCACAGAAAATGAGACTATTCTAGAAGGCAATATACTGAGGTAAATGGCTGTATGTATTTAAAGAGCCTTAAGCTTTTTTCTCTGTTGCCTTAACTGACAATGACAAATTACACATATTAGATTTATAGTCAGCATGCTAGACTTAGAGGAAACACTGATGTACGTATATTGTGAGCAAGCACTGATACTGTCAGTATTCAGCACTATATGTTTAGCTCTGTTTATGCTTTTAAAAAGTGCAAAATTAAGACACTAGCTAGCTAGTACTACTGCCTCATGTAATTCCAAAGAGTAAAATGAGATTTGATTAAGCATACTTTTAAAAAAATTGCTCCATTGTTCTTTGCTTGGATGCAATCTGATGCAGTTTTCTGTGGCTGCTATTTTAATTTGGTTAGCATTACTTTTGATTAACACCTTAACTAGAGAGCCAAACATTTCCCTCTTCAGCTGACTTGCAGTGGCCCTTTAACTTCAGTAGGGAAAACCAAAAACCCATTTTATGTGAAAACTGGCAAGTAAAATCAGAAAGAAACTCTTTGTACATGATGCCTTAAAGTGCTATCTACCCAAAGCTTTGATAGGCAGTAATACTTCCCACAATATACTGAGTTTTTGTAGAATTGTTAGATTTGATAATAAAACTCAACTGTTTTATCTCAAAAAAAAAAAGGAAAGGTGCTTCAAGTTCTGTTTGCTCTCACCAAGCAACATTGTATCGTCTGCATATCACTGTTTGTTAATGAGTCTTCCTGAAGTCCTCGTTCATCCAGTTTATTATTCACTCAGCATAAATTGCATAAGCATGACAGGATGTACCTGACACACACCTTTCCTTATTTTAAATCAGGAAGTAACCCCTTGTTTAGTTTGTATGTTTGTCTATTCTTCATTAGATCAAGGATTCCACAGAGCAGGGGTTCTCAACCTGTGGGTCACGACTCCTTTGGGGGGTCAAACGACCCTTTCACAGGGGTCACCCGATTCATAACCGTAGCAAAATGACAGTTATGAAGTAGCAACAAAAATACATCTATGGTTGGGGGGGGTGTCACCACAACCTGAGGAAATGGATTAAAGGGGCGCGGCATTAGGAAGGTTGAGGACCACTGCTACAGAGGAATCCAAATCAAAAGCAGGGAAATGCAGAATGGGATTTCAAATTCTCAAGGATTCCACACTTTCTGGAGTCACAGAGTTGGGATGAATCCCAGAAATTATTGGTCTGGTATAATTTTTTAACCTTAAACCAAAAATATCCCTAAAATCTTCTTAAAGCAAGCTACAGTTCAACTAACTAGTAAAAAATGTCTGCCTTAAGCATTATGAGGGTATACCCCCCCCAAAATGGAATTTTTCCCCCAAAGCTATGTCTTTTTTTAAATTTTGTGTGATTATCATGTCTATGTTTATTTATTTATATTAAAAGATCTTATTGGGGGCTCTTACAACTCTTGTTAACAATCTATATGTCAATTTTATCAGCCATACTTGTACATATGTTGCTATCATTCTTTTCTAGACATTTACTTTCTATTGAGCCCTTGGTGTCAGCTCCTTTTTTTCCCCTTCCTCCACCATGCCCCCACCCTTGTGATGCTTGATAAATTATCAATTATTATCATTTTCATATGTTACACCGACCGCTGTCTCCCTTCCCCCATGGTTTCTGTTGTTAGTCCCCTTGGCGGGGGGGGGGGGGGGGTTTATGTGTTGATCATCATTGTCATCGGTTCCCTTTTCCTCCCCTTCTCTCCCCCCCTTCCCCCTACCCTTCTGTTATCGCTATTCCCACTCCTGTGCCTGGATTCCGTGTGTCGTGAGTTCTTATTATATTTAAATTTTTTTACAAACAACCTTATTGCCTTCAATGAACTCTCCGTTACACTTAGCACATTTGTGGAATCTGCGATTCCATTCTTGAAAACATTTTTCAAACTCATCTGTTTGAATGGCTGACAGCACTTCCTTGTTTATTTTTCTTCACCTCTTCTCTTTCATCAAATTGCTGTCCTATCATGGCCCTCTTCATTCGTGGAGACATGGAGCGAGGTCAGGTAAATCTGGTGCCTAGGGCAAGAGAGGCACACTGTTTTTTTGCCCAAAAAATGGCGCACTGAGATGGCTGTGTGAGCAGGTACACTGTCATGGTAGCAAAATCAGCCTCCTGTCTGCCACAAATCAGGTCTTTTGTGTTGCCCACTGTTATGCAACCTTTTCAGAACCTCTAAATGGAAAGCTTGATTAACAGTCTGACCTGGTGGAATAAAACTCCAAATGCACTACAAGTCGACATTTACATCCATTTGGCAAGTTGACACATCCAGAATGAGTTTTGTCATCAACCAACTGACATTTCACCTTTTTTGAAATGAGAAAACCACGCATACACTTGAGATTTTCCCCCATAGCGCTGTCCTTGTGTGTTCACAATCACAACAGTTTCTGCAGCATTTTTCCCGAGCAGGAAGCAAAATTTCACAGCTGCACACTGTTCTCTTAAATCAGCCATCACAAAAAAATGAGGTTCAAGCGAAAGTGCTTTTACAAAAAAAGTCCACTAGGACCAGAGAGAACCTTCCGAGGTGACGCCACTGAGTGCACTAACTCAGAGCAAGTTGCTTGATCCTTGCCTAGCTGAAAAAATGCGTAGAATGAAAGCTCCAATCTGCCCAGCACAATTCCAGTCTTGTGGGGGCACCACCTCATATGCTCTTTTAAGAACTGCCTATATGGGATCAAAGTGACACAGCAACTTGAAAGATTAGATAGAAACCTCAGATGCAGTGAGTTCATGTTACTGGGGGAGGTGAGAATATTTCTAAGACTCAAAGAATGTAAATTAATGTCCTTGAATTGTACTCATTTGAGAAAATTGAGGTGTGGAGTTATATCTGGCCTCTTCTAGCTCCCAAGGCTGATGGCTACTAGGCAGAGGTCAGACTTGCCTGCAACCTCCATCCCTTTTTATACAATTCTGACTCCACCAATCTCACCCATGCCACTCTATTTCTATAACTGGGTTCAATAATTCATTGCAATGGCTAGGCAATGCACACACAATATGCACAGTTATGGGGTTTATTAGGAAATTAACAGGTTGCAATTCATCTGAGAAATGCTCAGAACACAGTTGTTTAGTCAGAACAATTTCTTCTATGCTGTTTCTACCGTTCTCTGGCCTTCAGCTTCTTGGCTTGTACTCTGTCCTGATCAGGCAATATTACAAAGCTCTTTTAGGGCTGTCAATAAATGCCCAAAGGGCATGCCACTCTGCCACAAGCCTCAGATTAAAGGCACTCAGATTCGGATCCATGGTTCAGCAAAGCCAGCCTCCCCAATTAAGTGCCTGGAGGCACTCTACTCCACAAGCCAGACCCAAAACACTCAGCTTTACATGTGCTATGGACTGAGAAATCTGCTACTATGCCTTATGCTCTGGCTCCTAGCCCTGCTGTCATTGTGAAGGGATTCAGGTTTCCAAAGGATGCCCTTTACTCTGTTCTTCTCTTTGTTCTTCTCTTCTGCTGATACTGAGACCCCCTCCCTCCCTTCCTGCGTCTATCATAGCTCATTTTATACCTAGCAGAATGGTAATCACAATTAACCTGTTAACAATCACTGATAGCTGAAGCTTATAATCCAATAACTATCTTACCTCACCTTCTTACCTAGACCCATCATGAAAATGAAGGTCACTTGGTAGTAACAGAAGCTATGATTAGAAGAACCATATTAAATAATTCACTGCATTGCAATATCAGAACATTTGAATTGGTATATGTTTTGCTCTCAAAACATAGTCTCAAAAACAATAATATAAAATTACAGAATGCAAATAAGTAATATAAATTAATAACTTATTTGGGGTAATTTAAATATATTTGACTCATAAATCGAAAGTTATATAATCAAACATTTTGTTTCAAGAAACATACCTAGGGATGCATTCTTTATATTATAATGTCATTCATTCTCAGAGTTTCCATCTTAAGGTACCACTGCAGGGGGTATCTGGAAATGTGCTGTGGCAATTTGGGCCATTGCAATAAATAACATCCATATGATAAGGAGCCCCACTAGTGCAATGGATTGAGCACTGGGCTGCTAACTGCAAGGTCAGTGATTCAAACTACCAGCTACTCTTAAGGAGAAAGATAAGGCTATCTACTCCTTAGAAATTTACAATCTTAGAAACCTTAAAGAGTAATTTTACTTTATCCTATAGGGTGGCTATGACTTGGACTCAACTCAGTGCCATTGGATAATGGGCATTTAAGGGACTGGAGTTCAAGATGCTAAGTATTTTCAAAATCACCTTGTATGCATATGAAAGTTGGATATTACATAAGGAAGACCAAAAGTAAATCTAGGCATTTGAATTACGGTGCTGGCCAAGAATATTAAAAATACCATGGACTGCCAAAAGAACAAACAAATCTGTTGTGAATGAAGTTCAGCCAAATGCTCTTTAGAAGCAAGGATGGCAAGACTTCGTCTCAAGTATTTTGGACATGTTATCAGGAGAGACCAGTCCTTGGAAAAGGAAATCGTGCTTGATAAAGTAGAAGGGCAGAGGAAAAGAGGCAGACCTCTCTACAACATGGATTAACACTGTGGCTGCAATGATGGGCTCAAACATAAGAACAATTGTGAGGATGGTGAAAGACTGAGTGGTGTTTTGTTTTGTTTTGTTGTACATCGGATCCCTAAGAGTCAGAAGCCACTCAACAGCACCTACAAGGATGTCGAAGCTGTCATTTTGACAAGGTATAAATTGAAGAGCACAGGAACGCACAGAATTCTTCAGGAAGAGTTAGAGGAAAATGTCACCTACAGAAACGCACAGACCTAATGTAGGATATGCTGAGAAACAACAGCATCACACTTGAATATTTTTGTTTAATAAAGATTTCATTGATTTTGTAGCAATACTTTTTACTGACCTTAGTGTGCACTAGGTCTAATTGGTTTATAGGGTTTTAAAAGCCTTTTATTTCCTTATTGATTTTGTGTCTAGTTGTCCTATCCATTACTGAGAGTTGTGTATTGAATGGTATTATAATTATGAATGTATTTATTTCTTTTCAAGTCTGTCTGTATTTCTTTTCAACTCTTGTTAATATACAATATCCTTTGTCTTTTCTAACAATTTTGTACTTAGTCTATTTTGTCTGATATAGCTACCCTAGTTATATGGCCTTACTTGGTGTGAAAATGGCTTGGGGCCACATCTGACCACCTCTATTGACAAGGGAGAGGAAGAACCCATCTCCACGTCTGACCAAGGCTGACTGCCACAAGGCAGAAATCTGACAACCTTCCACCCTCCATCTTTCTTTACCTATTGTGACACCAATTTTTCTCCCACAACTCTACTTTTCCTGCTATGTTCCATAATTCATTGCAATGGTCATACAGAACTCACAGACAATACTCACAATTATAGCGGTTTCTTGGGGAAGTTGGGAGGCCTGGAGGCATAGTGGGTTATGTATTGGGCTGCTAACCATGAAGTTAGCCGTGTGAAACCAGCCGTGTGAAAGATGAGGTTTTTTTCTCCCATAAAGAATTAGTTTCTGAAGCTCACAAGGGTAATTCTACCCTGTCCGATAGGGTGGCCATGAGTCAAAATTGACTATGGCAAAGAGTTTGGCTTTTGGTTATTAGGGAAGGTAACAATTTATCACAAGTCAGGATCAGTGAGCAGTCATTAGTCCACAGCAATACTCGTCCTCAACCAGCAGCCAAGTTTATTTCTCTGGTCTGCAGCCACTTAGCCATATGGTCCCTTGGCCTCTGGTCTCCATGGGCAAGGACGCCCTCCCACTACTTTACCTTACAGTCTCACAGTCTTGCCACTACTCTTCTCTGCCTCGTGGTCTCTTTGCCTCAACCTCTGGTGTAGACGTGGCAGGGCTTACACTGCCTCCATCCCTTCAAGCAGGGAGAAATGCCAAATGTATTCTACTAATGGCTCTTCCATGGTAGTCCTAGGAATTCCCTTTGTTCCTGTTTCTGAGATGGTTAAGGAGTGGCAACTAAAACAGACCAATCCCGTCTATTCGTGTTACGCATGCCCTATTGGCATAGCCTCACCCAATCATCAAAGGGGAGTTACAGAAACATGGATAGAAGGATCGTATTAAAAAATTGCATTACCTTACATTTGGCTACTATCTGCATTGAATATCCTTTTCCTTTATTTCATTTAGAACCTAATTGTTTATTTGATTCTGTATCTTTTATAGACAGCATATAGTTGCATGGTGTTTTTAAGTTCATTCTGCCTCTTTTTTCCATTTGTTTGAAGGGATTAATCTATTTGGTGTAATTATTCATAAGGTAAGATCTATATGTGCCATTTTGCTATTTGTTTACTTTCTCTTAGATCTCTTTTTATTCTTCCATTCCTAAATTATTTCATTTGTATTTAATTGTCTTCTTCAAGGAAACCATTTGGGTTTCCTGAAGGGAACTATTTAAACCATTATATTTACTTGGTTTGTTTGTATCTACTGCAGAACCTAACCTGGTTTACAGTGGTAACACATGACAACATGACAAATATAGACATGATCACATATTATTTAATAAGACCCCTCCAAATATTACATAAAACCCTTATAATGAAAAAATTCTGTTCAAAACAATTTATTTAATTATTGATTTTCCCTCTGAAATGATTTCCAGAGTCTTGCCAGATCCTAAAATAATAGTTTCTTATTTTTAAGAAACCATTCTTAAAAATCACAAATAATTGAAGTGATGAATAGTATTCAGTATCCAAGGAGGTTTTTGTATCCATAATTACATCATTAATGCAAACAATGGTCTTCTACTCTGAAAACTATCCATGGCTGGTGGTTTCCAAATTCTTTTAATTGTCTCTCAGTCTCTTAAGTTACCTTTATCACTAATACGTTTCCACCAAGGTTACCATCAATCTCTCCTTTATAATGGAAGGCTATTTACTCCTCTTTCTGCCTTCTCTCATGATATGTTATCATTTCTACTTTACTCTGTACTTAGCTTGATGAAGCGACTAGTAATCTTACCTTCTGGTTTGGCTGCTGTGGGAGTGTAAAGATAGACTTCCAGTAGGTCCAGGCAAAGAACACAAAGATGGCATGGTAGAGTATGAGGTAGATAACTGAAATAATAAACATTTCAAGGTTTATATTGGCATTTTATCCATATATAGGAGCTTATAAAAACATAAAGCTAAATGAAGTTTTTCTATTGTGTTTTCCTATTATCAAATAGTCTCAAGTATTGTTATGAAATGCTCATTTTTACCATTTTCCCATGCCTAGAAGCACCAGCAATCCAAGAAATGAAGCATAAGGCTAATACCGAACCCAGGGTTTTCTGTTTCATACTTTAAAAGTTGCCACATGATTCTGGAAGCAGAGGGAGAAATGTCCTTTGTGACAGTATGGGAGAAAGTACTGCAACCAATTATCATTATCTTTGCCACTGTGGGTACTGAAAGGTGATAGTATTGCACCGCACTTTAGAGTTTATAATGCGCTTTCATATATTTCATATCTTCTAACTTTCTCAATAACATTATAAGGTAGGTCATATGATAAGCCCCCTTTTTGATACCTAAAGAAACTGAGACTCTTAGGGTTAATTGATTAACCAAAGTTCACTTCTAGTGCTTAATGTAGCTAGGCCTTAACCATAAGCCTTCTCATTCTAAATTCCAAGTTCCTACCTAGAGCCTCAAAGCCTAAACATTTCTGAAGCTTGAGGTGCGCCTTTGAGTTGCTCATTTCTTTTCACACCCTGCCCCTTGGGTAGCTCTTCAGGCACTGGAATTTTTTATATTCTTCACAGACATGATTTTAAGTGAAGGTCAACTTATTGTGTCATTCTGAGACCTTGGAAGTCATAGTCTTATTACCTTATATGATTAGAAAGAGATAAGGGAATCATGCAACTCAAGATCAGATTCATAGAACTGAGCCGGAGCTTCTCATACATTTATTCGACAACTGGACATCCCTTGCAGAGGGGTAGTGGGGAGGAGATGAGTCACTCAGGGTTGAGTGTAGCAACAATGAAACTCACAACCTTCCTCTAGTTCTTAAACGCTTCCTCCCCCCAACTATCATGATCCCAATTCTACCTTGAAAATCTGGTTAGACTAGAGGATGCACAGCGGTACAGATGGGAACTGGAAACGCAGGAATCTAGGACAGATGAACC
>NW_022103931.1:867198-882583 GCF_000313985.2 Echinops telfairi | reverse complement strand
CCTTACACAACTGATGTATGTATGGATTGTGATGAGTTGTATGAACCCCAATAAAATGATTTAAAAGAAAAAAGAAAAAGATTTATTCTTGTGGTCCGTGTTCCCAGCCCTAGAGTACAAGGCTTTTTTATATGCCTGCTACTTTTTTCATTTTGTAATCATTAAATCTCATTCTAAAATTTGAGCAATACAAAGATAAGTCAAAAAGTATTGCTGCTGGGTTTTCAGTTCATATATGCATGAGTTTATTACAAAGAAAATGGATTTAAACTTATCTGTGTGACCAGTGCATGACTGGTCTCTCCTTAATACACTTATCTTCGTCTCATGAGAATGCCTTTAAAAAAAGAATACTTTTTGTGTGTTTGTGCCATGAACGAAACTATTTTGAGGTCAGCCTCAAATTTTTAACAGAACCCAAGTAAACATTTTCCAAAATCATTGGAAGTTTGCATAAAGTTTCTAGAAATGCTGCCCTACATTTAAAAGTTTCTCCAGTTTAAGAAGGTTGGGAAGGTCATAAGACAACCCATTCTGACTTCTAAGGTGGCTCATTGTTTACTCAGTAGGATGGCAAAACCAACCAATCTCCATGTTTGTGTTCCCACACACACTGCTAACATCCAGTTATTTTGTGGGAGTTACAAATACAATAGAAGAACCATAACAAGTAATTCAAATGCATCATAAGCCACACTCTGGTTATCTTAGTCATTGTCCATTTCCTATATGAATAATGAACTCCCTTTCTCATTAAGTTATATCTTCTACAACTACAGTTTTACAATCAGTTAACTCTGTCAACAATTACAACTGAATCATATAAACCTATCAGCATCTTCCCCCCCACCTTCTCTTTCTCAGAGGATTTAGTGGGATTCGTCTTTGGCTCCCTCATTCTGAATCTACTCATACCAATGGAAGTATGTAAATCAGCCACTTCATGCGTTTACATCCCCCATTAGAGTGTCTAATTTCTAAATTGCTCATCCTTATCAACACAGTACTGTGAGGAGACAAGCATATCCCTTGATCTGAAGAATCTTAGATTCGGGTTGGAACTTTGAGAATGTGCACCCATAAATAAAGTCTGGTCCAGAGCAAGCCATCAAATCACAGCAATCAACTCACAGTATTGAGTATTGTTTTCCTCATGTGCTCAAGTGCTGCTCAACTCAGCCAAAGCTACAACCAAAGCTAGGTCAAATGTGTACCAGCTGCAAGGTTGGGAGTCCACAAACATATCACCAAACGTCAGACCAGCTGTCTCATTGAGTCCCTCTTTCAGTGGGGTGGGTCAGTCAGTACCTTCCATCTCAGGAGTCTGCACAACTCCCTAAAATTTCAGATCAGCCAGTACTTCCTCTTCTCTTTCATCTCTAACTTCTGTGGAGTAGGTCAATGGGCGTCAGTGGAGCATGTGAAAACTCAATTAGTCTCTTCATTACTGTATTTCTTTCCCACACTTCCACTCAACAAGTGCAACCAAGCAGTCACCAGCAAGCATATCAGGCTTTCTGTTCTCTTTACCGTTCAGTCCTAGAATGCAGTGTTCTCTCACGGACACAAACTTTTTCTTGCCAAGGTGTGTCCAATGGCAAATTGAACACAAAACAAAAAACTCCACTGTTGAGTCAATTTCAATTCATAGACACCTCAGAAAGGACTTTGAGGCTGTAAATCTTTATGAGAGCAGATATCCCCCTCTTTCTCCCATGAAACAGCTGGTGGATTTGAACAACCAACCTCATAATTAGCAATCCAAATCTTACCCTACAGCACCACCAGTCTGCTTAGAAATAAAAAAAAGCCAGATTATCATCTTTTTTTCCCTTTCCGCAGGTTTTCCCTTCAAATATAAATCTCCTTTTCTCTCACAAGTTCTATGTGGGTTTGCATGCTATTTCAAATACAAAATTCTAGATTTGGAAGGTTCTGGGGGAAGTTTACATTTTCTACCAAAGGTCCAAACTCAAGCTATGGGCATGTAACAATAACAAGACATACAAACAAAAAACCCAGTTTCTTCTGGGGGGGAAAAATCTCTCATAGTATATTATCAATTATCGACTATGGTGGACTTATAAGCGCCCTTTAATCATGATACTCAATGTTCATTTCTATCTTTCATTTAGGTATGTTCCAACACTAAAACCAAACCAAACTCACTGCCATAGAGTCATAGCTGACTCATAGCAACCCACTGTGAGTTTCTTAAACTATAACAGTTTATAGGAGTAGAAAACCCAGTCTCCTTCCCGAGGAACTGCTGTGGTTTTGAACTCCAACCATGTGGATTGCAGCCCAACGTGTAACCACTACTCCACCAGGACTCCCATAGTACAGATGGGTAAACTCATAACCTTTTTTTAAAACACTCAAATTCAGTTAAGATATAGTGATGCCCCACAATGATACTTAATGTAATATAATCACCTTCATGATAAGATTTGCTATGAGCATCCAGTCAATTGAAAGGAAGCCTGTGGCCTGCTTCCAATAGATGTAGATGCTATAGTAAAGCTTTCTTTCCTTTTGCTCGGTCTGGCTCTTGCATATGGCTTATTATCTGACCAGCAGTTCTTTGGACTTGAGCCAGCAGTCTTCCTTCTTGCCTGCTATCCCTGAGCATTTTCAGCAAACTGCCTTCTGACCTTCAGACTTTAAATCCATTTACCTCCACAGCCAGAAGCCTATTGTCTAATGTGCCAATCTTGGGAGTCATCAGAAGCCTGCCATCTTACCTGCCAACCTTGAATTCATTCAACTGTGCAGCCAGAAAGCTGCCATCTTATGTTTTTCAAACAATGCCACTACATGAAGCCAGCCTGACATCTGCCCCATGAGCTTGGGATTTACCCACTTCTACACCGACGTGCACCAGTTCCGTGAATACAAACCTCTCGACAGACATCGATAAGCGTCGCGGATTCTGCTTCTCCAGGAATCCCTGGCTCAGACGCAGATAAGTCAATTCCACCGCTTGTGAGTTACTTACCACTGCTCGAAACACTTTACTAAGTCCTGTTAGGTGCCATTGCGTTGGTTTTGACTAAGTTCTAGGTGTTCTGAATTGATCTATGCATCAACTAGTTACAATTTCACAATTCTATAAGACACATAGTAGAATTATTTCCCACTCTACACATGAACAAACTAAATACAAAGAAGACAAGTAATGTATAAGGAAGCAGGAAAACTACAATTGAAAAAGGAAAACACCCCACTCTTCCAGAAAGGTAACATAGCTAGAGGGTCAAGCCAAGCCTGGGTTAAGGAGTAAAGAAGGAATAAGGAAAATATGCAAGAGCAGTGGGTGGTAAAGGACTTCATTTTTACCATTTTCCTGATAAAATGTTACTTACACCATAACTTGAACCAAGAACGAGGCTATGATTACTACTAAACACAGGACTGCCCTTCTACATCATAAATCCTGGTAATTCCCAATATCTTTCCGTCAAAAGAAGCTACTGAATATATGTTCTGTTCTTCAACTGGATATATTTCTGAAAATCATCATGCTAAACTTTCCCGTTATCTAAGTGTATTCCTAAAAATGTTGGCCAATTTATAGAATAGTCAACTGTTCACTTTTGGACAGAAAGAAAAATATAGTCCGAGCCAATATAATTTATAAAACCCTCTTACCTTTTTCGGCTGGGCTCAATATAGTCACTGTAAAAAGACAGAGAGATAAACATTAGTAATATTTAAAAATATACTTTTCTAATACATTTTTTCATAGGGCCATTTTTCAGAAATCTATTCAATGGGATTTCCGTGAAGCGGTAAGCATTGTGCTGAAAACAGAAATGTCAGCAGTCCAAACTCACCAGCCACTCTTCGAGAGATGGCTGAAACTATCTGCGGTCACTCCCCAAGGGCCGGACCCGAAGGACCCAGTGTACAGCCCTGACTGAACAAACTGAGCCCTGCCTCAAAACTACCTGCAGCCTTTGGACTTAGAATGAAATTCCTTGATGGTAAAGGAGGCAAATAACGGTCACCTCAAGGCTGTGAAAATGGCAGTCATTGGACCATAAGCCAGTGTTGGGATCCCTGGCTTAGCGGATGTCCAGTGAGAGGGGACCCAAAACCACCGTATATTTACTATCTCAATGCCTTCTTTGTATCAGTATAACAAGTATTAACCCACTAGACAAGGATCTGTCCTTGTAAGGAATGTTACAGAAATTTTCCCCCTATCACCAACCCCCATGCTCAATGCAAACAGAGCTCAATCATTTAAGAATTCAATCTGAACAAAGCAACAACTCAATGACATACCGTCTAGCATCACAATAACACACAAGACAGCACAATATGAAAAACTGTTAAGAAAATGGAATAGCATTAAAAATGAAAGAATAAAGATGGATATCCTACATAATAGCGATCTGTAATATATAATAATATGTACAAATAGTATTCTTATAATGTGACTTCTACAAAGCTGGTCTCTATTGACAACCATATTCTATGTATATTTCGATAGGTGCTAAGGTACAATTAAATTCTAAATCTTGTAGATTTACAAGATTTACAGATAAACAATCTGGAGGAGAAAACAATGGGACCGACGGTTCTAGGTAGACATGGAAGAGGGTGAGGCATGGGAAAGGAAGTGGTGTTAACAAACCCAGGAACAAGAGAACAACAACTGATCCAAAATCAGTGGTGAGGAGGGTGTAAGAGGCCTGGTAGGGCTTGATCAAGGACAATGTAATTGAGAGGAATTACTGAAACCCAAAGGAAGGCTGAGCATGATAGTGAGACAAGAGGAAAGTAAAATGAAATAGAGGAAAGAACTGGCAGGCAAAGGGAATTTATAGAGGTCTAAATATAGGCATGTATATATGTAAATATGCTTAAATATGAGGATGGGGAAATAGATCTATGTGCATATATTTACAGGCTTAGTATTAAAGTAGCAGATGGACATTGAGCCTCCACTCAAGTACTCCCTTAGTGTAAGAACAATTTATTCTATTAAACTGGCATTCCATGATGCTCACCTTCCCGACACGATTGCTGAAGACAAAGCAGGTGCATAAGCAAATGTGGTGAAGAAAGCTGATGGTGCCCGGCTATCAAAAGATATAGTATCTGGGGTCTTAAAGGCTAGAAGGTAAACAAGTCGCCATCTAGCTGAGAAGCAACAAAACCCACATGGAAGAAGCACACCAGCATGTGTGATCACGAGGTGTCGAAGGGATCAGGTATCAGACATCAAAGAACAAAAAATCATATCACCGTGAATGAGGGGGAGTGTGGAGTGGGGACCCAAAGCCCATCTCTAGGCAACTGGACATACCCTTACAGAAGGGTTACAGGGAGGGAACGAGGGTGCAGTATAGCAATGATGAAACATACAAGTTTCCTCTAGTTCTTAAATGCTTCCCCAACCCCCACTATCATGATCCCAATTCTACTTTACAAATCCAGCTGGGCCAGAGGATGCACACTGGTACAGATAGGAACAGGAAGCACAGGGAATCCAGGACAGATGAACCCCTCAGGACCAGTGGTGAGAGTGGGGATACCGCGAGGGTGGAGGGAAGGTGGGGTACAAAGGAGGAACCAATTAAAAGGATCTACATATAACCTCCTCCCTGGGGGGCGGACAACAGAAAAGCGGGTGAAGGGAAACATCAGACAGTGTAAGACATTACAAAATAATAATAAATTATAAATTATCAAGGGTTCATGAGGGAGGGGGTGGCAAAAAATGAGGAGCTAATACCAAGGGCTCAAATAGAAAGCAAATGTTTTGAGAATGATGATGGCAACAAATGTACAAATGTGCTTCAGACAATGGAAGTACGTACGGATTGTGATAAGAGTTGTATGAGCCGCCAATAAAATAATTTTTAAAAAATTTAAAATCTTGATCCATAATTTGATAAGAGATTCATTGTAATTTGTACAATGATCAATGCTTAAAGGATCAGAAAAAGAGACGAAAAATTCAAACAGAAAGTAAACAGTATTCTAGGGCAATTTCCTAAGTCATACTATATACTATACTATACTATCTCTATATTGCATCTACTTTAGGGAATATCTTAAAAATTGCAACGATCATATGAATTAATTTTACTAAAACCGTCCATTTTATCTAAAGCAGAATGCACTTCCACCGACCTAGCCCAATATAAGTGAGGTAGACTCTCACTGGGTGATAATGAAGGCTGTGCTATAAAGCTAACCAAATAAATTTTCCTGTCTTTTTTTTTTTTCAATACACGTGGCTGGTGAGTGATGCCAACTCCTTGTATATATTTCTTTACAGTTAAAGAGTGCTGGATAAGCATATTAATTAATTCCAAATAACAAGCACAGGAAGATCTCAGAAATGACTGGAGGGGTTCCATTAGGAAGGGTACCCTGTATTCCATGGAACTGCAAATATCAGCTTAAATCTAAGGACATCAATTTGTCTTAAACTGAAAGAT
The DNA here is from genome assembly GCF_000313985.2 of Echinops telfairi. Classification (NCBI taxonomy): domain Eukaryota; kingdom Metazoa; phylum Chordata; class Mammalia; order Afrosoricida; family Tenrecidae; genus Echinops; species Echinops telfairi. The sequence continues at coordinate 876,125 of NW_022103931.1, read as the reverse complement.
AAGTAATGTCTACTGAGAGACTCCTCTTTTTAAAATTTTTTTAACTTTTTTTTGTAGATTGGGTGGAAGTTGACAGAGATCATCCCGCGTTACTTATGCAAATTCATACACATTTTGTTTCTCTTCATTCATCGCAATGCCCTCAATGTAGCATCACTCACCCCACTTCTTCCCTATTTCCAGTTTATAATACTCCTCCTTTCTTTCTTTCTGTTTTTAATCATCTTATTGGGGGCCCATACAGCACTTATCACAATCCATACATACATCAACTGTATAAAGCACATTTGTACATTCGTTACCCTCATCAGTCTCAAAACATTTGCTCTCCACGTAAGGCTCTGGCATCAGCTTCTCATTCCACCCCCTCCCTCCCTGCTCCCCCCTCCCTCATTAACCCTTGGTAAAATATAAATTACTATTTTGTCATTAACTTACACTATCCGACATCTCCCTTCACTCCCTTTTCTGTTGGCTGTCCCCCAGGGAAGCGGTTATATGTAGAGCCTTGTAATCGGTTCCCACTTTCCACCCCACCCTCCCTCCACCCTCCCAGTATCACCACTCACACCACTGGTCCTGAAGGGATCATCCACCCTGGATTCCCTGTGTTTCCAGTTCCTATCTGTACCAGTGCACATCTGAGGGACTCTTCTTTACTACTGACCAGCAGCATGAGCCGTTTCTTTTTGCCCGACTCAATACATGTTAGAGCCATCTTCCCCAAACCTTGAGCTAAGTGAGACAGCCAAACCTCTTAACCAGCTGTCCACTGAGTGGGCAACTCGGTGCCGACCTTCTCAATACTCAAGCAACACTTTTTGCCATGTAATTTCTCTCTTCCTCTTTTCCTGCTTTCTTCTCCTGTGTCATCCTTCCCATGCGTCCCTCCCATGTGGAAGACATAATACACACAATAACACCACTAAAAACACAGAACTACCCACCCACAAAGTGACTTTATTTTTTACTTTATTTTACTTGGTTTTTGTATTTCGATCTATTGCAACATTTTCTTTTAAAACTGCTCTCCCGTGTCCACTTTCTGAGCGACCCCACCTCCCTAAAAATATACACACCTCCAAGACAAAACCAGGTAGGCCTGCAGATTTTGGCACACTCATATAAACAAGGGCATTTTCTCTCCTCTGAAGGCACAGACCAGCCCATATAGCCAGCAAAATTATCCTTCTAAAACAGCAATTCTCAACCTGTGGGTTGCGACCCCTTTAGGGGTCAAATGACCCTTTCATAGAGGTTGCCTGATTCATAACAGTAGCAAATTTCAAGTTATGAAATACCAACGAAAGTAATTTTATGGTTGGGTGTCACTACAACATGAGGAACTGTATTAAAGGGTTGCAGCATTAGGAAGGTTGAGAACCACTGCTCTAAAGCAAGGGAGAAATAAAAGTATTTGTACACAAGGGAAAAATAAATGAATTCATAAAAACAAGACCAGCATTAATATGATATACGTATTAACTCCTGATTTTTAAAAAATCACCAGATTTTTTTAAAAATCGCTATCGCCATAGAATTAACAAAAGCAGACAAACCTGAGAGCATCACACAAAACACCACTACCTGGAAACCAGTACAATGAGAGCAGTAATCAAAACAATAAATAGAAGTGGAACAAAATACTAAGAACCCCCCCCCCAACAAAAAAACCTCACTGCCATCAAGTCAATGTTGACTCATAGTGACCCAATAAACAAACAAATAAATTGGGGGTGGGGTGGGGAGAAAAAACCAAAAATAAAATAATGAAGCAAATGAAAGCAACAAACCTGCATATCTCAATAATGACACTGAATATCAATGGATCACATGCAGCAATCAAAAGCTAGCGAGTAGCAGGCTAGATTTCAAAACAAGAGCCATGCTGCCTAAAAGAGAAGTGCCTTAAACTCAAAGACAAAAGTAAATTAAAAATCAAAACATTCTAAAAAATCGGCCAAGCCAATGGAAACTATAAAAATTCAGAATTGGCAATATTAATCTCTGATAAAATAGGCTTCAAGGCCAATAACATCATGAGAAACAAGAATGAATACTACATAATGATTAAAATAACAGCAGGAACAATTAAGCATACTAAACATATACGCACACAATGTAAGATCCTTAAAAATGTCCATCTAAACAGCTTGAAATTAATAGTAGAAGACATCAATACACCACTCTCAAGGAAAGATAAATCATCAGGAAAGAAACAAGAAAATAATTTATAATCTATCAAGGGGTCACAAGGGTGGGAGGGGGATGGGGGGTAAAAGAGGAGCTGATACCAAGGGCTCAATAGAAAGTAATTGTCTAGAAAAGAATGATGGCAACATATGTACAAATATGCCTGATAAAACTGATGTATGGATTGTAATAAGCATTGTAAGAGCTCTCAATAAAATGATTTTTAAAAAGTAAAAGAGGAGCTGATACCAATGGCTCAAATAAAAAGTAAATGTTTAGAAAATAATGATGGCAACATGCGTACAAATATGCTCGATACAATCAATGTATGGATTGTTATAAGAGCCGAAAGAGCCCCCAATAAAATCTGGGGAAAAAAGAAAGAAACAGAAGAACTAACCAACACACTCATTCAGCTTGACTTCCTAGACCTATAAAGAACACTCTACTCTAAAACACAGTTCATATTCTTCTGCAGTAGACATGGCACAAACTCTAGAATAGATCATATGTTTGGCCACAAGGCAAGCCTCAACAAATTAAAAAACCCTGAGATCCTGGAATCCATTTACTCAGACCATGATCTGAAAGACGAAATCAGTTATAGAAAGCACAAGAGCATAAAGGCAAGTACATGGAGACTGAACAACATACTACTTAAAAACAATTGGGTAATAGATCAAATGATGGATGAAAATTTAAAATTCCTTGAAGCAAATGAGAACAATAACACAAAATAGCAAAGCCTTTGGAATTCAGCAAAAGCCACACCTCTATGAAGGCATCATCAGGCTGTGACCTAATTCACAGGATGGACCCCACCTCTTCCTCTACACAGATACCATCAGGTTGACGTAAAATCTAACCATCACATATCCTGAGATATTCTTTAAATCTTGAATCAAAACTATTCCCTGAGGTCACTTATTGGCAAAATGACAGACGGGCGTGTAAAATAAAGATACTTTCTATAAAGACTGTGCTCCATTAAAAGTATGAGGCCAAAATGTCAACAATTAATGTAAAGCAGCTAATGGGAGAGAGTGGGCATGGAAAGCAGAGTACTGGAGATGGAACCACCATAATACAACTAAAGAGAAGGTTTATATATTGTGAAAAAGTTTTCTCTGCCAAAACTATGCAGCTAGAAAGCAGGGGGATGATACATTTAAATTACTGAAGGAAAAATATTTTCAGCCAAGAATTTTAAAACTAGCAAAACTTTCAGTCAAAAATGAAGGACAGACACTTCAAAAAAGTGTACTCTGGTGTCCATCAAACACATGAAAAGATGCTCACAATCATTAGCTGTTAGAGAGATGCAACTCAAAACTGCAGTAAATATCATCACACCATTGCAAAAATGACAATGACCAAAAACACAGAAAAAGACAAATGCTGGCGAGGTCACAGAGCAATGGAAACATTCATATATTGCTGGTTGGACTGTAAAATGGAATAGCCACTATGGGAAATGGTATGGGGTCTCCTGAAAAAGCTAAAAATGGAATGCCTTATGATTCAGCAATCCCATACCTAGATATATATCCAAAGGATATAAGAGCAGTGACAGAAATAGATATATGCACACCTATGGGGGGTACCCCCAAACCCTGGAATTTCCCCCACCCCCAAAAATATAGATTTAATTTTTTTTTTTGGTAAAACAACCTTATCACCTTCAAAGTACTCTCCAGTACACTTAATACATTTGTTAAATCTGTGATTCCGTTCTTGTGTCAGACTGGGTTGACTAGAGAAACAAATTCTTTGACACTCATATATGGGTAAGAGAGAACTTAATATCAAGAAGTAATTATGCATCAATAAAACACCTCAACCTTGTCCAGATCAAATCCATAAGTTCAATATTAGTTCATGAATGCCTCTTCAGACTCACACAGCACAAGCAATGATGCCAAATGCAGGAAGATCACAGGCTGGTGGGTGGAAAGTCTTGTGGATCTAGTGGCAATGGATACATCTCTAGAGATCTGGCTGCCATCGGTGTGGCTCCAGGTGGCTTGTCAGCAGGAAGACTAAGGCACAGAGAGAAAGAGTGTTCCACCTCCAGGGAGAAAGAGAGGGAGTTCCCAGAATTCTCATGATTAGGCCACTCCTACAAGGAGACATTTTCAGGCTGTAACCTGATTGTCAGGCTAAAGTCCACCCCTTCATTATTTTCTTTGGTTGACATGAAATTGTGTAACTACTATAGAAACATTTTCCAAACTCATCTGTCTGGATGGCTCACAGCACCTTTTTCTTCACCTGTTCTATGTCTTCAAATCACTGTCCTTTCATGTCCCTCTTCATTCACAGAAACAAAAAGAAGTTGCACAGAGTGAGGTCAGGTGAGTCAGGTGCATGGGGCAAGAGAGACATGCTGTATGTTGCCAAACACTGTAACAATGAGATGGTTACATGAACAGGTACACTGTCAGGGTGGCAAAACCAGTCCCCCATCTGCCACAAATCAGGCCTTTTTAGTCACAGACTATTACGCAATCTTTTTAGAACTCTAAATAGAATTTGATTAACGGTCTGACCTGGTGGAATAAACTACAAATGTACTATCCCCCTCACATAAAAAAAATGACCATTGTCTTGATCTTTGATTTCACTTGATGAGCTTTTTTAGGGTGAGATGATGGTAGCATCTTCTACTGGCTAAACTGATGTTTGATTCGGAGCCTTTTTTGTTGTTTTGTTTTGTTTTGAAATCATTATATTGGAGGCTCGTACAACTCTTATCACAACCCATGTATCCATCCATTGTGGCAAGCACATTTGTACATTTGTTGCCATCATCATTTTCAAAATATTTTCTTTCTACTTGAGCCCTTGGTTTCAGTTTCTCATTTTTCCGCTCCCTCCCTCATGAACCCTTAATATTTATAAATTATTATTTTGCATGTCTTCCACTGACCTATGTCTCCCTTCACCCACTTTTCTGTTGTCCATTCCCCTGGGAGGGGGTTATATGTTGATCATTGTGATCGGTTTCTCCTTTCTACCGCCTCAAGCGGTGCCACCAGAGCGTCCTGCAGTTTGAGGAGTGCGTCCTGCAGCGCAATGGGCTAGCCCAGCACATGAGCCACGGCGACGAGAGCTCGCAGCTGTGCCTGCGCCTGCTGGAGACCTCGCTGAAAGGGGAGAGGATCCTGGGCTATGCTGAGGAGTCCTGCTATCTCTGGTTCGTCATGGAGTTCTGTGAAGGTGGCGACCTGAACCAGTATGTCCTGTCTCGGAGGCCAGACCCCGCCACCAACAAAAGCTTCATGCTACAGCTCACAAGTGCCATTGCCTTCTTGCACAAAAACCACATCGTGCACACTGTTCTCTTAAATTGGTCATCACCAAAAAAAGAGGTTCAAGTGAAACTGCTTTTACGAAAATATTCACCTTCCCAGGTAACGCCACTGGGAGCACTATCTCAGAGCAAGTTGCTTCATGCTTGCCTAGTGGGAAAAATACAAACTACAAAAGCTGTGCTCTGCCCAGCACAATTCAGAGTGTTTGGGAGGTAGCCCCTCGTATAGTGCTTTCCCTGTATTTTGTGAATTTGGGGGTGAATTATAAAGCTCAAAGGTAAAGGGGAATCAATAAGTGAACAGGAAGGTGTTATGTGGACCTCCAATATTGTGGATGGCATATGCTCATATGACTGTCTAAAGCAGCAGTTCTCAACCTGTGGGTCGCGACCCCTTTGGGGGTCAAATGACCCATTTACAGGGGTTGCCTGATTCATAACAGCAACAAAATTGCAGTTATGAAGTAGCAATGAAAATAATTGTAAGGTTGGGGGGTCACCACAACATGAGGAACTGTATTAATGGGTCGCGGCATTATGAAGGTTGAGAACCACTAGTCTATAAGATAGTGACCTTTAAACCTGTGAGATAGGACCTTGCTCCAAGTGACTACCATTAAAAATGTAGGATTTGTGTGCTAATTAGGAGAGTGGTGACAATTATAATTGAGAAGTGGAAAAGTGGGGATTAGATCAATCTCTACATTTTGGGCATTGGTTTCATGCTAATTCTTATCCAGAAATAAACTCACACATCTATGGTCACCTGATTTTCAATAAGGGTGCCAAATCCATTCAATGGAGAAACACTTGTGTCTTCAACAACTGGTGTTGTTGAACACCAACTGGATATCCATATGCAAAAGAATGGGCTTGGACCATTACCTAACAACATATAAAAAAACATGTAACAAATTTAAAATTAAATAGCGATTAGAAGAACAAAACATATGGGTAAATCTTCATGACTTTTTATTTGACAATGGATTCATAACTATGATACCAAAAGCACAAGCAACAAAAGAAAAGTTAATTAATCAACTGAGAACCATCAAAATTATAACCACCCTGGGAAAGCAACAGTGCCTAAGAAAGAAGTTCATGAAAAACTAGACAAAATGTACAAGACCATACCGGATTTCAATTTGTTAATTTGGATTTAGAATTCATTTTGGTGGTGAAAATATTACTGGCTTCAGCATGGTTTAGGAAACAACAAGCCCACATGGAAGAAGCACATCAGCCTGTGTGAACATGAGGTGTCAACTGGGACTGAGTAACAGGCATCAGAAGATCCAAAACAAACAAACAAACCATATTGTTGAGACCGAGGGGGGTCGCAGCAGACACCCAAAGCCCATCTGCAGACAATGGGACATCCCCTCACAGAGGGATCACCGGGAAGGGATGAGTCCATCAGGGTGCAGTAAAGCACGGATGAAACACACAATACTCCTCTGGTTCCTTGAGGTTTCCTCACCCAACCCTACCCCACTATCATGAGACCAGTATTGCCTTTCACTGTGGGCTAGGCTGAAGCATGTACACAGATACAGGTAAGATATAAAAGCTCACAAAACACAGAATCCAGGAACAGGAATGGGAGTAGTGATACCAGGATGGTACAGGGAAGGTGGGGAGAGGATGGGAGGAAGAGGGAACCAATCCCAATGATTGACACATAACCATACCCTTTCCCCCAGGGGGGACAAACAACAGAAACCATGGGGAAAGAGAGAGACAGTGGTCGGTGTAAGTTATGAAGATAATAATAATTTATAATTTATCAAGGGTCCACGAGGATGAAGGGGGTGGGGGAAGAGGAGCTGACACCTAGGGCTCAAGAGAAAGTAAATGTCTAGAAAATAATGATGGCAACATATGTACAAATGTGATTCCAACAACTGATGTATGGATTGTTACAAGAGCTGTAAGAACCCTCAATAAAAATGTTTTTTAAAAATAGAAACAAAAAGGTTTAAGAAATGATGATGGCAACGTATGTACAAATAGGCTTGATACAATTGGTGTATGAAAATTTATAAGAGCCAATGATAAAATTATTTTTAAAAGAAAATATAGCATCTGGGGTCTTAAAGGCTTAAAATTAAACAAGTGACCATCTAGCAGGGAAGCAACAAAGCCCACATAGAAGAAGCACACCAGCCTGTGTGATCATGAGGTGTCGATGGGAACTGATACCAGAAGTTCAAAAACAAGCAATCAAATTGATGTGAAGGAGCATAGACAAAATGGAGACCCAAAACCCACCTGTAAGATAATTGCACAGTTCTTCACAGAAGGACCACACGGATGGGATGATATATCCAAGGTGCAGTATAGCACTGGTGAAACATATAACTATGCTCTAGTTCTTTAATATTTCCTCCTCTTACTGGTATGGTCTTAGGTTTACCTCATTAATCTTGTTCGACACGTATATGGTTATGTGTATAATTAAGATGCATGAAATCCAAGATAGATAAACCCTTCAGAAATAGTAATGGGAGTAATAATTCCCTGAAGGTACAGGAAGGGGGTGGGTGGGAACCAATCACAAGGGTGACTGTATAACCCCACCCGACGGGAACAAATTGTAGGTGAACGGATATATTGGATGGTGTAAGATACAGCAATATTAAGGGGTCCTGTGTGGTAAGGTGGGGGAGGGCAGGTATAAAGGGGAGCTTATATCAAAGAGTTCAAGAAGAAATAAAATGTTTTGATACTTATGGTGGCAGCAATTGTATAATTATACTTGGTCGAAATGAATTATAGAGTGTTATAATATCTGTAAGAGCTCCCAATAAAATGATTTCTAAAAAAGAAAGACAGAAGAAAAGGTGAAGTATCTAGGATATGCATATAAACAATTAAAACTCAATTATTGTCGTTTATCTCAGATGTGTTATGTCATCGGGGCTGATCATCTTTAATTTTTGTTATATGTTTTTTCTATTTTTCAATATACGAACCCCAGGAATGATGAAACTACCCAGACGGCAAATAGAATAAGAGTTTCTTGCAGGTACAGTGGTCCAGGTGGTCCAGGTGAGGGTTAAAAAGAGCTTATGTCAAGGAGTTCAGGAAGGAAAAACTGTTTCCAAAATGATTGGTTGTTAGAGAAATGCAAATCAAAAGCACAATGATATACTACTTTACACCCACTATGATGGTAAGAATATTAATAGGCCCAAAGCCCATCTGTAGACAATTGGACATTCTCTTACAGTAGGGTCATGGGGAGGAGACAAGCCAGTCAAGGTGCAGTACAGCACCGATTAAATGTACAACATTCCTCTAGTTCTTTGATGCTTCCTCCCACCCACCCCTAACTATCATGACCCCCAATTCTACCTTACAAATCTGGCTAGACCAGAGCATGTACCTGGGTACAGATAAGAGCTGGAAACACAGGGAA
>NW_022103931.1:856207-866135 GCF_000313985.2 Echinops telfairi | reverse complement strand
TATTTTCTTTTCTAAGACTTCAACCCTCTTATTCTGAACCAAACAGAACCCTTCGATTCATTAGTAATAGTGATAACAAGTGACTAAATAGCTCTTAAAATATGTTGTGAAAAAGGATGCATGCTTGTCATGCACATATTATTTAAATCTCACAAAATGCTTCGCATATAGCAGGGGCTAAGAATGGGGACATTTGTTTATTTTAGCCTTAGTCTACAGGACTAGGTGAGTTAGGGAGGGAGAATGGGAAATTACTACTTAATAAGTATGAAATTTATTTTAGGGGTGATGAAAATAAGGAACTTCAAATCCACGGGGCCTTTTGTAGGTAAAATATGAGGTTTTCTGCTTCAGTTAAGATTTATAGCCTTGAAAACACTGTATAGGGTCACTATGAGTCAAAATCTACTTGTTGGCAGTAAATTTTTGTTTATTTTTGTTTGGTGGAGTGGTAAGGATGTATTTGTGATTTGAATAAGCAACTTTGTAAGCAAGGAACATTTGAGGCAACTGAGGTGGAAAGTGATAGGTACCTTGAAATAGGCTCCTAGCTGGTGATAAAATCCAAATTCAAAGACAAAAATACCACTTTTGGTATTAGCTCTAATTTGACATTAAGGAGAAGACATCTGGTGCTATTCCTAGAAAGACATTAGTTTAATATCACTTTTTCATCATATTGAAACGCAAACCTTTTAATTTGGTTGTAAAAGAAAAGCTGTGGCCTTCAGTATCTTACATTCCAATTGTATCTCTTCTATTTACTACATATGCAACTTTAAATTTCCCTTTAGCCTTTCTGAAATCCAGGCCAAGAGACTGTAAAATGAGGATGATAAGATGGAGTGGTAGATCCCGAATTGGAAGTCAAGGCTGCTCGATTCTCCTGATTTTAAAATAATAGAAAATGACACAAAATATGCAAAGGACAAATAAAATATATCTGCAAGCTGCATTTGGTCTGTGAGTCAAGAGTTCTTACATCTGTATTAGTTGAGAGTATACAGGGACTTAAGACAGTGCAATGATTAAGAGTATGAACTGTGGAGCCAGGCTACTTGGGTTGTTAACCTAAGATAACCATTTAGCTCTGTGACCTTAGGCAAACTACTTAATCTGTTTTTATTTCAGTTTCCTCATCTGTGAAAGGGGCATAATGATACAACGTATTTCATAAGGTTGTTATAAGAAGTAAGTACGTCGAGCATGTGCGTGTCGCACACATGTGTGTGTGTGGTCATTTAAAAACTGTCTGGTAAATAATAATTTATAAATTATCAAGGGTTCATGAGGGAGGGGGGAGCGGGGAGGGAGGGGAAAAATGAGGACCTAATGCCGGGGGCTTAAGTAGAGAGGAAATGTTTTGAGAATGATGAGGGCAATGAATGTACAAATGTGCTTTACATAATTTATGTATGTATGGATTGTGATAAGAGTTGTATGAGCCCCTAATAAAATGATAAAAAAAAAGAAATATAGCTTAGAAAACCCTGTGTAGGCTCACTGTAAGTGGGAATTGACTCAATAGTAGTGTGTTTGGTATTGATTTATAGGAAAGTTTATTGAATATGCTCTTCAAAAATTACATTGATCTGGAAAGATAATCAAAAGATTAAAAAAAATGTTATGGATATAAAACAACAACAACAACAACAAAAAACAGTATCTGGCACCCAGAACAAAATCATACCCAATGTAAATTGGAAGGGGGTGGTGTGGAGTGGAGACTCAGGACACGGTTGGGTGTCCCCTTGCAGAGGGGTCATGGGGAAGAGATGAGCCAGTCAGGGTACAGTATAGCACCAATGAAACACACAACTTTCCTAGTTCTTAATGCTTCATTCCCTCCACTATCATGACCTCAATTCTGCCTTACAAATCGGATTAGACCAGAGCATGCACAGTACTACAGATGAGAGCTCGCAACACAGGGAATCCAGGATAGATAAACCCCTCAGGGCCAATGGTGAGAGTGGAGATACCAGGAGGTTGAGGTAAAGGTGGGGAAAGCAAGGGGGAATCGATCGTAAGGATCGACATATAACTCCCTCCCAGGGGGACAAACAACAGAAAAGTGGGTGAAGGACGACAGAGGATGATGTAAATATGAAAATAATAATTTATAGCTTATCAAGAATTCATGGGGGGGGGGATGAGCTGATATCATGGGCTCAAGTAGAAAGAACATGCTTTGAAAACGATGATGGCAGCATATGTACAAATGTGCTTGACACCATGGATGGATGTATGGATTGCGATAAAAAATGTAAGAGCCCCCAATAAAAGTATTAAAAAAACAAACAGTGTCTGGCATGTAACCAGCAAAATTTGTCAAATAAAATCTAAAATATAAGCTTGAAACTTCCCTTCAGCTATATTATGCTATTCAATAAGAACTTATAGAAAGCCAACTATTTTCACTGATCGTAATGTGGTCTTTACCTCAGTTTGCTCATTTGTGCTTCAGTTTACACATTTGCACAATGGGAATAATAATGGTACCTGCTTTTTATGGTTACTTTAAGAACTCAATGAGTTAATATATAGAGAGTAAATATATCTAAAGTACTTAAAACACTGCCTGTCAGAGAAGAAGCACTATATGAGTATTACAAGTAATAATTATTCATTTAAAAAAGGAGTTCTTGGCAAAACTCTTAAGAGTGTGCCATAAAATTATGAACTATTTTAATAGTGGTTACAATATAGCACTGATTCTAGAAACTAAGTCTATACCACAGTTAAAGAATTGAACATTTGATTCTTCAAACAATCACTCAAAAGAGCAAAAGTGGTAACGTTTAAGAATGGAAAAATTTCCCAGTCATTGGAAAGCTTTGAGATTTAGTGAACCTCAAAACCAGATTAATATTTTAATATGCCTAAATTTATATTTCTGAAAACAACTAATTGAGTTAATGTTTAAAATATATTTCTGTATTTTCCATAATATTTCTAAAGAAGAGGCAAGATAAAATCAAATTCTAAGTTGATGGGAAGAAAATTCTTTTTTGGAAGAGTGGATTTATCTCATGCCACCTTTGTTCATTGTAATCTCCCTAGAGTAAACTAAGAGAAGGAAGTTATAAGTGGATTCAGGTCTTGGGACAGAGAAAGTTATACCTCAACCATAATTTGTAAGGTTACAGGCGTCTGATCTGATGAAATAAAGGAGTCATGAAAAGAATCAGACAAGGAGAAGTCCTAGTATGAGCAGGTCCATGCTGGACTCCCACACCGAATGACTAGAGAACAATGAAGAATACAATTCTAAGAGCAATAACAGTGGAATTCTAATGCTGCAATGACAATCAATACTAGTAGAATATGCAGTGGGAGGAGATGGGGATTCTTTAATATGATAGAAAAAGGATAAGATAAGAAAAAATAGGAATCTTAGCTGAAAAGATGGGGCTCGATATATAAACGTCTTTGGGATTCAATGAGAACACTATAAAGCTATAAGTGATAAGGGCTAAGGTCTAGAGGAAATCCAAATGGGTAAAAATGGACTAAGGTCTTGAAATTCATGTCAAGAAAAAATATGGAATTCTGAGTTTGAAAGAACAAGATATAGTGGGCAAGCCATTTCAAGGATACAGAAGGAATGATGTGCTTCCCAGTGTGGCAGGACAGGGGACAAGAAGAACCCCCAAATTTATGAGAGTGGTGGCTTTAAAAGACAGAATAAGAAAGCCCTATCAGGAGGGGTTGGAAATAACATTAGAAACCTCAGTGGACAGGGATGGGGTTCCCTAGTTTAAAATGATAGCGGACAAATGTAATCCTATAGGAAAAGAAGATGAAATAATATTTAGGAACCCCAAAGGAAAGAGACGGGAAAATGTGGGGCTAAAAGAAGAGGCCTGTAGAAGAGGAAAAGAACAGATTAAAAGGGCCATTTGGAGAAATACGGGAGAGATTATTGGAAACCTCATAGAACGATGTCACAGACGGCGTTGTTTTTCCTCACAATATTCTTATACCTGTGGTTATATCTCCACTTAAGAATGGGTTTTCTATGTAATGCAGATGAGGCAATATTAATGTAGGGTGCTTTTGAAATATAAAAGCAGATTAAATCAGAAGGCATAAACAGAGAAGATATATGCTATGTGTTGCCAAAAAAACCTATGACTAGAAAGTGAAAAGAAACAAGGAATCTCCCTCCAAGCAGACACAGAGAGACAACGCTTTCCCCAAGAGCTGGAGCCCTGGATTTAGACTTGTCTCCTAAACTGAGAAAATACATTTGTTGAGTAAAGCCACCTACTTGTATTCTGTTACAGCAGCACTAGATAACGAACAAGGTAACAGAGAGTGGGGTACTACTCTAATAAATACCTAAAGTGTGCAGGTGTGAAAGTGGTTTTAGAATTGGGTAACGGATAGAGGTGTGAAGACTTTTATGGTGCCTAATAGTAAAAGTAAGAGGCCTGGTAGTATGGTGGGTTAGGCCTTAGAATGGTAGCCACTAAGTCAGTGGTTCAAACTCACCAGTTGCTCTGTGGGAGAAAGATGAGGCTTTCTGCTCCCGTAAAGATTTATAGCCTCAGAAACCCTAAGGAACAATTCTACTCTGCCTTATAAGATCTCTATGAGTCAGAATCCACTCAATGGCAGTGGGTGAGTAGTATTAAGAACCTAGGTAGCCTTTAAAAAATCCTGGATTGGGATTTATACATTCCTAAACCGTGACAAAATAATGTTTTGTTTGTTAAAGCCACCTACTAGCGGCACATCTGTAATAGCAGCGCTAGCAAACTAAAACAGAAGGCATAGGAGAATCCTAGTGTGAGAAGATGGCGAGGAAGTACAGACCATAGTGTGACAAAAGCAGGGCCACTAGTATGAGGTACAGAAATGGTGTGGGGCTGCAAATGGGAAGTAGTGTGGGTTCTTCAACCAGTGAGGTAGATGGCTATGGGAAACTCAAGTATGAATAAACCAGGGGATCTAGTATGAGAGAACAAGATGGATTAAAGGACTCCCACCCAACTACAGAAGATGAGAAATGGTGAAGCCCACAGATAAAGAGAACGGAGGACTTACCATTGTATAAACAGATAGCATCCCAGTGGGATAGGACAGGGTGTACTGTGGGGTCCCAAGTGGGAGATGTGACACTGTCCAGCCAGCATGAAAGGATTGTGGAAAAAAGGATGGATCACCATGTGAGTAAAGGAGAGGTCGTAAGAGAGGACTGAATGTATATTGGGGTTCATAAAGGAGGAGGAGATAAGAGCTTTAGTACACAGTGGGCTAAACATTAGGATGTTAGCCATAGGTGGGTGGTTCAAACCCACCAGCTACTCTATTTGAGAAAGATGAGGTTGACCGTTCCCATAAAGATTTACTGCCTCAGAAAACCCTAAGGAGCTGTTCTACTGGGTGCTGTAGAATTACTAGGAATCTGAATTGATTTGACGGGCGAGCTATAGGAGGGCATAGGGAACCTTGGTGGTATAATGGTTAAAGTGCTCTGCTGTGAACCACGGGGTTGGAACCTATCAATCATTCCCCAGGAGACAGATGGGCTACTTTGCTTCCATGGAAACACAGTGGGGGGTGGGAGGATAGTCTGCTCTGCCTTGGAGGGTCACCGTGAGTCAGAATCCACTTGACGACAGCAGTTTGTATTTTGTTAGTATAGGTTTTATTTTGCTTTGCTGGTATAGGCGAGGGAGATTCCTGGTGGTAGAGAAAATTTCAGGACAGGGGCTATGTTGTTTCTTCTGCTAGGCAGGGTGGAGGTCCCCAGTAGAAAAGCATAAAGCACAGATGTTTGTTGGAGGAAAGGGAGGGGGCTCCTAGTGGGTAAAGTCAGAAAATTATTGTGGGCAGAGCCATGAAATAATGTAAGAAATCCTAGGTGGGAGGCGATGGCAACATGGTGGGACCCCAAGGGGCAGACGCAGAAAAGATTGTGGGAGGCCGGAGGTTAAATAGGGACGTGGAGCTCTCCAGAGAGCGAAAGGAAAACTGCCGGATGGGGGCCGAGAACGCAGGGAGAAACCAGTGTGGAGGGTACGGAGTACCATTTCCCCGCCTTAGTGCCCAGTCCCACTTACCCAAGCAGAGCTCAAAGACGTAGGCATAGTAGGACCAGAGCACGACAAGGACGATAACGAGCACTGGCACCCAAGACAGTACCCGGCGGCAGCACCGCAGGCCCCCAGCCAGAGCCATCTTCCAGCTCCGTCGCATCCTCGGCTCGAAGATCGATGGAGCAGGCCTGACGCTGGGTCGGAACGGCGCGGACGGCGGCCGGGAGACGGATAGGCGCGTGGTGCGGCGCTCCACTGCCTCGCCTGGCAGGGACTTCTTCCCCAGCCAATACCACCTGTGGTGCGCACGCCAGCGTGCCCTGGGCTAGGAACTGGAGGTTTGCAAGGTAGAAATGGTCTTCTGGAAACCCAAGATGGCCAGTAAAGGTGTAGAGGCCTGACACTGCTAGGTCTAGGAGTGCAGTCCCTCCTCTTTCCGCCCCCTGTCACCCTGTCAGCTACAATGCTTGATGCAAAGTGGAAGGAATTTGGGTCCTCCCCATTTGCTCTTACTCCACCGCTGCCCTCTTGTATCTCCTCGCTGACCTCTGCCTCTGACTGCAAACACTCCGTCTCTGTCTCTCTTACACACACACACACACACACACACACACGAATCAACATACAAATAGTGTAAAAATAGTGCCAGTTCTAGTATCTCGAGACTTAAAGATCATCCAGCCTCGTTTTCCTACTTGCCAATATCACTGCAGTGTAAGCCTGGTGATAAGGAGTTCCCTCCTTCCCTCTCTCTCCCTCCCTGCTGAGTTAGCCTAGTTCATTTTCAGAATAAATAAATGCATTGCTACAGAGGAACTGGTGAAGGAGGCACTGATTATTTGAGGGATCCGGGAAAACTACGATGATGCTGATATTTAAGCTAAGCATGAATAACCAGTAGGAGTTTGCTAATTACTTATATAGACCCCAAAGGGAGGATCTGCCTGATAGCATATTTCTAATTGGACATTTTACACCTAGTTTCTATCCAGAGGTTGGTAGCTCAGGATGAGCTATAGACAACTGAGACTTGAGACCCTGCCCTTTCAAGGTACACAACACTCTTCATACACCACACCAAAAGGATCTGATTTGGAAACCCCTCTAATTGAACTGGACTTCACCTCAAACTTAACTGTCAGGTTGAAGGAACTGAAATACTCCTTTGGACGAATGGCTGAAAGACCCTCGTGTTAGAAGAAGTAGATGACTGCTCTCCAAAGCTTATGAATTTGGTGGTCATTTGGTTCAGATTTCTTCCTTTGAGGGTGCCCAATGTATTGATTGGGAATACCATATATTTACTACTTGCAGACTCTCTTAATTTTTCATGACATGTGTTAGTCTAGCAGGCCTTTGTGAATTAGTGTTATTGAAAGTTTTGGCTTCTCCCTACCCCTCACTGTTTGTATAAATAGTGCCCGGTCACTTAAGACTTTAATCTGCACAAGTCAACAATTCATGAACTGTGGTCTAAAATGATGGTCTATACATGTATAATTTCCTTTGTTCAATATTGTTATAAATTATACATCACTATCTAAACTAATGGTACTATCAATAGAATTACCTTATACTACATGAAGATGATTATTAATATTCTCTAATAAAATGTCACTGCTGTCTCTAAAACGAACCACGGATATATATTAATGGACTTTGGGTTCACACTTAATCATAGCCTAGTTTAAGAAAAATGGGTTCTTACGACATGTCCCTATGAGGTCACTGGAGATATAGGTGCTATAGCAAAGAGTGTTGAAGAAACCAGACAGCGCCCGGCTATCAGAAAGAATAGCGTCTGGAGCTTAAAGACCTGTCTTCAAATAAGCAACCATCTAAGTTAGGCATCAACTAAGTCCACATGGAAGAAGTACATCTCTCCTGTGTGATCCAACGATTACTATTGTGGTTATGTGCAACTGAGTCAGTTCCAAGCCACAGTGACCCTATGTACAACAGAACAAAACACTGTTCAGTGCTTCCCCATCCTCACTATTGGTCGTCTGCTTGATCCCATTGCTGCAGCCACTGTGTCAGTCCATCTTATTGAGGGCCTTCCTCTTTTTCACATGCTTTACCAAGCATGATGTCCATCTCCAGAGACTGGTCTCTACTGGCAATACGTCTAATGTATGTAAGACAACATCTTGCCGTTCTGGCCTCTAAGAAGCACTTTGGCCCTTACGTCTTCCAATACAGATTGGTTTGTCCTTTTAGCCATCCATGATACTTTCAATAGTCTTCGTCAGCACCACGATTCAGATGCATCCATTCTTTTTCTGTCATCCTTATTCAATGTCCGACGTTCACATGCATATGAGGCAATGAAAATACTGTGGCTTGGCACATCCTTGCTCTTCAATACTCTGAAGCGGTCTTGTGCAGCACATTTACCTAATGCAACACATCTTTTGATCTCTTGACTGCTGCTTCCATAAGCATTGATGTGGATTCAAGTAAGACAAAATCCTTGACAACATCAACCTTTTCTTGAATATTTGGTCTTCGTTACATTGATTTGAAATCCATATTGAAAGCTGTGATCCTTGATCTTCATCACCAAGGACATTAAGTCACCCTCACTATCAGCAAGCAAACATGTGTCATCTGCATATAGCAGGTTGTTAATAAGCCAGTACTGATGCCACACTCATCTTCTTATAATCCAGCTTCTCTGATCATTTGCTCAGGATACAGATTGAATAATTATTATAAAAGGACACAACCTTGATACACACCTTTCTTGGTTTTAAACCATCCAGTATTTCCTTATTCTGATTGCACATGTAATGCCTAGGGTACCTATCTTTATGTGTTCCATTTCATTTTGACCACTTCCAATTTTCCTAGATTCATAGTGGGTATATTCCAACTTTCTATTATTAGCAGATTTTTATAGCTGTTTCTTCCTCCCTTGAGTTGTGTGTCCTTTCAGCAAATGAAGATCTCAAAGGCTCCACTCCAACAGGTCTTAATCCATTCATGTCACAATGGTGGACTCTACTTTGAGAAAGTAGGTCCTCTTGTTCACATTTTGAGTGCCTTCCAACCCAAGGGGCCTGTCCTCTGGCACTATCTCTGGCAATGTTCCACTTCCACTCAGCAGCCCTTCGCTATTTGACAATGTTTCAAAGCGATACATAAGGTTTTCAGCAGTTACTTCCTTCGAAGTGAGCAGTCAGTTCCTTCTTGGTTGTCTGCACTTAGTCTGGAAAATTCCTCTGAAACCTGTTCACTTGGGAGACCCTCCTGGCATTTGAAATACCAGTGACATAGCTTTCAGTATCACAGCAACTCACAAGCCACCATAGTATGACAAACAGACAGACAACTGGTGAGATCTAAGGATTATAAATAATATAATCCAAATATGGAGGAGGGAATGGTATCAGAGATTCAATTCTGAACAGCCACTTTGCAGAAAGCTATGGATGACAGTGGAAACCCAAAATCTATTTGCAGGATCCCTACATGTATTAAGTCTCTGATCATATTCCAGAATTGTGAAGAGCACTGCTGTCATTCAGAGTACATTTGGAAAGTGAATTATGATGCAGTTAGGTTAAAATCTCCCTTTTGACCCACTTGTAATTTCTTCCAGTTTTTAATATTGCATGCTTTCATTTCAATTGGGTTTATATCTGTTTTGTTTTGTCATTGTTGTTTGGAGTTTCTTTGTCTCTTGATTTTATTTTGTATATATTTCTGTATAGGAAATCTGGGGTAGGTAAATCTATTGAGTCAAAAACTGGATTAATAATTGCCTAGGGGTCTGGCAGGGGATACAGGGGGAAATGGGAGGTCAACAATAGTGAGTACAAGAAAGAGAGAAATATTCTAAAATTGATTGTAGTGATGATTGCACAACTTTTTTTTTT
>NW_022103931.1:854652-855786 GCF_000313985.2 Echinops telfairi | reverse complement strand
CACAACTTTTCTTGATATGATTGAACTATGGCGTTTTACAATATGTCTTATATGGCAATAAAATCATTTTTGTAGGAAAAACAAGAGTTTGCCAAGGAAATCACAGGAAAAGGATTAGCATAAACAGCATTTGCATAGCGAAATGTAAAAGTGTTTGAAGAACAGCTAATATGGTTTGTGAATAGGACAGGCTCAAAGTAAAACAACAAAGATAGGCTGAGGCCATGATGTGAAAACCTTATATGCCATGTCTGGGTGTGTGGACATAAGGAAAGCATTTATCGAAAAGCCATCAAAGATTTGGACATAAGAGAATGACATTATCCATGATGTGTCCTTGTAGCATACCTGACAGGATTATGGAGAAGATGATGAACTGGAAGCTGTGTGGGGGTAAGGATCTCAACAAGGTTACCACTCTCTGTTCCTTATTCATTGTTATATTCAGTATATTTTATAAGGCTTTTAGTTTCTTTTCAAATTACTTTAACTTCATGGTTGATGTATTAATATAGTAAGATATAATGAGACATAGAGTTCATTTTAGTCACACTATTTATTGTAATCGTAGGATTATTGCTTGTGTCTGAAGGATCTAAGAAGAATCCTTAGATTTTACATTATTCATGGACTCTGGGGTCTTGGAACATACCCCATGGAAATACCAATGAAGCCATTGATTAAATGTGACAGGGTTAAATGTTTTGAGAATGATGATGGCAACAAATGCACGAATATGCTTGACACAATGGATGGATGTATGAATTGTGATAAGAGCTGTGAGAGCCCCCAATAAAATGATTTTTTTAATGTGACAGGGTTCATCTGAGCTAGGTTATGAATGATGAGTAGGAGCTCAACAGGAAGCTACAAGATGGATATAAGAATTGAAAAAAGAACAGACTGGACTGGAAAACACTCTTAAAGGCCAATGATCTTTGAACTAACTACAAGCTTTTCTTTCTGGTTGTGTTTTAATTTGTTCTTTGACAGTGGTTTGTTGTTGTTGTTGTATATTGTCGCTTGGTTTTGCTCTGTCTTGTTTTTGTGCATGTTATTATGTCCACAGGTCTGTCTAAATAAGATAGGCTGGATGAACAATCTGGAGGAGAAAACAAAGGGACCGACAATTCC
>NW_022103931.1:843200-853319 GCF_000313985.2 Echinops telfairi | reverse complement strand
GGGGAGCGAGGAGGGAGGGGGGAAAATGAGGACCTGATGCCGGGCCTTAAGTGGAGAGGAGATGTTTTGAGATTGATGAGGTCAATGTATGTACAAATGTGCTTTACACAATTGATGTATGAATGGATGGTGATAAGAGTTGTATGAGCCCCTAATAAAACGATTAAAAAGAAAAAAGAACTCCAGGCAAAATGAAATGTGTGATGAAACACTACAGCATTTTTCAAAAACTGCAGTTAATTTTTTAAAAAGATATTACAGTAGAAATCAAGAAATTGTGAGAACCTTGCCCTATGACAGGATAATGGGAAGGGAGATTATGGAACAAATATGAGTTTTGCAGATAGAATCAATAGAACCTAGTTGACCAATTAGCAGACAAGGAGTTGAATAAGTTAAAGTTAACGACCAGATTTCTAACTTCTATGCCTGGATGAAAAGTTTGCCAGTCGCCATGTATCTTAGTTATTTAGTGCTGTTGTAGCAGATAAACCACAAATAGGTGGTTTTAACAGACAGAAGTTTATTCTTTCATAATTTGAGAGGCTAAGGAAATTCAGAT
Source organism: Echinops telfairi (assembly GCF_000313985.2). Taxonomy (NCBI): domain Eukaryota; kingdom Metazoa; phylum Chordata; class Mammalia; order Afrosoricida; family Tenrecidae; genus Echinops; species Echinops telfairi. The sequence continues at coordinate 852,757 of NW_022103931.1, read as the reverse complement.
GGCCAGCCCTAGCCGAAGGCTTTCTGTCTCTGTCTACTGGGACTGGGGAAAGCCCTTATTGCACTTCAACTTCTGTGAGCCTAACAAAGGGGGCTTTTGACACCTGGCTCTTTTTTCTTGGTGGTAGTCCAATCTATCTCTGCTTTTCTATCCTTGGCTAATCTCTGTTAATATCTCAAAAGAGATTGACTCAAGGCAAAACTTATTCCTATAGATTGTATCAAGCCTCGTTAAGTGAACTACTACTTCTAATTCTGTCTCATTAACATCCTTAAAATTCAGATTTACAACATATAGGATAAGTATATCACAAAATAGAGGATAATCTTTCCTTAGTCAACTTGACACATATCCGGACCACAATTTACTCTACTACATTATAATAAGGGAACAATTTTAGAGGTTGAGGGAAGGTGTTAGTTTTGAGACATCATATATTTTATCTAAATCCTCTTCTTTAAAGTATCTTGGACACCAATCAAGTAGCCTCGGGCAGTGGTTTATCGTCGGGATAGTTCATTTCCAGAATTGCTCAGTGGGCCCAGAGCCTCACATTTTCTGGCCTACTATTCACAATTACCATTCTCTCTGTCAAATAATTGTCCCTTTGCCACAAACTTCATAACAATCTGAAATTTGACCAAGGCCCTAATTTAATACCCTGGTTCCAAAAGGCACAATTTAGACTTCTCCATATGCAGATCCACCTATATATCATTGAGCAGGTAAAGCAACACGCATGCTTTACAAGTTCTAAAAGTATATCAACTGTTCTACTTCCTCAATTGAAAAGAGGGAAAACATAAAAAACTAGAACAAATTTAAAATGAGCCACAAGGGGGATCAAATGACAAGGTATTAATTTTTAAACAACTGCATCTATAATAATCCACATTCCAACTCACTTAGAATGATAGCAAGGCTATCCACATCCCTGCTCTGTAGTCAGAGGGGATTCACCAGAGGCTTAATCCACATGTATTTCCCCTTCATGTTTTTTTTTAACTGAAACAACCTTAAAATGGGTCAAAGGAAGATCAAATGATAAGATATTACATTTGAAACTGACAACATTTGCTAAAATAGACTTTATGATGCACTCTTTCTGGTAACCAGGTTAATCATATCCCTTGACTAGGGTCGGAGGGGATTCGCCAAGGCTTAATCCATGTATGGACCCTGTAACTGCATTTTGAGCTTCCATTGTTACTCATAGCCTTCAGCAAACGGGTTTGTCACAATTAAAGCTCTGATAGCATTTCCTTCTTTGGATTTAGATGTTCTTCGTTACAATACTTGTATTACCCAGGCTGGTGTGCTGCTTTCATGTGGACTTAGTTGCTGTCTCACTTAGAGGGCTGCTTGTTTAAAGACAAGCCTTTAAGACCCCAGACGCTCTTCTTTCTGATGGCTAGGAACCATCAGGTTTCTTCTCCACACTTTGCTCTAGCACTCATATTGTCAGTGATCTCTTCATGAGGGCCAGCATCAAGCAGGATAGTGTTATAAGAACGAATTGCTATTCAGATGGGGCTAGAATGAAGTGCAAACCTGAAATCCATTTATATATCTATGGTTTAGATATGTCTCTGGTTCACTTTAGGGATAGCATAATCATTTTATGTTAGAGAACATTATTGATCAACTCTCAGGGGCGAAAGGTTATTCTATTGATCATGTCATTAATTTAGCCAATGGTATAGAATTTAAAATACTATGGAGAAAAGGAAATTAAACCATTAGAGGCCTGCTACTAACTATTATACATGATTTGGTTATATAAACTGTTAACTGACTGGACATAAAAAATAGGGGTTGGTGATGGATCAGAACTTCCAGTAACATTCATTCACAAACGCATAACCACACCTACCAGATTAATACATATCATAATACAGCAAGATTGACTTTAACATTGTAAATATATGGTAGTGCTGGGCCACCATTCATTTGGAACCTTCAAGGCAAGGGATCAGAACCAAAGTTCAATGACCGCTAGTTCTATAACCTTGGGACAGCAGTCATTTACTCCTTCTCACACTAGGAAGTTTCAAGCACAAGTCAAAGGGCTACAGGTGAGTTTGAGATAGAGATCAGTTCACTTAGCAGGGTTTCCAAATCAAGTCCTTCTGGTGTGACCTATGAAAGATATTGTACACTCAGTTAGAACTGAATCTAAAGTCCCAGTAGTCTCTAACACACGGCATGGGTCATCACGGGTTGGATAGAAACTACCGTATATACTTGTGTATAAGCCGAGGGCTTTTTCTTTGAATCATTTTACTGGGGGTCATAAAACTCTTATCACAATCCATACATACATCAATTGTGTCAAGCACATTTGTGCACTCATTACCCTAATCGTTCTGAAAATATTTGCTCTCCACTTAAGCCCTTGGTATCAGCTCCTCATTTTTCCCCTCCCTCCCCACTGCCCCCTCCCTCATGAACCCTTGATAATTTATAAATTATTATGATTTTGTCATGTCTTACACTGTCCGACGTCTCCCTTCACCCACTTTTCTGTTGTCTGTCCCCCAGGGAGGAGGTTATATGTAGATCCTTATAATTGGTTCCCCTTTCTAACACCTTCCCTCCACCTTCCAGTATCGCCACTCTCACCACTGGTCCTGAAGGGATCATCTCTCCTGGATTCCCTGTGTTTCCGGTTCCTGTCTGTACCAGTGTACATTCTCTGGTCTAGCCGGATTTGTAAGGTAGAATTGGGATCATGATAGTAGGGGTGGAGGAAGTCTTTAAGAATATGTTTCATTGTTGCTACACTGTATGCTGACTGGCTGGACTGGCTCGTCTCCTCCCTGTGACCCTTCTGTAAGGGGCTGTCCCATTACCTACAGATGGGCTATGGGTCTCCACTCTGCACTCCCCCTCATTTACAATGATATGATTGTTTGTTCTGATGATGCCTGATAACTGATCACTTCGACACCTCGTGGTCACACAGGCTGGTGTGCTTCTTCCATGTGGGCTTTGTTGCTTCTGAGCTAGATGGCTGCTTCTTTACCTGAAAGCCTTTAAGACTCCAGAAGTTATATCTTTTGATAGCCTTGATAGCTGGGCACCATCACCTTTCTTTGCCACATTTTTTTATGCACACATTTATCCTCAGGTGTGCATCGTGAAATGCCAAGTTAATAGAACAAAGTGTTCTTGCATTGAGGAAGTACTTGAGTGGAGGTCCAATGTCCCTCTATAAGCCAAGTTTTTCAGCACATTTTTAATGCAGTTTTTGGTAAAATTAGGTGCCGTGGCTGATATTCAGGTCAGCTTATACTCGAGTCTATACAAATGACAATATGAGTGCTACAGCAAAACTAGAAACATAGTACCAGGCACACTCTCCCTCTGGGTTCTCTATATGTATATATTTATTGTTAAGTATTTTCCCCCAATGGGAGCTCGTGCCTCTCTGTTTACCTATGAACAGAAATGTAATCACCTTATTGAAACATACTTGTTTCCTCCCCCAACTTGATTTGCTGTTCTACTAAGAGTTGTTTATCACATTGGTAGGAGTGTCTGTTGATTTGGGGTGACTTTAGCACAATTTTGTATGTCAGTAACTGGATGGTCTTCCTCTCTCCACAGCTTGAAAAATGGACCTCAGCTGATATGAGGTCTCCTATGTTAATGTGATTTTTAAGGTGTACATGTTGAGGGGGTGATATAAGATGCATGGGCATTAAGCAAACTTTCTACCTCCTTGCTTTGGAGACTGGACTCGCAAATAATATGGCCTGGGAGCAGAAGCCTGCCTTCATCTTGGTCTTTCTCCTTATAGTAGTGGACTCATACAATGTTGGTCCTTTGGGGATTGACTAGCTGTACTCAGCGTAATGGTTTCCAGATCCCGCCTTGTCATAAGGTGTTTCATCACTGTTTTTTAGGGATTAATTATGTGTATGTACCAGAATTTCTTTATCCATTCTTCTATGGGCATTTGGGATGCTTCTGGCTTCTTGCTACTGTGAACTGTGCTGCAATGAACATAGGAGAGCATGCATCTGTTCACGTTCTGCCTCTTATTTCTTTGGAGTATTAGTCCAACTGTTGGAGTATTGCTGGGTAGTGCGATCTTTCTATACCCAGTTATTTTAGGTAGCATCATATCACTTTCCACAATGGCCATACATATTTATAAGCCTATCAGCAGTGCAGAAGAGTTCCAATCTCTCCACACCCTCTCCAGGATTTGTTGCTCTCTGTGTTGTTTTTTTTTAATTGGACTATCACAAAATGATATCTCGTCGCGGTTTTGATAGCTTATCCTGGATGGTTATAACTGGGAATGTTTCTTCTTGTGTTGTCCTTGAAATGTCTATTCCCACTCCTTGGCCTTTCATTTTTCTTTTTGGTGAAGTCTTTTTGATATTCATAAGAGATTACTATTGACAATGATGATGGCAACAAATGTACAAATGTGCTTGACACAATGGATTTATGGATGGGTTGTGATAAGAGCTGTACAAGACCCCCTAAAATTATTTTTTTAATGTAAAAAAAAGAGATTAATATTGCTATTGCTGCCCTTTTTATGGTTGCCAGTTGGTTGGTAGATTTTTCACCATCATTTGATTTTTAGACTATTTTTGTCTTTGAGTTTAAGGTGTGTCTCTAGTATATTGCATGTTGTTGGCCCTTGTTTTTAATCTAGTCTATTATTTGCTATCTTTTGATTAGTATATTTAATCCATTGACATTCAGTGTCATTAAGAAATGTGGGTTTGTTGCTGTCATGTTTTTGTTTGGTTTCTTTTTTCTTCTACCTTTTTTGTGTAGTTTTATTGGTGTCTTGTTACTCCTCTATTTCTGTGGTGTTTTGAGTACTGCTTTACTTAGTTTATTATTTGCTTATTTATTATTCATTTTATTAGTTTATTAGTATTTCATTATCATTAACTTTTATTAGTTTATTGTTATTAGTTGCTAATATTTAAGTAGTTTCTGAATAGTGTTACCCTGTCTGATGCTTTCAGGTTTATCTTATGTTATTGTTGATTCTCTGTCCATAGTAATCCAGTTAATATTTTTGCAATGCTAACCTTGTTTTTACAAATTCATTTAGTTTTTCCTTATCTGGAAATATCTTTATTTCTCCCCAATATTTGGTGGATAAATTGGTTTGATATAGGATTCTTGTTTGATAGTTTTTCACTTTTAGAATTGTATATGTCATTCCATTTTCAATTTCCCTGCATACTTTGAACTGAGAATTCTGAACTTAGCTTCTCAGTTTTCCTTTGTAAGTGACTGTACTTTTTTTCTAGCTGCCCCCAGGATTCTCTCCTTTTCCTTAAAATTGGATGATTTACCTATGATATATCATGATGTTTTTGGGCGGGATCTATCATATTTTGGGTTCTCATAGCTTCTTGAATAGTTATTTTCTCCACCTATATGATGCTATGGACATTTTAAAAAAATCATTTTATTGATACAGCTCTTATCACAAGATGGGCTTTGGGACTCCACTCGGCACTCCCCCTCATTCACAATGATATGATTTTTTGTTTTGGGTCTTTGATGCCTGATGTTTGATCCCACTGACACCTCATGATCACACAGGCTGGTGTGCTTCCTCCATGTGGACTTTTGCTTCTCAGCTAGATGGCTGTTTGTTTGCCTTCAAGCCTTTAAGACCCCATATGGTATATCTTTTGGTAACTGGGCACCACCAGCTTTCTTCACCACATTTGCTATACTGTATACCCTTTTTGTCCGCAGCGATCGTGTCGGGAAGCTGAGCATCATGGAATTAGAATAGGTTATTAGAATAAGGTGTTCTTGCATTGAGGGAGTACTTGAATAGAGGCCCAAGGTCTGTCTGCTAACTTGATACGTAGCATATAAATATATGTACATAGATCTATTTCCCAATCTTTATATATAAATATATTTACATGTCTACATGCCTATATTTAGACCTCTTTAAATGTTTTTCACCCCCTGGTTCTTTCCTCTATTTCCTTTTACTTTCCTCTTGTCCCACTATCATGTTTGGTCTTCATTGGGTTTCAGTAATTCCTCTCGGTTACACTGCCCTTGATCAAGCCCTATCAGGTATCCTAAGGGAAATTTTCTTCTATGATTTCTCACGCTATTTTCACTGCACATTTTTTTTGTTTCTTCTTTTTCCAGGATTCTGATGAGAAGTTGTTTCTCTTGATATTGTCCCACATCATTATTGGGCTTTCTTCTGATTCCTTCGGGGTTTTTGTTGTTGTTGTTGTTATTATTGTTTCTCAGGTCAATTGTAGTCAGAGTGACTGTCATCAAGCTCACTGATTCAATGTCCCTCTTCTTTCATTCTTTTCCCTCAGATCTTTTACTTCTGTTACCTCATTGTCTTCTGGGTTTCCTTTTGGTTTAAGAATTTTATTTTTTCATTTTCTTCTGTTGTTCTCAGGAGGGTTTCTCGAGTCTCATTAAAGGACCTAAACATTATACTTCTGAATTCTGTTTCTGGTAGTTTCATGGCCTCTTCTTCATAGTACTCCTTTGGGTTTGTGTAATTTTAGGTTGTTTGTGCTTGTTTTTCTTATTTTATTGTTGATGTTTACTGTGGTTGATTGCTATTTCCTCAGCATCAGGGTACAGCTATCAGTGATATGCGATCTGTTAAGTAATGTAGAGGTAATTGGCTCTGTTTAGTGACATGGGTGATGTCTAGTAGAAGCTGGAAATATATACAGTGGTGAAATGTAGATAAAATGAGGATAGATTGGTAAATGGGTAAAGTGGTAAGAGAACCGAATTTTTCAAAAAATAATGGGAAAATGTATTTTAAGAGGGGTAATCAGAATTAATAAGCTGTGTGGAAATAAATCTCACAAGGAGAGGGGGGGGAGCAGAAAGAGATAATGGGTGGACAAGCAGGGAGGTGAAGGGCAAGAGAGATAGAAGAGACACAATATCCAGATGTACCCAGAGTGTGGGTGCTAGTTTCTAATTGATATAGCAATGTGAGTGTGGGTGTGTCTGTGATCTCTGGGGAGTGGGGGAGAATGTACTTGGTTGGGTGCATATGTCAGAATCTAAAGGACTCCCTATTTTTGCCTGGGGGAGGGGAAAATGGGAATTCTCAGGAATGTGGGGTCATACCAGGTGAGGCTAAGGGAAGAAAAAATGGGATGGAACACAAAAACTATAATAAGAGTGTTATAATAAAATGAAAGTACAAAAACTGAAGAAAATAAAATAAAATACAACCACCTTGTGGAGGGGATTCCTGCTTTTTGGTAGTGTTTTGTTTTGGGTTTTTTTGTACATGTGGGCTGTGTAGGGCAGGGGGGCGGGGGGCAAGATGGGAGAGAGCACCAGAGAATAAAGCAGGAAAGAATGAAGAGGGGGTGGGCAAAAAGTTGAACTTGAGTACTTATTGTATCTTCACCTAGATGCCCACACAATTAACTATCTTCCAGAGGCCAGCAAAGTAAGAGATTTGGCTGGTTGCATTGTTTTAGAGCAGCGGTTCTCGATCTATGGGTTATGAACCCTTTGGGGGTCGAACGACCCTTTCATAGGGGTTGCCTGATTCATCGCAGTAGCAAAATTACAGTTATGAAGTAGCAATGAAAATAATTTTATGGTTGTGGGTCACCACAACATGAGGAACCATATCAAAGGGTCACAGCATTGGGAAGGTTGAGAACCACTGTTTTAGAGGCTGGGAAAAGTCAACACTGTAGACAAGTGAGGCTCATAGAACTGGTGTGTGCCACTGGCTAATGGGAAAGGAAAGTCAGTCAGCAGGTATTTTGCTCTCCCACTTTTAATAACTTGCATCTACTTTTCAGGGCCAAGAAGATCAGGACATCCCTCCTAGTGGAGTTTCTCTAGTCATTGATGAGAAGATCTTTCCATGCTTGTTATCTGGCAGCCATCTTCTACCTGCTATTATTCCTATTAGTGCTATTATCTTTGCCTATGATTAAATATTGCACCAATAAATAGACACAACCATAAAAGAAAGAACTAGAATCTTATATCTACCAAAATTATCCCTCAAAAATGAGAGCAACATTACAGCATTTTCAGATAAGTAGAAATTAAAGGAATTTATAAAGACCAACTGTACAAAAAATACTAAGGGGATTTAGTTGAACACAGAATGAACAACAGACTCAAACTGAGATTAATGCCACCAGAATTCAACCCAATGATGAGAATGAAACAAACCAACTCACAGCGACCCAATGGACCGAGCAGCGCTGCCCCTGTGAATTTCTGAGTCTGGCACTGCTTACACGAATAGAAAGCTCCATCTTTCTCCAAAGGAGCCACTGAGAATTTTGAACTTTGGAGCTTACAGCTCACAGACCAACCCATAACCACTATACCACCAAGTTTCCCAATGTATAGGAGTACTAAAAGTAAAATAATTACAAGATTAAAATAGAGAACCAAAGATATCGATTTTTAGCTAAGAAAATTACAAAGTAAATATAAGGAATAGTATAAATACAAACCATTCAAATGGAGAGGAAATCAAGTAGATTTTAAGATGCAAGGATTGTTTTAAGCTTAAAAATACATGAATACATAACAAAGTAAACCTAAAAGAAAATGTATAAACATCATAAAATCAAAAAGAGGCAATCCACAAAGACTGAGTAAAAGGTAAAACATTATAGCAAAGGAAAAATAGAATTAAATTAAAAACAAAAAACCCACAAACAACATATGAGCACAGGAAATTATGGCAAACCAACTGAAAACACAAAAAAGAGGAAAAGTATGGATTAGATGGACCAGTCAAGAAGCAGAGAGTAGCAGAATGGAAATGAGAATATATCCATCAATATGGTATCTATAAGAAACACAAAAATTGAAAACTACTGGCAATTCTAACAAAGTAAAAGAAGATAATAAATATAATTAGTTCATAAAATTATAGAAAACATCACAGCAGAAACTATTGATATTTTTAAAAGTCAGTAATGTACAACTATGATGGACTGTACTGCAAAACCTTTAAAACCTAGAAAAATTAACAAATTCATGCAAACACACTTCCTAATTAAACCAAAATTGATTGAAGCATAAAACCTGGACACACCCATAACCAAAGGGGAAAATCATCAGATCATAAAAAGAAACACAAAACAAAAAAGTCTAGGACAAAATCACTTCACTGTGAATTCAGAGAAGTCACACCAATTCTAACCAAACTATTTCAGATATAGAAAAAGGTGGCGAACACCCAAAATCATTTTATGAAGCAAGCATAATCTTGATAACAAAGCCAGGAAAAGAAATCGCTAGTATAGAAAAGTATAGGGCTGGTCCCAATACCAAACACGGGGACAGCTGCCCCTCCCCCCAGAAGAATTTATTTCAGAGGACAGCACTGAAACTGCAGCCCAGGGAGATCAGAACACACGGGAGAAAAATGAAGGAGGAGGAAAAGAGAATGGAGCACATCCTGGCCCACCAAGACTAGAAGATGAAATTCCCATTCAGAGCAGCTAAATCGCAGAGAAGACCATATGGCCAGCACCACTGTGAGGCATGGCATCCCTCACTAACCGAGAGCC
>NW_022103931.1:834256-840179 GCF_000313985.2 Echinops telfairi | reverse complement strand
GGGAGGGAGAGGGGGGAGGAAGGGGAAAAAATGAGGACCTGATGCCAGGGGCTTAGGTGGAGAGCAAAGGTTTTGAGAATGATGAGAGCAATGAATGCACAAATGTGCTTTACACAATTAATGTATGTATGGATTGTGATAAGAGTTGTATATTCCCCTAATAAAATAATTTTTTTAAAAGAAAGAAAATTATAAACAACTATCACTCGTGAATATATAATCTCAACAAAATTCCAGCCAACAGATATCAATGTATTTAAAAAAATAATATAATACCCAGATGTTTGGTTTATATCCAAAAGGATGGTTCAACATTATACAAACAATCAATGTAATCCACCATGTAAATAAAATAAAGTAAAAGAAATATATAATCATATCAACTGATGCAGAAAAAGAATTTGACAAAACGCAACATCCATTCCTGATGAAATACTTAACAGAATGGGGAAAGATGGAAAATTGCTCAACATAATGCAGGTCAGATACAAAACATCCAAAAAGGACATCAGCAAAAATTATGGAAATAGGCCAAGCCATTGGGAGGTTTCATAAGTTGTTAAATACAAAAATGGTGATCTGCTCTGTAAACTCTCATCTACTTCCAATAAAAGGTTTTCTTTTTTTTAAATAGCTAATGTATGCAGTAAGCTGGAAAATGGAAAAGTGTAATGAAGAAAGGCAAATCTGAAACATATCTCCATGAAAGAGAGTTAATGTAAAGAGCAAGAAATGTGAATTATTGCCAGCAAAACAAAAATTTTATAACAGCAATAATATGAACACTTTTGTTTATATTTGAAGATACAAACAAGAAATAGTAAATGTAGATATACATTGATGCACATACTGAAGGTCTGCTTATAGAGTAATTCCTCATTTGGCCAACTGGCTGTCCAAAAATAGACCTTTACTTAGAATTGTCTATGTGGAAGAGAATTAAATAGCAAAATAAAAGATAGTGCAATAACAAAAAAAAACTTCCAACAAAAAACACCAGGTTCAGATGGCTTTACTGGTGAATTCTACGAAACAGTCACACAAGGAGAAATGCCGATTCTACTTCAACTATTCCAACTTACAGAAAAGGAAGGAATACTCCAGAATTCAATTTATGAGGCAAGAATAACCTGTATACTAAAACCAGGCAAACACATTACTATAATAGAACACTGAAAAAAAAACTATCCCTCATGAACATATGTAAAACACCTCAAGAAAATCATCCAATAGAATTTAGCAATATATACTGTGACCAAGTGAGATTCATATCAAATATACATGAATGATTCAATATTAGGAAAAAACCTACAACAAAATCGATCATACGAATCAAATGAAGGAAAAGATTACATGATCATTTCGATGACATGATCATATCAATCAACACAAAAAAGGCCTTTGACAAAACCTAGCCATTTCTGGTATGAGCACTTAATAAAATAAGAATGGAAGAGAATGTCAAATAGCCAACACTAATATTAATGGTAAGAAACTGAAACTTTCCCCATGCAAACAGGAACCAGAAAAAGATACCCATTAGCACCACTCCTATTCAATACTGTGCTGGAAATTTTATATCAGATGGCAGTAAAAGTCAACTGCGTTGGAAAAGCAGTAAAAGCAATTCTATAACTCAAATCCCGAAGATTCAGCAAAAACATTACTGAAACTCTTGGAAAGATTTAGGAGTCACAGGGTACAAGATCAACATACAAAAATCAATACGATTGCTTTACAGTAACAAAGAAAACTCTGAGATGGAAGTTAGGAAAATAATATGACTTACAATCAAGTCTCAAAAGATGAAATAATTGGGAATACAAAGATACAAGCAAAAAAAAAAACAAGGCAAAGAACGCTTATAAAAACACTGCAACAAGAAACCAAAAGAGACTTATATTTAAAAAACAGAAATCTCACTGCCATCTAGTCAGTTCTAACGCAGCTTCAAGCACCCTGTGAGACAGTTCCTCAAATTTCATGTCTCCATTGAAGCAATTCATAGAAACCAGGAATGGGAGGGAATACACTCAAGGGAGGAGTAGGAGGAAAATGGAGTCGAATAGCATCATGGAAGAGCTGGACATTTGGAATATCATTAATCTCTAACTCCTTGGGACTAGTCTGGTTCTAATTCTTCTAAAAGAGATTATTATAACTGTGGTTTCAAAAGGTTTGAGGAAAAATTCTACTGTCTTTTCATTCTATTTTTCCACAAACTTTTTAAAGCGCCTTTATATTTAGATTTTCTTGAATTTTTCTCAACAGAATTTTTTAGCTCCCTTATATAGACTGTATGCATAGTATGTTAGTTTTTAAATAACGATTTCATTGTTTCATTTTTGTACTAATGTAAATTGTACTGTTTTTAATTTCAAATCCCAATATTCATTGATGGTATTCATTGATGGTACGTACTAAGTCAATTTACTTTTCTATATTAACCTTATATTCTGCAACCTTGTTGCACTTACTTGTTCTAGGGGGTTTTAGCATCCTGGAAGAGATGGACATTTGAGACATCATTAATCCCAAAATCCTCAGGACTAGTCGGACACTTATTCTTCTAAAATAGATTATTACTCCAGATACTATTTCATTCTCACTAAGACCAAAAAAACCCAGAATAAAATAAATGCTGGTGGAACTGTGGGGAAATCAAAGCCCTCATCCATTTCTGGTGGGAATGCAAAATGGTTCAGTTATGTAAAACAAGATGGTTGTTTTTTTAAAAAAACAGCCTTAATATGTAACTACTATATGACCCAATAATTCTATTGCTACAGAAAAATTAAAAAGACTTAAAGGCAGAGAGTCAGAGACTTTACACCAATGTTCAGTGCAGCACTATTAACAGTAGCCAAAAGTCCATTAATAGACGAATGAATAAACAAAATACAGCACACGGAGACAATAAAAACTGCACAACTAGTAGAATAAACAGTCTTGCTATACATTCTACAATGTAAATGGAGCTGGAAGACCAATGTGCCCTAGCTACTCTATGATTAAGTTTCAGCGTCTTTTCTGACAAGTAGGCTGATCTGTTCTTTCTTTCCTCTTTTTAATCTTTTGCTTTCTTCATGTATGAGGTACTTGATGTCCTCCCACAGCTTAGCAGGTCATTTGTCATTGTGGTTCAATGTGTCAAATCTATTCGGGAAATGTGCTTGAAATTCAGTGGGTCATATCTTGACTCTTGTGGGCTTGTTTTTATTTTCAGTTTGAATCTGAACTTGCATATGAGAAATTGATGGTCTATTCCACAATCAGTCCCCTGGCCTCATTTTAGCTTCTGATATTGAGCTTCTCCATTGTCTCTTCCCATAGATATAATCAATTTTATTTTTGTGTATTCCATCCTGAGAAATCCACATGTGTAGTCACTGTTTTTGTTGTTGAAAAAGGTATATGTGATGAGAAGTTGTCAATCTTGCAAAATTCTATCATGCAATTTCAAGCTTCATTTCTCTCACCAAAATAATATTTTCCAACTATTGTTCCTTCCTCTTTGCCTCCAACGTTTGCATTCCAACTATTCATAATTATCAATGCATCTTGATTGTATGTTTGATCATTTTCAGATGGACAACATTGCTTGAATTCTTCAGTTTCTTTATCCCTTCACCATTAACTGTGATGATTGGTGCATACATTTGAATAATTGTATTGATGGTCTTCCAGCTTGTGATACTGTGATTGCTTGTGTGTTCTTGTGATGCTGGAAGCTATGTCACCTGTATTTCAAATTTCAGCAGTGTCACCCAATGTGAGCAGATTTTCACAGAGCGTCCTGACTATAAAGAAGGACTAGGTTGTCCACTTCTGGGGCATTAGCCACTGAAATCCTTAAGGACAGAATGGAAACATTTGAAATTTCAATTTCTGGTAGAGGGCTACCTGATGTGGGCTGGTTAGAGAGATTGGCAGGCAAAGCACTTTCTACTTATGTAACTGGTAACTGATAAAATCGAGGTAGTAGACAACATCCATTTAAATGCCAGAAAAATCTCCTGTTTGGAGGGATTCCCATTAATCTGTAAGTATGCTCCACTGGAAATTCAAGCAGGACCCTAAGGAAGGTGCATAGAAGAGGGTCGGGATTTTAAAAATTCCAATTTCAGTCAGGGCTTAACCTGATAAGCAAAATCTGTGAGATGATTGGTTGATCGATCAATAGATAAATCTATAAGGACATACATGTATTACACGTAATTGACTTATATAACTGTGCAGCCCAGTGAAGCAGTCCCTGCAATACAGTACTGTCTTTGTATCTGAGGCAGGATCTTGAAGTCTTTAGGGCAGACAGAAAGAAAGTTAATAAGCAGGGAGAACTCCATGAACATAGGCCAGAACACAGCAGGATGAAGCGAAACTCGTGCTGGTTCTTGTTGCCTTGTACTTTGGTGGCAAGAGCATTCTGAAGATGCAGCTGCCTTTTGTCATTGAGATAAACACACTCACCTGGCTCGATGTCTGTTTCATGCCAAGGTGAGTTGGCATAACAATGATGATGTAGTTAGCTATCCAGCAAAAGGAACCTGTTGCCGCTTTTCTGACAGCCACAATCTCACAACAATCTTCCTCGTGGTGCATTCTCACTGGAAACATACAATAGATAGAATTCTGGAAATTGCAGTTTACTACAGTAAGTCTTTGCCACTTTTGTCTTCAACACCATGGCCACTTTCATCAGGATCCCAGTGGACAGAGTCAACATTGGCTGAGGAGGGAGGCTAGGTTATCTTGTTCATGTGATCATTGGATGGCTCCTCTGCTGAGATCCCCTTTTGGGTAGCATTCACATGGGGCGTGAATATTTTCACATTCTGTGCTCGTGTAGATGGTTCTATACCCCTATCTCCTCCCCAGACCTCTTTGTCATTCATTTTTCAATTGTGTTCCTTCCAAGTACCTGACTCCCCAGGCGAAACTTTGGCTGTAGTCTATCAATCTCTAAATGAGTATATAATCATAACTGTCCAGCTTCTGCTTCTCTAGGGAACGCTGCCTAATATACCCCTTCTACTAAAGTCAGGTCTCAATCCCATCCTACTCCTGGTAGTTAGTAGAGAATGCCCTCCAAATGGGATTATAGATACAGGTTTGTAAAACCCATAATTATAACATATCACATAAGGAATTACAGCTAGAAAGGCCATACTAATTGACTATAACTCAGTATCTCATTGTAGTTTTGATTTACATCTCTGTCATCTAATGAAACTGAGCATATTTTCATTTGTTTAAGGGCCATTTAAAAATCCTCTTTGGTGAAATGTCTTGTGTTAGTCTGCACTGACTAGAAAAACAAATCCAGAAACACTCATATGTGTGTAAGAGAGAGCTTTAGATCAAAAAAGAGCAATTGTATATTAAGAAAACATCCCAGACCAGGATAGATCAAGTCCACAAGTCCAATATTAGCCCATATGTCCAATGCTAGTCCACAAATTCCCCTTCACTTGTACAACACTTGCCAAATGCAAGAAAATCACAGAGAAAATCCTTAAGAAAATTCTTATGGATCCAATGGCAGTGGAAGCACCTTATTGCTGGCGCAGGTCTCTATGTGGCTCCTCCAGCTCTCTGAGTGTGGCTCTTCAAAAGGAAGGTCAAGCAGAGACAGACAGAGGGCTCTCGCAGAGCTTAGCAAGTCTCCATGGGGCTTGTCAACAGGAAGACAAAGGCAGAGAGAAAGGAAATTCCCAAAATCCTCATGAGAAGGCCATTCCCACAGGAGGTAGCATCAGGCTGTGACAGGATTGACAGGCTACATTCCACCCTTTCACTCCTTTTTTTTCTTTTTTTGACAAGGCAGGTAGGCAAATTTTAATCAGTAAGAAAAGTAGAGCAAGAAAGACCAGAGGACTGTGAAACTCTAAAATAGGAAGCTATGAGAATATAAAGTACGGGG
>NW_022103931.1:829263-834084 GCF_000313985.2 Echinops telfairi | reverse complement strand
TTTATTGGGGGCTCGTACTGCTCTTATCACCATCTATCCATACATTCATTGTGTCAAATATATATATAATCATTTTATTGGGGGCTCTTACAGAGCTTTTTAAATCATTTTATTGGGGGCTCGTACTGCTCTTATCACCATCTATCCATACATCCATTGTGTCAAGCACATTTGTACACATGTTGCCATCATCCTTCTCAAAACATTTTTTTGTACTTGAGCCCTTGGTATCAGCTCATGTTTTTTTCCCCTCCCTTCCCCACTCTCCCTCCCTCATGAACCCTTGATAATTTGTTTTTTCATGTCCTACACTGACCAATGCCTCTCTTCTCCGACCCTTCTGCCATCTGTCCCCCTGGGAGAGGGTTATAGTAGATCATTGTGATCGGTTGTCTTTCCTCCCCCCACCTTACCCTTACCCTCCTGGTATCGCCACTCTCATCATTGGTCCTGGGGGGGTTTATCTGTCCTGGATTCCCTGTGTTTCCAGTTCTTTTTAAAAAAATACTTTTATTGGGAGTTCTTACACCACTTGTCACAATCCATACATTCATACAGTGTGTCAAGTACATTCGTACATATGCTGCCATCATCATTTTCAAAGCCTTCTCTTCCCTTGATATCAGCTCCCCATTTCTTCCCCCTTCCTCTCCTTCCCACCCTCCCTCACCATCCCTTGATTATTATTTTCATATCTTACATCGTCCTCCGTTGCCCCTCACCCACTTTCTCTGTTGTTTGTCTCCCCCAAGAGGGGGTTCTAGGTTGATCCTGGGAATCAGTTGCCCCTTTCTCCCCCCACCCTCCCCTAATCCTCCTGGTATCTATACTCTCAATTCTACTTTACAAATCAGATTAGACCAGAACATCCACACTGCTACAGACAAGAGCCCGCAACACACGGAATCCAGGATAGATACCCGTCCCCCCAGGGCCAAAATGAGAGTAGACATTCCAGCTCTTATCTGTACCCATGTACATGCTCCAGCGCTGCCAGATTTGTAAGGCAGAATTTCATCCCTTCACTCTTAATGTCCACAAGTGGACACAAGATTATGTAACTACCACATATCTGTTGTAGCCTTTTGCTTGTAATGTGATCAAGTTATTGTTTGTCTGTTATTATGATATTGAATAGATATATGATACTTACCCAGTGTATGGTTCCCAAAGATAAAATCCTAGTAAGCAGCCTCTTTCTTTCCTTTGTTGGTAATGTCTTTCAATGAACAAAAGTTTTAAATTTTGCTTTTTTTCCTGCTCTTGGTGTTGCATATGTGCTCAGGGTAGACCTGGCACCTCTTTTGTGAAGCGGCAGCTGAAGAGACATTGGCAATCACCATGGCCTACGAGAAACCCAGGAAGGAGTCAAGACTGAGAACAATGATCATATTAATTTGAGATGTCAAGGCAGGATGGTACTGTGGTGCACTTCAATATTACAGGACAGGGTGAAACCAGAAGGGAATGCAACAGGGAAGCAGGGGGATAAAGTAACCAAGTCCCCAATGAACACCTTAAATAGACTTCTGACTCAGGGCACAGGGCTTGGCACCTCATCAGACCTGATTGGAAAACACTCATAAGGGTCAGCATACAGACCTGGAACTATGGAGGGGTTCTTTTGTTTGTTTTTCTTTCGCCCTATGTCTATCTATATAAGACAGGCAGGACAAGCAATCCCCGGGAGAAAACAACAGGACCGGTGGTCCCAGGGGAACATGGGAGAGGACAGAGTGAGGACAGGGAGTCAAAAAACTCATGGATAAGAGAACAAGAGTTCTAAAAATGATGGCAAGGAGGCCTGCTGGGGTTTGATCAAGTGTAATGTATCCAAAAGGAATTACTTAGAGCAGAGTGGCAGGTGAGCATGATAGCGGGACAAGAGGAAAGTGAAAGGAAATAAGAGAAAGAAGTAGGAAGCTAAAGCTATTTATAGAGGTATAGCTATAGGTATGTATATATGTAAATATATTAATTTATAATGAAAAGGATAGGGGCCAATGTACATATATTTATATGTTAAGCATTAAGATAACAGATGGACTTTGAGCCTCTACTCAAGGCCCGCCAGAACACAAGAACACTTTGTTCTAGTAACTTGTCACTCTTTGATGCTCACCTTCATTGAGGACAGAATGGGTGCATGGGCAAATGTGGTGAGGAAGGTGGATGGTGCCCAGCTATCAAAAGATATGGCATCTGGCGTCTTGAAGGCTTGAAGTTAAATGAGCAGCCATCTAACAGGGAAGCAAATGAGCCCACATGGAAGAAGCACACCAGTCTGTGTGATCATGAGGTGTTGACAGGATCAAGTATCAGGTAACACAAGATCCAAAACAAACAATTATATCAATGTGAAAGAAGGGGCTTAGAGTGGAGACTCAAAGCTCATCGGTAGAAAACTGGACATCCCCCCACAGAAGGGTGACCACAAAGGGACAATTCAACCAGGGTGCAGTATAACACCGAAGAAACCCACACATCATTCCTCTAGCTCCTGAATGCTTCCTTCCTCCTCACTTCCAAATCTGGCCGGAATACACACATTGGTACAGATAAGTGCCCTCAATACATGGAATTCCGGACAGATAACCCGCCCCCCCCAGGAACAGTATTGGGTGTAGCAATATCATAGGGGGGTGGATGATGAGGGCGGGGAACCCATCACAAGGTTGGATATATAGCCCACCTTCCAGGGAGATGAATAACAGAAATGTGGATGGAGGGAGGCAACGGATAGTGTAAGACACAAAATAACAATAATATATCATTGAACAAGGATTCATGAGGGTGGGAGGGGAAAAAAGAGCTGAGAGCAAGGGCTCAAGTAGAAAGAAAATGTTTTGGAAATGTTGATGGCAACATATGTACAAATGTGCTTAATACAATTGAATGATGGATTGTCATCATTTGTAAAAGCCCCCCCTAATAAAATTGTTAATTAAAAAAAGATTAAGGGTCATATACCATTTAGTAAACTAATGAAAGTCTATTGTGAATGACAGGGTTTGTCAATGAAGCCGATCAAATTCCGGTTGGACGGTCAGCCAATCAATGAAACAGACACACCAGCACAGTGGAAATGAAGGGCGAAGGTTGTGATAGCTAGGTTTTTCTGTACCAACATGGCACCACAACAATTTCTGCTTTTAGATGCTCATGTAGTTGGAATTGTTTCCCAAATGTGCCTTTCAGATTCCTCAGTATTGTGTATACCAATCAAACTGATCTTTGTTTGCTGACCTTGTACCCTGTAACTTTATTAAAATTCTCTATTAGCTCCAGAACTTTTCTTGTATACTCTTTGGGATTGTTTTCATAGGATCAGTCATCTATCAATAAAGATAATTTTACTGATATTTTTATAGTCGATAACTTTTATGTACTGTCTTATCTGAATTCTCTGTCTAGGATTCCTAATACAATATTGAAGAGGAGTAGTAAGAGTAAACACCCTTATTTTCATCCTGAATTTAAGAGGAAATTTCTTTAACCACTGAATATAATATTGACTGTGAATTTTTTCATATATTCCCTGAGTTATATGAAGCATTGCCCTATTACTCCAATATTATCTAAAGTTTTCATCAAGAAATGGTGATTTTATTTGATCAAACTATTGAAATGTATATGTGGATCATGTCCCATTAAAATTGTTTTAAAAAAAAAGAAATGGTGATTTTATCACCTTTCTCTACATCCATAGAGATGATCACATGGCTCTTTACCTTTGTTCTATTGATGTATATAATGTTGAATCATCCCTGTATTCCTGAAATAAATCATACTTGGTCAAGGCTTATGACTCCTTTAAAATGCTGTTGGATTCTCTTTGCTAGCATTTTGTTGAGAATTTTTGCATATATATTCATAATAGCTATTGGCCTATAGTTTTCTTTATCTGGTTTTGGTAACAGGGTTATGTTTGTTTTAGAGAATGAATTATGGAGTAGTCCTTTCCACTCTATCTTTTGGAAGAGCTTAAATAATCCTAGAGTCAATTTTCTGAATCTTTGTAAAAGATCCCTGGTGAAGCCATGTGGTTCAGTACCTTTTGTTGTCGTTGCTGTTGGGAAATTCTTGACCATTGATTCAATCTCTTCATTTGATTTGGGTTTCTTGAGATGTTCTCTTTCCTCTTGTGTCAATTTGGCTAGATTGTGTACCGCTGATAATTTGTTCATTTTATCGAAGGGAGTCTGTTGCTGTGCAATTGTTTACAAGATTCTGTCATATTCACTTTATACCTATAGGATTAGTTATCATGTCGCCTTTTAAATTGTTTTGGCCATTTACATCCTTTTCCGTTTTTCTTTGTCAATCTAGCTTAAGATTTGTCCATTTTATTTATCTATTCAAAGAACCAACACTTTTAGGTTTATTGACTATTTTTCTGTTTTCAGTTTTATTTATTTCCATTCTGATCTTTGTTATCTCCTTTCTTCTGGTAGATTTTGCTTTAGTTGTCTCTTCTTTATATAGTTCCTGGAGTTGTCAAGTTAGGCTGTTTATTTGAAAATTATCTTAATTTTTTTATGTAGACACTTTTTCTATAAGTTTAACTGTAAGCACTCCTATAGCTAAACTCCATCATTTCTGAAATGATGTTTTGTTTTTATATGACTTTAGAAAAGTTTTGATTTTGTCATTTGATTTTGTACTTGAGCCATTAATGGTTTAAAAGTGTGTTATTTAATTTCCTGTATGTTATAGATTTATTTCTTTTCTTCCTCGCTCTGTTGTATTCAGAGAAAATACTTGGTTTAAAATCCGGCTAGACCAGAGCATGTACACAGGCACAGATAAGAGCTGGAAACA
>NW_022103931.1:824782-825629 GCF_000313985.2 Echinops telfairi | reverse complement strand
GAGGTGAGGTGCTTCATGCAATCGACCGGGCTTTTCAGTGCTGCATAGTACTCCATTGTGTGTATGTGCCAGAGTTTACTAATCCACTCATCTATCGATGGAAACTTAGGTTGTTTCCAAGTCTTAGCGATTGTGAATTGGAGCACCCACATTTTCAGTGATCTCTTCATGAAGGCAAGTACGACATAGGGCCACATCATAAGAACTAACTGTTGTTAGATGAGGATGGTGATTAAGTACACACCCAAAATCCATCCATATATCTATGGTTTATATATGTCCCTGGTCCATTTTAGACATACCATTATCATTTTATTAGGAAATAGTAATATCATCCCCATGAGGCATATGATAATTATATTGATAGGTTTATTAATTTAGCCAGTGGTGTAGAATTTTAAATACTGCTTAGAAAAAGAAAACATACATACAGGACAGTTTGGGTTTTTTTCCCATGAAGAATTAAAAGTACCATGGACCATCAAAAGAACAAGCAGATCTCTCTTAGAAGAAGTAAGGCCTGAAAAATCTTTAGAGGCATGTATGGCAAGACTTCATCTCACATACTTTGGACATGGTATCAGGAGAAACCAGTCCCTAGAGAAGGACATCGTGCTCGGTAAAGCAGAAGGACAGTGACAAAGAGGAAGTCCCTGAACACGATGGACGGACGAGGCGGCTGCAACAATAGACGCAAACATAAGAACAATTGTGAAGATGGTGCAGAGCCAAGCATTGCTTCATTCTGGTCGGGGTGGGAAGAAGTAAAGCCAGTGTGCTCACACATAAGAAATAAGAAATGTGGGGGTTGGGGTGAGAGTAGTAAAATACTTTTCCAAGATTTGGG
>NW_022103931.1:821568-823348 GCF_000313985.2 Echinops telfairi | reverse complement strand
GGTTAACTAGACTGCTACATAGAAAGGTTTGATGACTGCTTCACCCTCTTACTCTGTGTAGGCTCTGGTTGCTATGACAACATGGCCAAGACACTTTCGCTGAAACCATGTGTGGTAAAGTAGAGGGTCCGTGAAAAAGAGGAAGCCCCTGACGAGATGACCTGACACCATGACTCCGTTAGTGGACTCACACACAATAGTTGTGGGGATAGTACAGGACCCGGGAGTGTTTCATTCTATTGTATATCAAAAAGTGAGGTTCTTGCTGTCAGCAAATAGTTATTTGGATCACATCGATAGGATACATATGTCAGATCCTATTTGAAGGCACCTAGCAACAGCAATGTATAGTTCTATCTGGTTCTATCTGGTTCTATCTCCTGAGAATGCACCTCCTGGGAGCCACCACCCAGCTGTCAGTGGAGGTTTGTGTGTTACAATGATGCTAAACAGATTTTAGCAGCATCCTTACACTAAGCCGGAGAGGAAGACAGGGCTGGCTATCTACTTCCAGGAGTTAGTTCATAAAAGTCAGCTGATTGCAAACAAGCATGGGTATGGCATCAGATCAAGGAGGATTATTGCTTTGTTTTGTTTCATGTTGTTCATAGGACCATGGGCTGGAGTACCCTAAGGTCTTTACTGAGGGTTGCTAACAACAACAACATTTTGAAACAAGACCCAGTGATGGAAGTATCTGCGTGGAATTCCATTTGCTCTGACACAACCTACCAGTGGCTGCTCCATTGGAATTAAGTATGCCATGCAGTGTTAAACACAAAAAAATGGTGCAAACTGAAAAAAATTTTTAAAAAAGAAACCAAGTGGAAACTTGGAAATGTAGGTTTGATGGTTAACAGTCTAGCATCCCTCATGGCGCCCGAGTCAACTACTACTATTAGAAGGCAGAGGAGCCAGACTCTGAATGAACTGGAAGCCTTAAATCAGATGACAGATGCTTTGAATTAGAGTCGTTTCCTAGAAGAAGCTACTGGATTTGACCTAAGTGTGCTCCCTATAGTAGTGCTCTCTTTGGAGGAACTGTAAGGCAGCAAGTACTAAGAGCACATCCTATGTGCCAGATAACTATTTATGAACTGGAAATATTAATGGGAAGCACATGCTCATAATTGTGGGTTTGGAGACATGGCTTGATGGTAGTACTTAGTCTAAAGGCACAAGCATAGTGTCCTAACCTAGGCCATTATCCTTAATAGGGGCGGCTTCCTTACTGCAAACGGCTTTCCTTTTTAGCATACTACTCTGAAGGGTATAGGGGCAGAAATTAAGTCAGGAAAAGGGGGGAAAGTATGAGGGGGAGAGTTTCTAGAGCCCCGGGGATTTCAGTTGCCCCTTATCTCCAGCTTAGAGGCACTTTGTCATCATTCCGGCAGTCTTACTCTCCCATTCAAGTGTTTAGGCCCACAATCAGCTTTGAGTATCAGTGTTCAGATACTCAAGGGCTGAATCTGGCTGGTTGCGGTAGCAATTCTGCCATGAGCTCTCATCATTACATAAACTAAAATGAGAGCTTGAAATAGGGATGGTATAGTTCGGGTGGGAGGAAGAGTTGTAGTTTGAGTATTATAATTAAAATAACGGATTTGTGTGTGTGTGTGTGTTTAAAATCCTAAAACTCCAGGCCAGGAGAGCAGGAGAATTGCCTAGGAAACTGGAGCATCAAATCATTTCTCCAATCATTAGAGAAAGTACCAAAAAGTAATCTTTCAGTTAAACAAAAGCTCCACCTGGAGAGAGTCAAGGTAGAATCACCCGCCAG
>NW_022103931.1:819508-820420 GCF_000313985.2 Echinops telfairi | reverse complement strand
CCGCCAAGGGGACGAACAACAGAAACCATGGGGGAAGGGAGACAGCAGTCGGTGTAAGATATGAAAATAATAATTTACAATTTATCAAGGGGTCACAAGGTGGGGGGAAAGGGGTAGCTGATACTAAGGGCTCAATAGAAAATAAATGTTTAGAAAATAACGATGGCAACATGTACAAATATGCCTGATACAATTGATGTATGGATTGCTATAAGAGCTGTAAGAGCCCCCAATAAAGCGATCTTTTAATTAAAAAGAAAAAGAAAGGCTCCACCTAATTAGAACTCAGGGTGAAATCAATAATAGATTGTCTGTTACTCTAGATTTTATTGGAAAATTCAGACCCAATCCCTGTGTTTGACTCTGAATTTTACTTTAAAATAAAGACTCTGTCCCCTCCCCGTCCCCACCCCACCGCCCCTCTTGTTCTCATGGTAATGAGAGCTCTGTCCTGGCCTTTCCAGAGGTGATCACTGGACAGGCTCAGTCTTTTCCCCAGTCTCAAGCTCTAGCAGGAAGCCAAAACTGCATGTTGCAGGCTCTTAAGCATGGCGGCTGCCATCAGCATCTCTTGAGTTCCTGTAGGCTCATCTCCACCATTCACCCAGCACACACTCCATTGTTCCCACCCACCATCATGATGAAGTTAGCCAAGGCTGGTAAAAATCTAGGTTACCCCAAGAAGATGATTCTCACTCCAACAAGGTAGAAGATGACAGTGAGGATGGCAATGTCAAATGATTCTAAAGAAGAAAACAGTGGGGAAGAGGTTATTATGACTCGGGAAAAAAGGGCAAGAAGAATGCCACAGTGCCATCAAAGCAGACTGTGTTAGTCTGGGTACATTAGAGAAACAAATCCACAGAAATTCATGTATAAGAGACAGTTTTAGATAAAGGGTAAGTGCACATC
>NW_022103931.1:815356-819330 GCF_000313985.2 Echinops telfairi | reverse complement strand
GCTTCTCCTCAGGGATGTCTTGCAGGAAGTGAGCCTTGCCAGCTGAAGCAGGGAACTGGCTAAGGCAGCTGCCCTGGTCTGACCATCAGAAAGCAAGAGACCCGAGAAATAGAAAGGTGAGGCTCACAGCCATTTATCTCTCTACGCCCTTCAATTAACCCCACATGTGTTTATCGGCCAGGTTGGCAAAATAAATAACTACCTCAGCCTGCATGCCACATTCCTGAATTAAAGTACAGACTGGGAATTGTCAGGAGACAATGCCTTAGTATCTCATTAAAATACATGTTAAAATTGGAGTTTTGTAAGCTGAAAGTGTTCAGTAGATAATTGGGCAGAAGAACTCAGAAGATAACTCAGTACTGAAGTTTTTCTGTAATGACCCAGATAGTAAATATTTCAGATACACTGTAGGCAGTAAAGTCTCTGTCCTATATACTCAACTTGGCTATTGTAATATTTTGTTGACCATAATTGAATGAATGAGTATGGTTGCGTTCCAATACAACTATTTAGAACATATGACAAGCTAGATCTGACCTGCGAGCTATAGTGTGCTGACCTTTGATTTTCGTTACACACACACAGTCATGGGATGTACTACAGTGTAATTGGCATGAGCGACTACTTGAGTTACATCAGCCATAAGGAAGAAGAATGGTAAGAATACATAGAAGGATGAGAGCAATGAGGAAATAAAGATGACTCTGAGGAAGATGATGAGGAAGAAAATTAATTTGAGCCAGTTGCTCCTCTCTCAGAGTAGTAGGAGGAGGAGGACAACAAGGATGATGAAGAAGATAACTGAGGAAGAGACTATAAACCAGCCAAAAAGGGGGAGGGAGGTAAACACCTGCCCAAAGTGGTACCTTTGAAAGCCAAGGAGATGACTGAGGAGGAGAGGATCGTGAGAAGAAAGAGGAGGATGGATAAGAAGAAGAACCTATCAAAGAAGTACAGTGAACGCTCGCCACTTCGCGCTTCGACTTCCGCGGCTTCACTCTATCGCGGTTTTTGCGTAACAGCGCATGCTCTGTCATTACTGCCACTGATTGGCTCATACTGTACACGCTTGATGCCATAAATAATAAATAATAAATGATCATTGTAACGTCCAAAATGTTTTACTGTATTTTCCCTTTTTCGTTTAATAAATTGGGTAATACGAGTGTAATGGTGACTAAAGGGTGTTTTTTCATGTCCTCTATGCTCTAACTACGAAAATATTTGATTTACAAATAAGGAATCCTACTTCGCGGAATTTCATTTATCACGGTAGGGTCTAGAACCGATTAACTGCGATAAACGAGGGTTCACTGTACCTGGAAAAGAATGAAATGGCCGAACAGAAAGCCACGCCCAAAGCCCAGAAACTGAAAGTGGAAGCTGTGAACCCAACTACACCCTTCAATCTCTTCGTTGGAAGCTGAACTGCAGCAAACCTGCTCCTGAATTAAAAACTCACCTCAGTGACCTTTTTGCTAAGAAACTGATCCTTTTTTGCTACGAAATGATCGTACTGTGATGGATGTCAGGACAAGTATGATGAGGATGTTTGGCTATGTGGATTGTTCCTTTGCTGATGAACTGACCTGGAAAAAAGCCTTGAAACTCACTGGTTTCAAAGTCTTTGCCAAATGTGGGTGAAGGGAGACAGCCCTCAGTGTAAGGTATGAAAACAATAATAATTTATAATTTAGCAAGGAATCATGGGGGGAGGGGAGCTGGTACCAAGAGCTGAAGTACAAAGTAAATGTTCAGAAATGTGCTTGACACAATGGATGGATGGATGGATTGTGATAAAAGGTGTATCAGCCCCCCATAAAATGATTTTTTTAGAAAAAGAAAGTAAATGTTCAGAAAATGATGATGGCAACATGTGTACAAATATGCTGATACAATTGATGTATGGAATGTTGTAAGAGCCCCCAAAATGATTTTGTTACAAAGGCTTTGGCAAGGAAAATAAATTAGAGAGGCCATAGAGAAAAGACAGTTTTAAGAAATTGAGACTTCAGGACACCGCTGTCCAAAATGTTGCCTTACACAGTCACTCGGGACGAATTAAAAGGAGGCTTTGACGGTATTATGGAGCTCATATTAGTCAGCAAAGATGGAAAGAGGAAAGGGATAGTATATCTCGAATTTCAGACAGAAGCTGATGCTGAAAATAAACACTACCAAGAAGCCCTCAAAGGAGTCGTTGGATGGCTCTGTGTGAGCCAGCAGAGGACCGAGTGGGAAACTAGCTCCTTCAAAGAATTTGGTATTGTAGATGTTAACCGTGAGGCAGAGATGTTAAAGCTGTCAAGGAGGCCACGGAGCATGGCGAGACTGAGGGACCAAAGAGAACTTGGATTCGGCCAAGCCTAAGAGTGAGGGTGGTTTGGGGGCACCGGGTGGCAGCAGAAGATTTGCAGACTGTGGTGGCTGTGGCATGGGAGGCCACGGTGAATTTGGTAGCAAAAAAATTGGTAGAGGGCGAGGAGGCTTCTGGGGAGGCAAAGGAGGGAGAGGAGAACACAAGCCACAGGAAAGAACACAAAGTTTGAATAATTCCTCTGTCTTTGTCTTTCCCTCTTCTGTTGGAAAGAATGAAACCTGAGTTTTGCTCATTTTTTTCTGGGTTTGACTCTGACCAGATCATCAAAGAGCTTTTGGAGGACATTCAGAGAGTAGGGAGCCCTGTGTAAATTACATTTCATCTTATGTATAAAACTGCGGGGGGGCGGGGGGTGGTCCTACAAATAAAGTTAGTAGACCATTTTATTGACACATAATCCATATATCATACAAGTCAATGATTCAATCGTGTTAATAGTGTTTGGGTTTTTCATTGGGGGATGAATTTTGCTTTTGTGACTTTGGGACAAATTTAAGTCTGGAACTCTGAAAAAATAGAAACATATGCTCAAGTCCCTATGCTTGACAGAGATGATAACAGGGAGTTACCAAGATTTCTTTTCCTGAGGGGAAAGGGGCCTGGTTGTCCCTTCCTCTGGCCTGGTGGTTTAGGGCACATACCATGGTATTTATAGACTTCCAGGTCCATGGCACCAGGGAAGCAAGGTAGGAGAGGGTTTGCAGCATGCAGCTACTCAGCTGCCCACGTACCTCCTGCTAACACTTGTCTTGTTTTCCTTCCTAACAGACTCCCTCCTCCAGCCAATATTCTGAAAGCTATGAGTATAATCAGCTTAGTTGTCTAATGACTCAGCTATGGTTTAATTAGCCCTAGTCCCTGGTTGCTATGGTAACACAGCCAGGAGATCTGCTCTCTAAATTAAAATAAGAGGAAACCTGAGGTGGGAGGGGAATAACACATGGAGAGGGGCAAGACTGAACATGAGGATAATTATACTAATTGATAGCATTTTGTGATTAAAAGCCTATAAATACTGTTCCCTGGGTCCCAAAGCAGAGGGCACTGGAGGCATATGAGAGAAAATTAAGCATCGAAGATAAAGGAAGAGGATTTTTATTAGTGACATTTCCCATCACAAATCCAGGATAGGAGGGTATGGTTTTGGAAAGACACAAGCAGGTTAGATGACCAGAGCCTTCATATGCAGGAATATGACTCCTCAATCATCGAACATGACTATTCACATGTGAAACTGAGGCTCCAACATGGGAAGAGATTAGCCGCAGAGCCATGAGTGTCCACCATACCAGGGCTCTCTCCATATCAATATGGTCCTGATTAGAAACCAAGCCAGTCAATGATCCATCTTATAAAGAGGTGTAGCAAAAGAAAGGGGGAAATTAACTGGTCCAGAGTAATACAGACTCTTTTAGCTAGAACTACAAAAAGAACTTGGCTAACTTGGCTTATAATATAGACCAGTGGTGTAAGATATGAAAATAATAATAATTTATAATTTATCTAGGGGTCACCAGGGCAGTGGAAGAGGAGCTGATATCAAGGGCTCAATAGAAAATAAATGTCTAGAAAATAATGATGGCAACATATG
>NW_022103931.1:810645-814968 GCF_000313985.2 Echinops telfairi | reverse complement strand
AGACCTCCCTGACTATTACTGTGATTTTCTTTGGCAATAGTCTCTTACTTGTGCAGCAGCTGCAACTGATCCGCAGAGTTCTGTCCCCACCGTCCTCAACTTGAGCCAGGATATCTTGCTAGAGAACATAGGAAGACATGGTCCTAATTTGAAGGTGCTCTACCCTGGCCTATAGTATAACTGAGTCAGAACTGACTGAATAACAGTAAGTTTGGAACAGGCTCCCAGATACCTATTGGCATACACAATTAGCTACTAATTGTAAAGTCGGCAGTTTGAACTCACCAGTTGCTTCATGGGAGAAAGATGGGGCTCTCTGTTTCAAATATTTAAAGCCCTGGAAACCCAAAGGGGCCGTTCTAGTCTGTCCAGTCTGTCTTATAGAGTCTGTAAGTTAGAATCGACTTGATGGCAACGAGTTTGGTTTGTTTAAGAGGGTCCCGTCAGTATACAAATGATAAAATGTATGTACCCAGTGTGAGGTCTAGGAGGTTCTCATCAGGAAAAAGTGGAAAATCAAGTATACACATATTAAAGAAATGACACTCCCATAATCAGACTCTTGGTTGCTGACAGAGCTGGGAGTGAATCCCAGGGCTTATGATGATCATAACAAGGCTTTTTGTCTTGTAGGAGAATCAGACAATAGTAAGAACGTATATTAAGAGTGTTCCGTTGCTCTAGGTACTAGGCATACAGCTCTGGAAATAATCTACTGAGAACGTACGTTCAGAGCCTGGATATTGGGGAACATGATAAGGGAATGATACCCTCTATGTACTTTCCTGACAGGGTCTAATGCCAAATCTTTCTGGCTTGTAGGGAAAAGTTACATGACTCAGAACCATTGAGAACCAAAAAGTTGATGAGACCAGTCAAAACTGACTACACACCAATGTGGAGTTTGTTTAAATCTATAAAATAGACTTGAGTCCTTGGGTGGCAAAAATGGTTTGAGCTCAGCTACTGATCAGAAGTCGATGATGGTTCACCATATGCCTAAGATTACAGTAATTGAAAGCCTAATGGAACACAATTCAACCCTGAAACACATGTCATTACCATAAGTCGGAATCAATTCAATGGAAATGAACTAGATTGAAATGAACTAAAACCCTAGCAGTAATCTTGTTTTATTTATCTTTGTATATGTTTGTGTGTCTATGTGCATGTACACATAATATATTACAAATGTTTTAAAACACAGATAAAAATCACTGAATTGAGAAAAAAAATCACTGCATTGTAGAGACCATAGTATGTGTAGAAGTAAAATATCTAGCCATGAGATGAAAAAACGTGACATCTTTGGCTTCTGTTCAAGGTATTCAGTCTGTTCTTCCCTCTGAAAGCAGTTTGGGGCTACATGTCTTCTCAGTCAAGAGTAGCAGAGCCTGGGAAGTGGGATTTTAAATTTAAGACTCCTAAAGAGTGTATGAAAATAGCATATCTTTATCTCTCCTCAGGTTCCCATCCAGGCTGTAGTGTGTTGTTAAACTGACCTGGCAGGGGAGCAGGAACAAGAAGAGAAGGGAAAGGAAAAGTAAAGGAAGGAAGGGGATGGGAGAGGAAGAGAGGGGAGATTTCTGGTTTGCAGTATTCGCCAATGCCCATGGCATAAATAAACCTAGCACGGCCAATTTAAAGCTACTAACAGTTTAATAACCAACTGAATATATTTATATGATTATTTAATGATCACTTCTAATGAGAAAAATCATAAAGTCTTAATCCACTGTGTTCAGAATATCAAGACAAATTATTTCTTCATTTCATTCTATAGTGTAGTTGTTTCTGGATCCAGACTGATTGAATTAAATCCCTATCTAAGACACCTCTAATGATGGTTACCGTTGTGATACCTAACCTCTTTTTGCAATAAATGGCTTGTCTGAAAAGTAGAGATAAACTTATTACACATTTGATCTTTAAAAAATTTTCTATTACATATCCCATAGGGTTGTTGTAAATCTTAAATCTTATTATACTCATAAATGGCAGTTATCATCATCCTTTGCTCTTCTTGGAATTGCTGCACATAAAAAAGATGGAATCAGACTTCCAGGAAGATGTCGACTGAGTAACTCATACTAGAGGGACTCCATAGAAATCAGCGATGGAGAGTCACTAAGAAGGGAATTCCACACTGCCGGGTCGCAGGAGGAGTATCTTAAAGATAAGTAGGCATAAAACCACTAGGTTTTGAGGAGCTGGGAGCTTTTGTCTTACCACAGTGGAGGCCGGCTAGGGTTTGACCTTAGCCCCGCCACTGTCTGGGAATGGAGCTGGGACGATTTGGAGCTGGTGCAGGGGTTTTATCTCAACACAGTCACAGCTTGCTGCCAGCTTGGGGCAGGGATTAAACCCCTCCAGCTCCACGGTCAGGGATTAGGGCTCAGCTACATTGTTACTTGTGTTTCCCTCTCACCTCTTATCCCCCCACAGTTTCAGCAGACTTAGTTGGGGTTTTTTTTCTCTTGTTGTTCTCTTCCCTTTTCTCTCACACAACACTGCTGACCTCCAGACCACTTCCCTTGGCCTAGGGCATTTACAGAAGCCCTCTACACAGCTGGGAGAGCTCTGAGGAAAGCCCACTCACCCTCCACCAGGGGATATCCCACCCAACTTCTTCTGGGGAAATCCTGCCTGTGTGCCTGGGGGAGCTCCTATCTGTTCTCTGTGGTCCCATGTGACAAGTGGGATATACTAAAGGTAAAACATGTGTATACATCAAAAGAATTCACCAAGAGAGTAATAAGATAACCCACCGAATGGGAAAACATCTTTAGCAATGACACATCAGACAATGGCCTTATTACTAAAATCTACAATTCTCTGCTAGCTCCCAAAAAGAAAAAAACTAAGTGTCCACTGAGGAGGTGGGCAAATGACCTGAACAGAAGTTTCACAGGGACAGAAATCAGAATGACCAATAAACATATGAGAAAATGTTCCTGATCATTAGCCATAAAAGAAATGCAAATTAAAACAACAATGACATACCACCTACCACCCTCAAAGATTGCCCAATTCAAAAAATCAGAAAGTAACAAGTGATGGAGGGGATGTGGTTAGATAGGAACTTCCATCCACTGCTGGTGGACCTGTAGGTATGCACAGCCATTATGGATATCGATTTGGTGATTTCTAAAACAGATGGAAATTAAACTACCATACTACCCAGCAATCTCTCTACTGGGCATATACCCAGAAGAGGCAAGAAACAAACCACAGCCAGACATCTGTGCTCCAGTGTTCATCGCAGCACAGTTTACAATTGCAAACAGTTGGAAACAACCTAAATTTCCATCAACGGACAAGTGGATTAAAAAACTGTGGTACCTACATACAATGGAGTACTACACACATCCCTAAAAAACAGCGATGAATGCATGAAGCACATCACTGCATGGGAAGAATTGAAGGAAATCATGCTAAGCGAAGTAAGCCAAGCACAAAAGGACAAGTACAACATGAGTCCACTGAGGTAAGCTTAAAAAGTAAATGGGGCATAGGGGAAAACCTACTATATACATATATTCCTGGGGTGGGGTCCAGATACTATAGCAAGGGCCAGACCCAATCCAGGGATACATATGGTAGCCAACTAAAAAAGAGGGGGGGGGAATGAGTAGCAGGGGAACTGGGCACTAACCCACCCAAAGAGAGGGGACTGTTTATATCTCCACAGGGAACCAGTAGATAGGTATGAGGGACCGGCCCCAATCCCAACTATGTGGACAGCTGCCCCTCCCACAAGAAGAATTTACTTCAGAGGACAGCACTGAAGCTACAGCTCAGGGAGAGGGACATGTCTGATCAGAGCACACAGGAGCAAATGAAGGAGGATGAAGAGAGAGTGGAGCACATCCTGGCCCACCAAGCCTGGAGAACGATATCCCTGCTCATAGCAGTCAATGCACAAAAAGGATCAATGGCTGGCCCCACTAGGAGACATGACATCCCTCAATGACCTATAGCCCTACAGGGGACAACACTGGAGACACAGTGTGGGAATGGCGCCCGATCTGACCACAACACACCAAGGCAAAACACTAAGGGTGTGAACAGAACAGCAAATGGAGCAGAGCAAGAAAGTCTGGAGAGAATACCAAAATTAGATTTTGGGGCCAGGGCATGACACACCATCAGACTCAAACAGAAAATACTCCTAAAGGTCAACAAACAGACCTTGAACTATTTACAGGCTTTTCTTTTTTGTCATTGGTTTTTGTTGTTGTTGCTTTCTTTTGTTGCTTTGTTTTGCTCTGTCTTGTTTTTGTGCATATTAATATCTCTGGAGGTCTATCTAGATAAGATAGG
>NW_022103931.1:808289-809257 GCF_000313985.2 Echinops telfairi | reverse complement strand
ATATGACAAAATAACAATTTATAAAGGTCTCATGAGGGAGGGGGTAGCGGGGAGGGAGGGGAAAAAATGAGGACCTGATGCTGGAGGCTTAAGTGGAGAGCAAATGCTTTGAGAATGACGAGGTCAATGAATGTACAAATGTGCTTTACACAATTGATGTATGTATGGACTGTGATACGAGTCATATGAGCCCCTAATAAAATGATTTTTTTAAAAAGAATATGTACAAAGAGACCTTCAATAAGGACAGGGTCAACTGAAAGAACTAAAACTCCTGTATCAAAATCAATATGATAAAGTGTATAAATTCATTTAGGCACAGAAGTTCATAAAGGAAAAATTAACCAATCTATGGGCTGAAAATAATTCACTTCAACAGCAAGTGGATAAAGCTGAAAACAAAGCTGATAATAGAGTCATTAATTTCCAAGATATATTTCATGATATTGTAAAAACACAAAGCTGAAAGTAAAAAATAAAGTTTTATACTCGAAGTGAAAATTAAGGAGTTAATTAGAATAGATATGTCAGTATGACAATGAAAAAGCAGAAACAAACACAAGTATTAAAAAAAGATGAATGTTAGATAGAGACCTTATGGGATAATGAGCTTGTTAATGAGAAAGGGTACACATGGTTGCACAACTGCAAGAATATAATCAGCATCACTAAATTGTACATGTGAAACTATGTTTTACTATGCATGTTCACAACAAAATAAAATTAGAAAACTCTTCCCTTTTCAAAAAAAAAAAGAGAAATATAAACTTCTTTTTCAGACTTCCTGAAAGGAAATTCTATATATGGTCATGGTGAAATGTTGAATCATGAAAATATATAGACCATGAAGTTATTGACTACATCTGTTCAAAAGATACCTTCTGTCCAGCAAATAAAAATTATACCTGAAATGTGCTTTATTATGAATTATGAACTATATACATATATTCCTGGGGTGGGGTCCAGAT
>NW_022103931.1:800269-807375 GCF_000313985.2 Echinops telfairi | reverse complement strand
TTCTTGCATTGAGGGAGTACTTGAGTGGAGGCCCAATGTCCATCTGTTACCTTAATACTAAACCTATAAATATTTGCACATAGATCTATTTCCCCATCTTCATACATAAATTTACATATGTACATGTCTGTATTTAGACCTCTATAAATGCCTTTTGCTTCCTAGTTCTTTCCTCTATTTCTTTTTACTTTCCTCTTGTTCCATTATCGTGCTCATCCTTCACTTGGGTTTCACTAATTCCTCTGTTACATTGCCCTTAATGAAGCCCTACAAGGCCTCCTACTCCCTTCTCACCATCGATTTTACATCACTTGTTTTTCCCTTGTCCCTGGTTTTGATAAGACCCACTTTGTTTCCCCCCGCCTCCCCCTCTCCCATGTCCCCCCAGAACCATCGGGCCTGTTGTTTTCTCCATATTATTTATCCCACCTATCTTCTCTAGATAGACCTGCAGAGATAGTAATATGCACAAAAACAAGACAAAGCGAAAGAAAGCAACAAAAGAAAACAAAACAACAACAACCCAAAAAAAAACAATGATATCTTGTTACCTATAAAATCCTAAGAGGGAAAATCCTAAATTGTTAACAGGTAAAGACTAATATTAATAGTACTTCACAAAGACAATGTTTTATATCCTACTTTGGCGAGTAACAACTGGGTTCTTAAAAGCTCATGAGCAGCCATCTAAATTGTAACTATTGGTTTTTCCTTGTCCAGAGGAAGGAAAGTGATGAAAATTGAAAGACAAATGGACACTACTAGTCCAATGGACTAATGGACCATAAAAATATCAGTCTCTAAAACCGTGACACAAGAAGAACTAGATGGGGCCTGGTTACCATAACACTGCTCTGAAAAGGAGGAAACTGTGGAACAGAACTCAAGATCATAAGAGATTAGGCTTACTGGTCAGATAGAGACTGGTGGGATGCCGAGACTATGGCCCTTACCCTTCAAGTCTAGAGCTGAACTCACTTCCATGTTAGAATAATCAGCCATTTACCCAAGGACGTAGTTCAAGAGATTAGGAAAGAAGAAGGAGGAATGGAAATAGGGAACACAGGAAGGAAGTGGGATATTCAATGGTACATTGTGGGGATTGCAATGAATGACTAAAATCAGAACGAAGGAACTGCTAATAAATAAAACTATGACCTACTCTGTAAACTTTCACCTAACTCACAATAAAAAGTTTTTTAAAACAAAACAAAAAATGAAGGGTAATCTAAAACATTAACAAATAAATACTGAAGGAATTTATGACTATATTATACATTACAGAGATTCTTTTTTTTAATCATTTTATTAGGGGCTCATACAACTCTTATCACAATTCATCCATCCATCCATTGTGTCTAGCACATTTGTACATTCGTTGCCCTCATCATTCTCAAAACATTTGCTCTCCAGCATTACAGAAATTCTAAGAGAGCTCTCCATACAAAATTGAAAGAGCACTAGCCAATAATTTGAAGACATGCATACAAAATAAAGATCTCAAATTAATGTAATATCATGTGAAATTATAAGGCCCAGTTTTATGGTATTTTTGGTAATAATTAATAATAAATTTACATTATCCTAAAGGACTTCCACAGACTTTTTGAAGTCCCCTCAACTGTGTACAGTTTTCACATATTTTGTTTGTGGCTATCATGAGGATTATATTAAACATTAAAAGAGAAAGGATTGCGATAAAAATCATAGAAACCTTTGTTAAACAAAAACATCAAACAGTGAAGCTATTATTTCTTGACTTACCCTCATACTGTCCTCACTGCCATCGCCTCGATGCGGACTCACAGCGACTCTATAGTCCTGCCTCTGTGGGGTTTCCAGTAGTAGAAAGCCCCTTCTTTCTCCCACAAAGCAGCTGGTGGTTTTGAAACGGCTGACCTTGCAGCTCATCCACTATTCCAGCAGAGCTATAGACCAGGTTAATACACTTCCAACAGAGATTCCAAGTACTCAAGTCGTGTACTTTTAAAATGTTCTTTGAGTTCAGAGAACAAAAGGAAGTTTAAAAGGGCAAGATCAGGGCTGTAGGATGGATAGGGTAAGGTTTTCCAATGAAATTCTCAAAGGACAGCCCTCAGATACCTTGAAAGAATTAGCAATGCATTGTCTGGATGGGAAAAAATTCGTTAGTACAACTTTCTTGCCCTTTTACTCACCAATGCAATTTTCGGTGTTCTTAAAACTTCTTCATAGTAAATACCTGTGATCAGTCTGTGTCTTGTGAGAAAGTCTATCCAGATTATTCCTTTGAAATTCCCCCCAAAACAGTTGCTGTAACCTTCTGAGCTTACCTGTCTGCCTTGAATTTAACTGGCCCCGCTGATCCCCTTGGGAGCCACTATTTTGAATGGAATTGTTAAGGGATTATAGAAGAAAATACAGTAATGAGATTACAGGAGAAAGACTAGGATTTCTACTCCAGTGAAGAGTTCCAGTCTTGGAAACCCGCAGGGGCCGTTCTACCCTGGCCTGTTGATATGAGTCAGAGTCACCTTGATGACAATGGGTTTGTTTGTTTTTATGTAACAAGATTAAAACAAGAGCATTACGGAGGGGATTTGTCAGCAGCCGTCCACTGATGACAGAGGCACGTTTAAACACATTTTGTTTAAAACAATACTTATTTTTACATACAAAATATCTTTCTATGTCACTTGATATATTTCTCTAGAAAAGATCTCTAGTGATGCAGTGTCTAACGTGCTTAGATGCTAACCAAGAAGTCGGTGGTTGATTTGAACCCACAGCTGCTGCTCAGGAGAAAGATGTAGCAATCAGCTTCTATAAAAATTTATAGATTAGAATAAACAGCAACTTGGGTCTTAAAAGTTTGTGAGAAGCCATCTAAGGTGCAACTATTGATCTCTCCCCAGTGGAGCAAAAATGGATGAAGAAATCCAATGATGCAAGGAAACAAAAGAATTACTGGATCGCACGATTCCCAGTCACCATGACCCTAAGGCCAGAACTAAATGGTCTCCAGCTAGCACTTCTGGCCATTCTGAAACGGATCACAATATGAGGTCTTGAATAAAGGAAGAGAAAATTGTTGGGAAAAATTCAAGTTCATTTCTTTAAAACGCAAAACTTACTAGTCTGATAGAGAAGACTGGTAGAAACTTGGTGATTACAGCCTTACAAATTCCTTCAGGCCTGGAGCTAAACTTGCCCCAGTGGTCCAAACTATAGACAGGCCTATAAAGTGAACAATTGAACCAGGGACATGCAACTCATTAAAAAACTTAACAATATAAAATCAAAAGGTGACTGTTTTGCATAAGCAAATATGGTGAAGAAAGCTAATGGTGCCCAGCTATTAAAGATATAGGGTCTGGGGTCTTAAAGGTTTGAAGTTAAACAAGCGGCCATCTAGCAGAGAAGCAACAAGCCCACATGGAAGAAACACACCAGTCTATGCAATCATGAGGTGTGGACGAGATCAGGTAACAGGCATCAGAAGAACCAAAACAAACATAACATATTGTGGAGAATGAGGGATTGCGGAGCAGAGACCCAAAACCCATCTTTAGACAATAGGATATCCCCTTACAGAAGTGTCACAAGGAAGGGATCAGTCAACCAGGAAGCAATATAGCACAAATGAAACACAATAGCCTTCTGGTTCTTTGAGACTTCCTATGTTAGTCTGGGTAGACTAGAGAAACAAATCCATAGACACACATATGTGTATAAGAGAGAGAGAATTATATAAAGGGTAATTGTACATTAAGAAAGCATCCCAACCCAGTCCAGTCCAAGCCCATAAGTCCGATATTAGTCCACATGTCCAATACCAATATATAAAGTCCTCTTCAGACTCACGAAATACATTCAATGACGCCGAGTGCAGGATGATCACAGGCCAGTGGGTAGAAAATTTTTGGGTCCAGTGGTGGTGTAAGCATCTCAGGGGACTCCGTGTAGCTTCTCCAGTTTCCAGGGCACGGGGTCTATCAGTGTAGTGCCATGTTTCTTGTCAGTATAGAGTCTCCAATGGAGTGAGCAGAGAGAGTCTCTCCTGACTCCAAGGAGGAAATACAGGAATTCCCAGAATACTCAGGCGAAGGCCATGCCCACACAGAGGTATCATTGGCTATCTCCGGATTGACAGGCTAGACTCCACCCCTACACTCTTAAGCCTCAAATTGACACCAGATTAAGTAACTACCACACTTCCTCTCCCACTCACCCCCACTATTATGATCCCAGTCCTACCTTCTGCTCTGGCTAGACCAGAGCATGTACACTGGTACAGATAAGAGCTCACAAAACACAGAATCCAGGTCAGATAAACCCCTCAGGAACAGAAATGGGTGTCATGACACCAGGAGGGTAGGAGGAAGGTGGGGCAGGAGGGGAGGAAGGGGGATCCAATTGCAATGATCAACAGAAACATGGGTGAAGGTAGACAGCGGTCGGTTTAAGCTATGAAAATAATTTATAATTTATCAAGGGGTCATGAGGGTGGGAAGGGCTGAAATGAGGGGCAAAAGAGGAGCTGATACCAAGGGCTCAAATAGAAAGTAAATGTTTAGAAAATGATGATGGCAACATATGTACAAATATGCTTGATACAATTGATGTATGGATTGTTATAAGAGCTGTAAGAGCCCCCAATAAAATGATCTTTACCCCCCAAAAGTGACCATTTGGCAAGGTATAAAGCTCAGAATGCAGAAAGGGATAGGAAAGAAGGATAATGTACAAATGTGCTTGATACAATGGATGGATGGATGGATGGATTGTGATAAGAGTTGTACGGGCCCCCAAGAAAATATTTTTTAAAAAAAGAAAAGAAGGATGAAGGAAATTTGTAAACACAGAAAGGAAGATGAGAGAGTGCTTTTCTGTTGTAGATACTCACTAACGTCACAAAACAAAATGTGTATTACTGAATGGAAATCTTGTTTGCCTGTAAACTTTCAAACAAATCACAATTTTTTAAAAACGGCTTTAAAAACTTAAAATTAAAAAGAAACAATTTATAGCATTAGAAACACTGTAGGGTGTCCCTTTTCTATAGGGTTACTATAAGCAATCCATTTTACAGTAGTGGTTCTGAGTGGGTAAATCTGTGTGTCTGAATAAAATTACACTAAAATATTGAACTATTAATATTAGTTGAGTAAGTATATAGAGAAGTAGTTTGGGGCAGAAGAGATTTTCTTTCACTTTTTCGTCCATATATTTATATTTTCTATAGTATTTAACTTTATTAGAGGAAACGTGATTCCATGTTTTATACAATTTTGATCATAAACAAGAAAATAACAAAAGGTTTTTTTAAGTACCAAAAAGAAATATACTGCGGATTATTATTAATTCATTTTGAAGTCATGGATAATTTTTGTCATCCTTGTGCCTTTCTGTACTGCCTACTGTTTCAATTAAGCATGTACTGCTTGTTGTTGTTGTTGTTGTTGTTGTTGTTGTTGTTGTTGCTGTTTTGGAGGGGAGCTCTTACAGATATCATAACATTCCAATGCCCAATCACATCAAGCAGTGTTGTACAAGTATTACCACAATCACTTCCAAAACATCTTCTTTCTTCTTGAACTCCTGATATCAGCTCCCCTTTGTCCCCTCCCTCCAACCCCCCGCCCCCAGGAACCCTATTTATTTTATTTATTATCGCCGTATCTTAGACCATCCACTATGTCCAATCACCTACAGGGCTGCTGTTCACTCCCCTCAAGTGGGGTTATACGATCATCCATGCTATCAGCTCCCTTCTCCCCTGCACGCCACGCCACTTCCCTAACCTTCAGAGCTGTCATTCTGATGTTTGGGGTTGGAAGGGGAAGTGAGGGCGGGCAGTTTGACCACCTTGCTGCCATCAGCTGAGGATGTCCTCGGAAACGGACTCAGCTCGGTGTCCACAACCAAGAGACGACAAGAGCTCTGCTCGGATCTCCGGCCTGCTCACTGGTCTCCGGCCTGGTCTGGACCTCCAGCTAGCAGCCACATTCTCTGGACTTGCTGATCTTCAGTTCAGCACTGCCCGCCATCTTCCGTCAGTGCAAGCTCACTGAACCTTGCCTCCATACTTGGATATTTTGATAGAAAACTAACACTGCGTGCTACAGAGTGCCAGGTGGAGAAATCGCCCAGGCTGGGGCCGCAGCCCGGCCACACCAAGCATGTATTACTTTTAAAATATCAATAAAGTGTGCCACAGATTACCGGTAGTCTAGTCCTCAATCCACACCATATTTGAGTTACAACAAGTCACACTTAGCACCGTTTGTTATTGCTGTTTTTACGTATTGTCGTTAGACTCCTATGTACTGCATACATTGTATGTAGTATAAACATTCATATCTACTAGATACAATGTTGCAGTCCAGTCCCTCCACTTTACCAAGCATAACATACTTCTCCAGTGATTGGTCTCTCCTGATAACAAAGTATGTGAGACAAAGTCTCGCTATCCTTGCCTCACGGGAGAATTCTGACTGCACTTCTTCCAAGACAGATTTGTTGGCTCTTTGTCAGTGCATGATACTTTAAACATTCTTCACCAGCACCATCATTCAAATGCATTGATTCTTCTTCAACCTTCTTTTTCAATGTCCAACTTTCACCTGCCTCTGAGGCCATTGAAATTACCCTGGCTTGGGTAAGGTTCACTTTAGTCCTCAAAGTAACAGTTTTGCTTTTCAACACTTTAAAGAAGTCTTGTGCGCCAGATTTACCCAATACAATGTCATTCCCTCTTAGTAGGATAGAAAATGTCTAGGAATATGCTTAATAAGAAATACAAAATTAAGCTTAAAAAGTATTGCTTTCCAGTTCATACATGCACAGGTTTATCCCAAATAACAGATGTTTAAATATGTCTTTGCAATCTGTGAATGGCTACAGACAACTTTATTGAGTACTGTACTTATCT
Organism: Echinops telfairi; assembly: GCF_000313985.2. NCBI lineage: Eukaryota > Metazoa > Chordata > Mammalia > Afrosoricida > Tenrecidae > Echinops > Echinops telfairi. The sequence continues at coordinate 800,462 of NW_022103931.1, read as the reverse complement.
TAACTGTGTTACTATGCCTTCATCAAAGGAGGGGTGGTGGCAATCAGCACAGTGACTTCCAAAGGGCCCTGCTGTGCGAGTTACATTCACGGCAAAGAAGTCAGCTCAGGTGAGTATAGCAATTTTGTTTTCTTCCAAAGGGGTAATCATGATAGATTTTCTCAAAGGACACAGGGTGATGACAGGCGGCTTG
>NW_022103931.1:795496-799659 GCF_000313985.2 Echinops telfairi | reverse complement strand
TCTTCTTGAAATCCTTGATATCAGCTCCTCTTTATACCCTCCCTCCCCCACCCTACCCAAGAACCTATAATAGTTATTTTTTTCCTATAATAGATTTTTTTTACCATAGCTTATACCATCCAATATATCCAACCACATGCAGTTCTGTTGTTCAATCCCATCAAGTGGGGTTATGCAATCATCAATGCTATCAGCTCCCTACTCCCCCCTTTCTCCTCTTCCATGCCCTCAGGGAACCATTACTCCTGTTACTATTTCTGAAGGGTTATCTATGTTGGCTTTCATGTACTGAATGATCTTAAATATACAAATAAACATATGTAAATCTAACGTGATTAATGAGGTAAAATCGATAAAAACCATAATGGTAAGAGGAGGAAATATTAAAGAACTAGAGGAGAGTTACATGGTTCATCAGTACTATACTACCCTTGGATTCAACATTCCTTCTGTGTGGCCCTTCTGTGAAGGCCTGTACAATTGTCTTGCAAGTGGATTTGGGGTCTCCACTTTGTCCATGCTCCTTTACATCGATTTAATAGCTTATTTTTGAACTTCTGATACCTCTTCCCGTGGACAACTCATGATCACAGAGGCTAGTGTGCTTCTGCCATGTGGGCTTTGTTGCTTCCCTGCTAGATGGCCACTTGTTTGACTACAAGCCTTTAAGACCTCAGATACTATATCTCTTAATACCCGGGCACCACCAGCTGTCTTCACCATATTTGCTTATGCACCCATTTTGTCTTCAACAATAGTGTGAGAGAGGTGAGTATCATACAATGCCACATTATTAGAAGAAACCATTCTTGTATTGAGGTAAGGTTTGAGAAGAGGCTCAAAGTCCATCTGTTTCCTTGTTCCATTTGCATATAAATACATATATAAACAAATACACATATATTTACATATTTGCCTATATACATAAATATACATATTTTTCCTACTTTCCTTTTTCTTTTTTACCTCCTGCCCCACTATCATATTTATTCATTGTTCACCTTTCATTAATTCCTCTCAGATACAATTTGATTAATCAAGCATGACCAGAAAAACTAAACCCTCCTCGCCATCAATTTTAGAACACTTACTATTCCCCTGTACCCATCATTATTTTCTCACCGTTCAACACCCCCACCCCCACTGTCTCCTTCCCTCCCATGCCCTCCCCTGGAACTGTCAGTCCAGTTGCTGTCTCCCAAATATTGCCTATCCTGTCTATCTTGTATAGATAAACACACACAGACACAAAAGAAATACACGTATAGTCACAAGTCTAACGGGAATCCTGACATAGAGCAGATGAATCTCTCTGTTAAATAGAGAGAAGGACATGTTAGAAACCATCAGTCCAGTCCCCATTGCTTTCAAGGCTACATATCCCAGGTTCTGCTTACCTAACAACACACACTCACTTTTTTAGTCTTCAGCGTTTGTGTCCAAAAGGCACTATGGTAGTTACATAATTTTTTGTCAATGTGAGTTTTACGAGTGAAGGGGTGGAGTTTAGCCTGTCAATCTACTCGCAGCTTGATGAACTCATATGGAGGCACTAAGGAGAGAAATAGCATGCTGGAGGCAGGACTCAGGCACACTCCCTCTGAGACATTACTGACAAATGAGCCTGATGGAGCTATGCTGATACAACCAGAGCACTGGGAGTTGGAGGAGCCACATGGAGACCCCTACCAGCACTGAGATGCTTCTACCACCACTAGATCCACAAGACTTTCCACCCACTGGCCTGTGATCTTCCTGCACTCTGCATCATTGCATGTGTTGCATGAGTCTGAAAAGGAATTTAGATTTGTATCAGACATATGGGTAAATATGGGACTTAAGGACTTGATCTGGGCTGGGCTGGGATGTTTTCTCAATATTCAATTGCTCCTGTACATAAAGCACTTTCTTATACACATGAGTGTCTATGAATTTGTTTCTCTGGTCTACCCAGACTAATTAACACAAGTGCGCATCCTAAAAGTCCCCATTGCGATTCCTGCAGTGCAGCCAGGGATGGAACGGTCTAGGGCCACACAGAGACTTAAACACACCCCATTACACCTTTAGACTTTCACTGTAGCTCCCTTGTGAGTAACCCCCTCCCAATTCAGATGGGCTGCCAAGTGCTGCCCACCCCACCCCACAGTCAGGAGTCTACAATCAGGATTCCTCAGGGACTTAATGGCTTCACTCTTCCCAAACTATCTGCAGAGCTGTCCTCTGCAGCGCTGTCATCTAGGGAGAGGAGCTGAGGCCGGCCCTGCCCTGATCTCAGGGAATGAGCTGCTCTAAGTACATACATCGCCCTCAAGGATTGGCACACAGGAATGAGGTCTAGTCTCCTTCTCTTTCCTGTCTCCATGATGTTTTAAATTCTACACCATTGGCTAAATTAATGGCACTATCAATAGAATTACCTTATTCCCCAAAAGGATAATTGATAACGTTTTCTAACATAAAATGATAATGATGCCTCTAAAGTGAACCAGAGAACTATATAAACCATAGATATCTGAATGGATTTTGGGCTCATACTTAATTCCAGCCCCAATCTGAGAGCAATATTTCATATGATATGGCTCTGCTTGATAGTCACCCTCATGAAGAAATCACTGAAAAGATGAGTGCTATAGCAAAATGTGGCAAAGAAACTAGTTAGTACCTGCTTATTAGAAAAAGTAGTATTTGGGGTCTAAACAGGGCCCACACAAAGAAGCACACCAGCCTGTGTGATCCAAGGATTGTGAATAATAAAATCCAAACCCAAAGGTGGAAATGGTAAAAGAGTTTAAATTGGGAATATTCCAATTTGCCTGTGGATGACAGTGGGAGCCCAAAAATTTATTTGCAGAGTCCACATATACTTTAAGCCTCCTGTACACCCCCTGTGACCATAGACCAGAGATGTGAATAGCCTTGTTATTATACAAAGCCCAGAGGGGTAATTTTTTCCTTTGTTATTTTCTGCATTTTGTTTTCTATGTTTATCTGTATAAGAAATCTAGGATGGGCAAAGCAATAGAAACAGTGACAGTATTGATGATTTCTTGGAGGGGATTGTGGGGGAAGTGGGTAGGATGTGGAGAGCTGATGAAACAGGGCATGAGAAAAAAAGAAATGTCAAAAAATTGATTATAGAGATTATTGTACAACTCTCTTTAATATGATTGTATTATTGAATTGTATGATGTGTGAAATATATATCAATAAAACTCTATAAAAAGGAGAATAATTATAGTCTTAGAAATTGAGATGTGTAGTTCTACCCTGTCTGATATGATCACAATGAGTTGGCATTGACTCAATGGCAGTTGAGTTTTGTGAGTTTATTAGAAAGGGAAAATAATTATTTTAAAAGGTACATTTTCCAGCGATAGAACGGGGCACTAACCCACCCAAGGGGAGGGCATTGTTGATATCTTCATGGGGAAACAGGGACCAGATTTCAACCCGGTGCTCCAAGATGTGAATGTTACATTCTGGCATGGAGTAGGGAACCAGTGGAGAGGTCCGAGGGTCCGGCCCCAATCCCAACTACTACATGGACACTTGCCCCTCCCCCACCCCAGAAGAATTTATTTCAGAGGACAGTACTGAAACTGCAGCTCAGGAAGAGGGACATGTCTGATCAGAGCACAGGGGAGCAAATGAAGGGGGAGGAAGATAGAATGGAGCACATCCTGGCCCACCAAGCCTTGATGACTAGATTCCTGCTCAGAGCAGCCAATCCACAGAGAAGACCATATGCCCGGCCCCACTATGAGACACGACATGCCCTACAGGAGACAACAATGGAGACACAGTGTGGGAATTGCACCCAACCTGATCCCACCACACAAAACACTTAGGGCATGCAACAGAACAGCCAGGGGAACAGAGCAATGAAGTCCCCAGGGAATACCAAAAATAGACTTTGAGGTCAGGGCTTGGCGCCCCATCAGACACAACCAGAAAACACTCCTAAAGGCCAAAAAACAGTCCTGGAACTAACTACAAGCTTTTCTTTCTTGCTGTGGTGTTTTGTTTTGTTGTCGTTGGCTTGTTGGTGCTGTTGTTGTTGTTTTGTTTTCTTTCGTTGCTTGGTTTTGCTCTGTCTTGTTTTTGTGCATGTTATAATCCCTGCAAGTCTGTCTAAATAAAATAGGCTGGATGAACAATCT
>NW_022103931.1:790867-792135 GCF_000313985.2 Echinops telfairi | reverse complement strand
GTCTCTGCATGGCTTCTCCAGTACCCAGAGCGGCATCAGGGTGGGTCCATGCATCTTGTCAGCTGCTATGTCTCCAAGGGTGTGAGCAGAGAGTCTCCCACCTCTAAGGAGGAAATACCGGAATTCCCAGAATCCTTAGGGGAAGGCTATACCCACCCAGAAGCCTCATTGGCTATGACCTGATTGACAGGTTAGACTCCACCCCTACATGCTTAATCCTTAAATTGAAAATTATATAACTAGCACATTAACTATGGTGTGGTGCTCTAAGATATATGTGGTAGTGATTGTACAATTCCCCTTTACATGATTGAAGGATAGAACTATTCGATCATATGATGTGTAAATTATATATCAATAAAACTGTTGGGTAAAAAGCTGATTAGAATTTTTCAAAGGGCATCTCGAGAAGAAAGTCAAGTATCATAATGAAATATGCAAAATTTTCGAATAAGAAAAGAAAAGTGGGGAGAATATGCTCAGCATACCTTGAAATGAAAGAACTACCCAAAAAATGCAAACCTCATGTTACTATCTTGAAAGACATCATGGGTAAAAGACTAAACGATGCAGGCAGCATCAAGAGAACATGGAAAGAATACAGAGTCGCTGTACCAAAAGAGAACTCGTCGACAGTCCGCCATTTCAGGAGGTAGCATATGAGCAAAACTAATGGTGCTGAAGGAGGAACTTCACAATGCACTGAATACATTAGCCAAAATCAAGGCTCCAGGAATTAATGGAATACCAATTGAAATGTTTCAACAAGGTGATGAAGAACTGAAGCACTCACTCATCTGTGCCAGGAAATTTGGAAGACAGCTACTTGGTCAACTGACTGGAAGAGATCCAACTTGTGCCCATTCCAAAGAAAGGTGACCCACCAGAATGCTCAAATTACAGACTATCGTTGATATTGCATGCAAGCAAAATATTGCTTAAGATCATCTAACAATGGTTGCAGCAGCACATTGACAGGGAGCTGCCAGAGGTTCAGGCCTGACTTAGAAGAAGATGTGAAACAAGGGATCGTGACTCAATATAAACAAGACCAAAATTCTCACAACAGTACCAATAGGTAGCATCATGACAAATGGAGAAATGTTGAATATGCCAAGGACTTTTTTTATTATTAAATACTTTTATTTAGGGCTCTTACAGCTCTTATCACAATCCATACATTCATCCATTGTGTCAAGCACCTTTGTACATATGTTGCCATCATCATTATCAACGCATTCTCTTTCTACTTGAGCCCTTGGTATCAG
>NW_022103931.1:779331-786259 GCF_000313985.2 Echinops telfairi | reverse complement strand
TAGAGAAAAGAACTGGGAGGCAAAAAAAAAAATTTATCATTTTATTGGGGGCTCATACAACTCTTATCACAATCCATACATACATCCACTGTGTCTTGCGATTTGTTTGTTCTTATATGCCACCAAAATTGCCTCTGTGTCCTATGCTTGATCTTTTTTAATCAAATAATCATGGTGTACTATCCCACCAGGGTATTGTGTCAACTTGGCTGAATCGAGATTCTCATTGATTTGGCAGTGTAGCCTAGCAATCCCCCATGATGTTATGTAATACAATGTAATCAAGTCCATAACTGGATCTGCTGTGAGTCAACAATCAATTGCAAGATTAAGATGGAGTGCACATCCTATGCAATTGAAAGGGAGTTTGCTGAGAGGTATGACCTAATTCTCATAAAGATGAACCCTATGGAGAAACTAGCTTGCATCTTCCTGGGTCTCGATCCTGCATCTAACTCACCAAGCTCCAGTTCTTTAGACTTAACCCAATAGCCCACTCTATTGCTTACTGACCCTGAGAGCCATCAACAGCCTGTTGCCTGACCTGCTGACCTGGGATTCATCTGAATCTGCATCCATCAGTATGTGGCCTTCTTGTTTCATCTTCCTGCTCCCTGGTTCATCTTCCTGTTTCCTAATTCAGCAACGCCTTCAGCTTTGCAAGTCAAGAGATGCCTCCAATTTATCATCCAAGCCACAGAACTCAATTGGGTAAGCTAGATTTACCCACTTCTACAACTGTGAGTCATTTTCTTGATTTATGTGGATCACTAGTTTGGTTTCCCTGGAGAACCTAGCCTAACAGACAGTATTAGGAGTGGTTCCAGAGAAACAAAATTGTAAGGATGAGTTTTCTAAATTGGTTCTCAAGCTTGGCTAGTCCTTGAGGTACTGATAACTCTGCCTGCATTAGCACCGATAAGACTGCCACTATTAGTAAAGAAGGCTTGGGGTGGTAATATTAATACACAAAATATAACTACCAAAAAATGAAGTATTGATAAGGAGTGAGGCTCAGGGTATTCATGTGCTTCATGTTTTGCAGCAATTTTGCCAGGATGAAAAATATAGGGAAGCTGGTTGCTTGCTTCTACTTACAATAAACAAAGTGGTAAAGGAAAGAGATGAAACAAAGCCTTCAGATTCACAACTTAAGCACAACATGAAAGACCTCACGTTTCCACTTGTACCATGAAAGAAAGCTTTATTTCTTGTAACAATAGAGCTAATATTGCTAAAAACAAAAAGCTAGAGTCTTATCCTAAGAGTGGATAAATTACAATGACAACTGAATTCTCAACCTCAAATGGTGTCTGATGTTAAAGTAAGGACACTGATTGGGAAGAAATGAGACCCTGAAACTTGAGAGTAAGATATATGGGGACATTAGGTCCCTAAATTCCATTGACTCACTATAGCCAAAAGCACCACTCCGCCCACCTGAAGAGATTATGTCACTTTTGCCTGCTAGTCCATTATCAGTAAAGTCATTATCCCCTGCACCCAAATTTGACAGAGTTAGACAAGCTGTGCATGCTGGTGTGGCACATGAGGCTATGTCTCAAGCATTGCCTGAGGCTGATGCCTTACAAAGTGTACCCAGGAAACACTGTCACCACCCTGTATTGCTTCTAGACCTATAACTTGACGTAGGTCCCAAAAGGTGAAGTCTAAATAGTGACCCAGAAAGAGGTATACTGTAAGTATTGCTAGAGTTTTCTAATATGCAGAGAGAAACCTGAGGATGTATTTTGGAATGGTATTTAAGGGTATGGAATAACAGTGTAAGAAACATAAATTTAGATCATTCTGAATTCGTTGCTATGGTCCTCCTAAGCACAGATTCTTCATACAGGGTTTCAGCTGATCGGTTAGGAGAAGGTCTAACAGTCTATTAGTTTGGTTCTCTGAAGCATGAATTGTGCAATACCCTATAATAAGTCAAGTTGAAGTACTAGACCTACCTCGGTGTACTGAAGAAGGCATTCAAAGACTTAAGGAAATTGGCGTATTACAGTGAGTTTATCAGTCTAGACCCATACATAGATCCACATATGGAATGCCTCGAGGAAATACCTTCTACTACATGGTAAGGAACAAACTTGTGACGTGAGCCCCCAGACACTTTGAGGGTGCTGTGATTTTCACTTTATGTGAGTGAGGTTTGACAATAGGAATAGCCCGAATTGAATGAAGACACCTACCTACAATGGGGTTGATTGGACTGCAGGGTGGTAGGCGCCAAATGGCAGCACTTCATTGACAGAGACAAGTGTATGTGGTTACTCTAATGGACACCTGGGTCAAAGTAATAATCAGAATAGCTTGACTTATATGACATTATTACATCGGCTTCTTGGGCCAGGTATCTCTGAGAGTGAAAAAGACCGTAAATCTACTATTTACTTGATCTGTTCAAGAAGAAGAATTCTAGGTCAGGTGAATGGTAATTTAACTACATTGCCAGAATAGTCACAATCCCTTAGTTAATTTTCAGACATGAATTGATTCGGGTCTCACTGAGAAAGAGCCCATTACACCACCCAAAATGTAAAAAGACTGTTAGTCTTTTCCTAGCTTTCCCCCAAAGGGATCTGGGGCCCTTTTACAAGAGTGACTGTTCATTGGGGGAAAAGAAATAGGCAGGCCTTGTGGGGATTACTGGACACTGGCCCTAGACTGACACTAATACCTGGAGACCCCCAAAGTTTTGAAAGCCCATTAGTTGGGGTGAATGTGTATGGTGGTCGAGTTACTAATGGAATCTTACACTGGGTCCAGTGGGTCCTTGAATTCATTCTATGGTTATTTCCCCAGTTCTGGGATGCATAATTGGCATAGAAATACTCAGCAACCGGAAGAATCCCCATATCAAATCACTGACATGTGGAATAAGGGCTGTTATGTTAGGAAAAGCTAAGTGGGAGTCATTAGGACTGCCTGTACCTATAAAAATAATAAGCCAAAAGCAACTCCTGGAGGATTTGCACAGTTGCGTGCCACCATCAGGGACCTGAAGTTTACAGGGGTAATGATTTCCCCCATATCCCCTTTGAGCCACCTATTTGGCCTATGGAAAAACACAAATCTCGGAGAGAAACTACAGATTATTAGTAACTGAAGTAGAGACTCAAATTGCAGCTGCTATTCCAAACAGTGGTTTTATTGCTTGAGCAGATTAATACTTCTCCTGGTACCTGGTATGCAGTTATTGATTTGGCCAATGCCTTTTCTGAATCCCCCTTTTAAAGAATCACCAGAAGCAGTTTGCTTTCAGCTAATGAGGGCAACAATACATTTTTACAGTCTTCCTTCAGTGATATCTCAGCACCTCAGCATGCCATAATTTAGTCTGTAGGGAACTTGACCACCTTTCCCTTCCACAAAATATCACACTGGTCCATTACACTGATGAAATTATGCTGATTGGAAGTAATGAGAAATAACAATTGTTTACTCTAGACTTATTGCTAAAACATGCTAGATGGTGGAAAATTAACCAGACAAAAATGCAGGCACCTTCCACCTCAGTGAAATTTCTAGGGGTCCAGTGGTGTAGGGAATGTCAGCATATTGCTACTAAAATGAAGAACAAGTTATTGCATCTGGCCCATCCCACAACTAAAATGGAGGCACAATACGTATTGGGTCTCTGGGTTTTACAGGCAACACATCCCTCATTTGGGCATGCTACTCTGGCTTATTTATCAAATGACTTGAAAAGCTGCCAGTGTTGAGTCAGGTCCAGAACAAAAGAAGGTTCTACAATAGGTTCAGGGCTATTAGCCATGCTACCACATGAGCCATATGACCCAGTTGATTCAATGGGGCTTGAAGTGCTAGTGGCAGATAGAGATGCAGGTTGGAGTCTTGGCAGGCCCCTATTGATAAGTCACAGTGTAGGCCCTTAGGATTTGGAAGCAAAACTCTGCCATCCTCCACACACAACTACTCTCCTTTTGAGAAACACTCATTGGCTTGTTACTGGACCCTCGTACAGACTGAATGCCTCACCACAGGCAACCAAGTCATTATGCAGACTCAGCTATACATCATGACCAGGGTGTTGCTTGACTTATAGAGTCATAAAGTAGATGTGTACCGCAACACTCCATCATGCAATGGAAGTGATGTAAGACTCAAGCTCAAATACGACCTGACAGTACAAGTAAGCTGCATAAAGAAGTGGCCCAAATGTCTATGGTCCTCATTCTGTTCACAGTACTGACCTTATTCCCATCTATACCTATGGCCTCATGGGGATTTCCTTATGATCAGTTGACTGAGGAAGAGGCAACATGTGCTTGAGTCACAGATGTTTGGCATGGTATAAAGGTACCACCCCAAAGTAGACAGCAGCACTTCTGCCCCTTTCTGAAGGACGGTGGTAAAGGGAAACCTTCCCAATGTACTGAACTTTAAGCAGTACACCTAGTAGTGCATTTCACTTGGAAAGAGAAGTAGTCAAATGTGTGTCTGCATACTGATTCATAGCATGTGGCTAATGGTTTGGCTGGCTGGTCAGAGCCTTAAAAGAAGCATGGTTAGAAAATTGACGACAAGGAAGTATGGGGAAGAGATGTGTGGATAGACCTCCTTGAATAAACCAAAAAAGTAAAATATTTGTGCCTCATATAAATGCTCACCAAAGACTTACCTCTGCAGAGGACTTTAATAATCAAGCAGACAGGATGACATGTCCTGTAGAAACTAGTCATCCTCTTTCCCAGCCACTTCTGCCATTACCCAATGGGCTCATGAGCAAAGTGGCCGTGGTGGCAGGGATGGAGCTTATGCATGGGCACAGCAACAACAACTTTCACTCACCAAGGCCAACTTGGCTATTACCACTGTTGAGTGTACAATTTGCCAGCAGTAAGGACCAACACTAAGTCCATGATATGAGACCATTCCTTGGGGTGATCAACCAGCAAACTGGTAGCAAGTTGATTACATAGGACCACTTTCATCACGGAAAGGGCAACATTTTGTTCTTATTGAACTAGATACTTACCCTGGATACAGTTTTGCCTTCCCTGCATGCAATGCTTCTACCAAAACTACCATTCACAGACTTACAGAATGCCTCATTCGCCAGCATGGTATCACACAGCATCATGTCAGATTAAAGGACTCCCTTCACAGCAAATTAAGTGAGGCAACGGGCCCATGCTCATGGAATACACTGATCTACCCATGTTCCCCATCATCCTGAAGCTTCTGGCTTGCTAGAACAGATACCAGATAGGTAGCAATTCCCTGCAGGGTCCACTATATGGTGCTGTTTCTTCAATAGTCACGATTCACCGGTCCAGTAGGAATGGAACAGTGCACGATTACTCCTAGTGAACCACTTGATACTTTTGCTTTCTCTCTTTGTGATAGATATTCTGCTCTTTACGTCTAACGGTCATCGTTCCAAAGGCAGGAACACTCCCACCTGGAGACAGCACTGATTCCATTAAAATGGAAGTTAAGAATACCTTGTGGTCATTTGGGACTCCTTATGACTCTGGATTAATAGGCAAATGGGGTGTTACTGTATTCAGTGGTGTGATTGATATTGATTACCAATAGGAAATTGGACTGACATTAAATAAGGTAGGTAAAGAAGAATATGTCTGAAATTCAGAAGGCACCTCTCCAGACAAAACAACCCTAACTACCTGCAATACTTGCTGAGGGCCAAGGGATTATAGCATGGATTGTGGAAGAAGGTAGTTCTAAATACCAGATCCAGTTGTAGAAACGAGGACCAAAGTATTTATGAGTATTTCCTCATTATATGTATCATCAAATATACTTGTTCTATTCATTTATAAAAATATTAGATGTAAGTGGGGTAGTGTGTTTTCAGTTGTATGTGAGTTAGCAGCATCACATTAGGTGAAAATGTGATAATATTATTGTCATTAGAAAGTATATATGGTTTAAGGATATGTGCACAAGTGCCAAATTGACAAGGAGTGGACTGTGATAGGTTTTGTTTCAACTTGTCTGAGTCAGGATTCTCAGTAGTTTGGCAGTTAGGCCTAGTAATACCCCACGGTGTGACCTAACACAATGTAATCAGCTCCAAACATGGGAGTTGCTGAGAGTCGTTGTAAAATTAGGGAGGAGTGCAACCCCCTTATCCACAACCCCAATACAATTGAAAAGAAGTTTCCCTGAGGGTGCCCGAATCCCCATAAAAGAGTATACTGTAGGAAAGTTAACTTGCTTCTTACTGGGTCTAGGGGCTGCATTTGGCTCACTGACCTCCAGTTCTTTGAACTTCGGCCACCACATTGTTACCAATCATGGGTGCCATCAGCAGCCTGCTATCCAACATGTCATCTGACCTGCTTATCTTGAAGTCATTGGATTCTGCAGTCATAAATCTCACCTGCTGAGAGATTCATCCATTAACTTTTTGAAGCCTCCTTGCATATAACTTCTCTCTGTCTCCATTTCCCCATCTGTAAAATTGGGTTGCACTGAGGATTAAATGTATTAATGCATGTAAATTGCTTAGAATGCACTTGGCACAAAACTCACTGCCAAGGAGTCAACTCTAACTCATAGAAACCCTATAGGACAGGATAGAACTCTCCCTGTGGGTTTCCAAGACAGTAACTCTTTACAGGAGTAGAAAGCCTCATCTTTCTCCCATGGAGCACCTGGTGGTTTCAAACTGCTGACTTTCTGGTTATCAGGCCAGTGAGTAACCCACCATGCCACCAGGACTCCGTGGCACAAAGTAAGTGCTAAATCAATATGGATACCTGTACTCATTAATATTTCTATCTGCACTTAAAACAGGCTCGTAGCATAATCTCTTTGTAACAAGTCTCTCTCCTTTCCTCAGGAAAAGAAAAGGCAAGGGTAGCAAACTTCAGGAGAAACCGTGAGCAACTAGGCTAAAGCTCTCTTTGATTGTTCCAAAGCA
>NW_022103931.1:765476-769724 GCF_000313985.2 Echinops telfairi | reverse complement strand
GTGCTTCCTTCACCCCACTATCATGACCTCAATTCTACCTTACAAATTGGATTAGACCAGAATATGCACACTGCTACAGATCAGAGCCCGCAACACAGGAAATCCAGGGTAGATAAACCCCTCAGGGCCAGCAAGGAGAGTAGAGATAATAGAAGGATTAGGGGAGGGTGGGGGGAGAAAGGGAGAACTGATCAGAAGGATCAACTAGAACCCCCTCCCAGAGGAACGAATAACGGAAAAGTGGGTGAAGAGTGATGGAGGACAATGTAAAATATGGAAAAATAATCTATAACTTATCAAGGGTTCGAGAGGGAGGGTAGGCAGGGGAATGAGAGGGAAGAACTGGGAGCTGATATCAGGGGCTCAAGTGGGAAGAGAACGCTTTGAAAATGATGGTGGTGGCATATGTGCAAATGTGCTTGACACACTGAAGGAATGTATGGATTGTGATAAGAGATGTAAGAGCCCCCAATAAAAGTGTGGTTTTTTTAAAATGAAATACCTAACCAAAGAAATAAAAGTAACTATGCAGAGAAAACTACAAAATAAGACACATAAATTGAAGAATATCCCATGTTCATGGACAGGCAGACTTAATATTGTGAAAATGTCGACATTAACTAAAGCAATGTACAGATACAAAGCAATTCCAATCCAAATCCCAAATACATTATTTAAATAAATGGAAAAACTAATTACCAACTTAAATGTGGAGAGGCAAGAGACCCAGGGTAAGCAAAGAAGTTCTTTAAAAGATCTAAGTAGGAAACCTTATACTACCTGACCTAAAAGCCTACTACATAGCCACAGTTATCACAACAGTGTGGTACTGGTACAATGATAGATATATAGGCCAATGGAACAGAAGAGAAAACACAGAAGTAAATACATCCACCTAAAGATAACTGATCATTAACACAGGACTTAAACCATCTAATGGGATAAAAACAGCCTTTTCAACAAATGGCGTTGGATAAATTGGGTCTCCATATACAGAAGAATGAAACAGGACCCATATTTTTTCCCATGCACAAAAGTGAACTCACAGTGGATTAAGGACTTAAATGTAAGGCCTGGAGTTATCAGGATCAACAATGAGAAAATTAGGACAAACTTAAGAGCACTATTTCAGGGCATACATATAGTACCAAGTATAATAAAGGAAGCACACACAGTGGAAGACAAAATAGATGACAGGGACCTGCCAAAAGTAAGTCACTTATGCACATCAAAGGCTTCATCAGAAGAGTTAAATGAAAGCTCACAGACAGGGAAAAAATCCTTAGCAATGACATAATTGGCAAGGGTCTAATTACCAAAATCTAAAGAAATTTACACCAGCTCAATAAAGAATAACAAGTGATCCACCTGAAAAGTGGGCAAAAGACATGAACAGATAGTTCACCAACATGACACTCAAACAGCTAACAAACACATAAAAAGATGCTCACATTAACTAACCATTTGGGAGATGCAAATTAAAACTACAATGAGATACTACCTTACACCCACAATGATAGCCCAATTAAAAAAAATCAGAAAACAGCAAATGTTGGCGAGGATGTGGAGAAAATGGAACATGTAAACACTGTTGATGAACTTGTAAACACAGATAGCCACGATGGAAAGCAATTTGGCATTACCTAAAACAGCTGGGAATGGAAATCCCATACAATCCAGCAATGCCCCTCTTAGCCATATACCCCAGATAAATAAGAGAAAGAGCACGAGTGGAAGTATGCTCTCTTGTGTTTACTGCAGGACAGTTCGCAATAGCAAGAAATTTGAAGGAGCACAAGTGCCCAACAGTAGAAGAATGGATGAAGATACTATAGTACATAGATACAATGGAATATTATGCATCCCTGAAAATCAGTGACGAAAGCAGAAAACACTGCATGTCATGGAAGGACATGGAAATCATTATGCTGAGTGAAGCTAGTCAATCACAAAAGGACAAATACTGTATGAGTGTACTATTATAAGGAAAAACGCCAAGATGTAAGCAGGCTTCTGTTCTCAGGCCATTGATCCGGTGTCCCAAATAGGGAGGTAGAGAGTCTGCCTAGTGTCCTTGAACCATAGATCACCCCCCTTAGAAGCACATCTTAATAACCACCTCAAAAGAGGAGACCTCGCCTCAACTGTGGTCACACTTTTGAAAAGTGGGAAAAGGGAGAAGACCATCCATTTACTAGCATACAACATTGAGATAGGGTCACCCCAATTCAACAAACATTCCCACAGGAGTTAAAAGGGAGAGTCGAGTCACGATCAGGGGAGAGGAGGGAGCATCTAGATATCAAAGGAGGCATTTATACTTCCGTTGGTGAGTAAATTGGGAGAAACAACTTCCCATCAGGAAGGGATGCTCAACAATAATGATAGAGAACCCAAGGGGAGGCTAAACCCAGCACTGTATTCCTGGTTACATTTTTGACCTAGCTCTTATCCAACCCAAATGACCCAGGCCATGTGCCATGTAGTATATTGATCTTAGACTATGGCCTTTCAAGGAACACGGCATCCCTTTTAAGCCACATCAGACGGACTCGTTGTGGGAATCCCACTGAATAAACTAGACTTTTCCTCAAAATGACCTGCAGCCCTTGGACTCCAGAGCGACACTCCTTGGTGTGAGAAGACATAGATGGCTGCCTCCCCAAGGCTGTGGAAATGGCAGTCTCTGGATTTTGATTAGAACCCCTTTGCTTCATGGGTGTCCAGTGCAAGCTGGCCCAGAACCACTACATAGTTATTATTTTAATGCCCTCCTTGCTTTCCTATGACATATCTGATAGGCAAGGATTTGCTCTTGTAAACGAATGTTACTGAAAAATGTCCCCTACCACCAACCCCCATGGTCAATGAAACAGCTCGATCATTTAAGAGTGAAATCTGTACAAGTCAACAACTCAGGGGCTGTGGTTCAGAGCTGGTCTATACTTACATAGCTTGCTTTTCTTAACATTATGTCAAATTCGATGTCACTGGATAAATGCATGACACTATCAATAGAATTACCTTATACCCCAGGGTGATGTGATAATTGGTAATTTTTTGTCATAAAATGATAACGAGGCCTCAAATGTAAACCAGAGTTGTACGTAATCCACAGACAAGTGAATGGATTTGGGCCTCCCACTTAATCCTAGCCCCAATCCAAGAACCACTAGTTTTCATGACAAGTTCCTGCTTGATGCTCACCCTCGCGAAAGATCACTGAAGATATGGGTGCTACAGCAGTGTGGTGACGAAGACAGATGGTGCCCAGCTACCAAAAAGAATAGTGTCAGGGGCCTTAAAGGCTTGTATTCAAACAAGCAGCCATCTAAGTGAGGCATCAACTAAGTCCACCTGGGAAAAGCATGCCAGCCTGTGTGATCCAAGGATGACAAATAACAAAATCCAAAGCTGAAGGAGAAAAAGTATCAAAGCTTAAATTGTGAACATTCACTTTGCAGAAGACTATGCAGGAAATTGGGAGCCCAAACTCCATCTGCTGGGCCCCTACATAGATTACGACTCTGGAGGATCCCCTGACCATAGCCGAGGGATGTGAATAACCTTGCTAGCAGAGAGAGACTGTTGTAAACTTGATTATAGCAGATGCAATTGGGTTATAATATAGTACCTGGTCATTTGATCTACCTCTTGACCCATTCTAGTTTTCATTATTCCTGCATTTTTCTCAAAAGGAATTTTTTCCTCTGGTTTATTTTAATACTGCCTTGGGTCTTCTCTTTCCTTTAAATAAATATATTTGCTGTTTCAATTGTTTAATGTTTCCCAATACATGAAGCACAGGACCGGCAGCTGTATAGAGACAATCATTCAGTAACTGGTCTAATGGCTTAACAGGGATGAGACAGGGAGGAGGGGAGGTCGGAAGGAAATGGGAGCATATAATGAATAGAGGCGGGGAGGATGTTCTGGAACTGACTGTGGTGACGTATCTACAACCCTTTTTAAATACGAGTGAACTATGGAAGTGCATGATGTGTGATACATATCTCAATAAAACTATTGTGGAAGAACAAAAAAGGACTACAGTCTTGGAAACTCATAAGGACAGTTCTACTTTGTCCTATAGGGTCATTAGGGTTGAAACTGACTCCATGGCAGTAAGCTGAGTTTTGGGGTTGAGATGCATTATTGATAAAACGACTGCCTTTGTAAATTATTCTCTTCAGATATACTTGTATTTAATTTATAAAATTAGCAAAATAATAAGTGTATTACCCCTTT
>NW_022103931.1:762937-764954 GCF_000313985.2 Echinops telfairi | reverse complement strand
GCCACTCTCTCCACTGGTCCTGGGGGTTCATCTGTCCTGGGTTCACTGTATTTCCAGTTCCTAAGATAACGTATTTTAAAGGAACCCATGCTAATCCACCACTGTTGTCAATATAAAGTACAGTCAAGTAGGCATTAATCTCACATCTTTCATAATTATTTTGGTAATGCTGCTTTATCCTCCAATTAATTATGCACAAGCTTCAAACATTTCTTGCGCCAAATCTCTTCAAATTATTCAGTTCAGGACCATTTTAGGGTCTGTGTGGATTCTGCCTTCCTCTTAATCCCACACATCCTCTATCACAATGAGTGAAATCCTTGCAGTTCTAAGAAATGTGCGGCTTCCTAGGCTATTCCAATACCTGAGGGTCAAAGCCATGGACCCATTAGATCTTTCATTCTCTCTGCAAACTTTCTACCTTGCAGTTCTTTGTCACTTATCCAACAAATTGTTCTGTGAGTACAAACCACATAGTTGCTCTATGAGCATTTCCAACAATGTGGGCCTATAAAAAAAAATAGCTCCATTAGAATACATCTCAATTTATCATTATTTTTTTAAAAATAAGATTTCTTGCAACAGTAATGTATTGCAAGTTTTAAATACGAAAGATATGAAAATAACCTTTCCAATTTAGATCTCCATCTACCCACTTTGCACCCCTGACACACAATTAGCTATTTTTGCTCTTTTCTTCTATAAACTTCAAGTGTGTGTGCCCGTATGTACACACACTCCCATTTTCCAATACTTTTTGCCCAAGTGTTAGTATACAATACAATTTCCATACATTTGTTATCACTTAACAATATATCTGTCAGCCCATTCATATCAGTAAATCAAGTACTTACTCATTCTTTTCTACAACTTCATTTATAGTTGCACCAAAATGTATTTACAAAATGCTATTACAAACAATACCAGCACATCCGTTACTTCAAACATCTACAAGTATTGGTATGCCTTTGGAACAAATTTCCAGACATAAAAAAGCATGAGAGGTTTATGCACTCATTTCGGCAGATCTTCATAAATTCTCTTCAACAGGTGTAACAATTTATACACTCACTAACAATGGGTAACAGTTTCTCATAGTCTCAGTATTTACTCAACTTTGGGATGTCTTTGTCATCACCACGAAGAAAAGGAGACATGTGCCTTTTATTTGTTGGTTATGCATTTCCATCTTTAATGAGCAGTGTCTGATGATAGCTTCCCTGGTTTATGAGTGGAATACCTAAGAAGGCTCATGAAAGTGTTGGGTCAGGGACAAGCTTCTCCTTGTCTGACGGACAATTCTCGGAACTGGCTCCAAGAATAACCGTCTTTCCTCCCCACCTGCAGCGGCTGGACGGTTAGATAAGGAAGAACAGAGCCACAGTGGAAAGTCCCCAGCAGAGGCAGCCCCACTCCCTCCCCACCAGGACCCTCCTCCGCTCCTCCTTTCAAAACCCACCACTTTTCTCATTGGGCACAGTGCGAAGACCAGAGAGCTTCTTTCTAAATAGAGAACCATTTCACTCTCTTAACTTTTTCTCTCTCCTTACTTGCCCTCGTGCCTCAGTTTGCCTCTCAAAAAGGAGGGCAGCTTTCAACAACCGTGAAAGGTAGCAATGGCAAATAATCCATTGTCAGTACGGGTGAAACATTCTCATTCATGCTCAAGCAAATAACAGATTTTCCAATGTGTGAATACTCCCATGTGAGGGGAAATGCGCACGTGTGTTTGTATATAAGCATGCACATATACGTATGTGTGCGTGTGGATGCATAAGTATCCCTGGTGGTCCACTAGTTAAGCACTAGGCTGCTAACGGACAAGTCAGTGGCCGACTTTGATGGCGAGGCCCGGGACCCCCCACTCACCCCCTACCCAAGTAGGAGACCTGGAGCAAAGCCCCCTGACCAGAGGCGCGGCCCCGGGTGGAGCTGGAGCTGGTGTCCGAGGCTTCCTTTGTCAATGAGGGGCTGCAGCGCGGCCCAGGGGGCCTGAAGGACCACTCCAAGAACCACT
>NW_022103931.1:758550-759978 GCF_000313985.2 Echinops telfairi | reverse complement strand
TGTATTTGCTGACAGGAACTTGATATGTAAAAATGGCCAGGAATTATCTTCAAAAACAGAGGTGGTATTTATCATTCCAATAAAGAACATGATGGACCAAAGGCTCAAGACGTAGCCATTGGAGCCTCATAGAGTCACTGTGGCAGAAGATGGGCTTTGTATAGAACGATAAGCTATAATAATATAAATAGACACCCAAGGATACTGTGATCTTCTTCATTGCCTCTAAAAAATGGAGAATGGTTTTCACAGCTGTACTCTATTCTAATAGTTTCTGAATTCCTGATTTATGAATTTATTGGAAACTGTCTGAAGAGGGCACTTTGTGATTCAGAGCCGTCTCCAAGTGTCTGAAAAATACAAAGGTCAACACCCACAAAGATAGCCCAATTTTAAAAAAAACAGAAAGCAATGGAGAGGATGTAGCGAGATATGAACCCTCATTCGCAGCTGGTGGTGATGTAGATATGTAAAGCCACTGTGCTAAGTTATTTGGCAATACTTAAAACAAGTGGAAATCGAGATACCATACCATCCAGAAATTGTACTACTGGGCAGAAGAAATAGACCACAGCCAGACATCTGCACTCTAATGTTCGTTACTGCACAGTTTACAATCGCAAAAAAATTGGAAACAGCCTAAATTTCCATCAATAGACAAATGGATAAAAAACTCTGGTATAAAAAAAAAACAAACTCTGGTATAAACACACAATGGAATACTACACATCCCCAAAACATAGTCATGAAACTATGAAACGCCTCATCTCGTGGAAAGAGTTGGAGGATATGATGCTGAGTGAAGTTAGCCAAGCACAAAAGGACAGTTCAACATGAGCCCACTGAGGTAAGTTTAACAGCATAACAGGCAAAAGAGAAAATGCACACAACACATAATGCCCGGGCTGAGGACCAGAGTTTCTGGCATGAGCCAGACCAGAGCCAATGATCAATGAGTCATACATCATCAAAAACAGATGCAGATAGCACCTGTGCTGACAGGCATCTTTTCCCCACCTCTCATAGGTCATTAAGGCCCACAGAGGGGTGGGGGAAGAAAAATGACAGTAATGGGGTGATCAGGGCACTAGTCAATCCAAGGGGAGGGTATTGTTTATGTCTCCACAGGAAAGGGAGAATGAGAGCAGAACCCTCAATCCTTGAGGGTGATGTTCCTGTTCAGTTGGATCAGCTTGTTCCCAGAGATGACTTCAGGGCAGGCCCTCAGCTCCAGGCATTACGTCCTTTCCTTAGATGACAGTGCTGCAGAGGACAGCCCTGAAGCTACAGTTCAGGGAGTGCAGCCAGTCTGACCCACCCACACGGGGACAAATCAAGAGGGGAGTGCAACAGATAAGTGACGGGAACAAAGCCACAAAGTCCCCCCCAAATCCCAATCATAGATTTATCACTCGGTGGGGGTGGGGG
>NW_022103931.1:754797-756666 GCF_000313985.2 Echinops telfairi | reverse complement strand
TATGGGTTCCACGTGAGCACAACGAAGTATTCTGGAATTCTTATTCTTCTCAAGTCATCCATAGTTTGTTGTGGTCCACACAAATTCCTTTGCACAATCAATGAAATATCAGTAAACATATTTCTGGTATTCTCTGCTTTGAACTAAGATCCATCTGACATCAGTAATGATATCCCTTGTTCCACGTCCTCTTCTGAATCTGGCCTGAACTTCTGACAGTTCCCTGCCAATGTACTGCTTCAATCATTGCTGGATATCTTCAGCAAAATTTTATTTGCATGTGATATCAATGCTATTGTTCTATAGATTGAGCATTCTTTTGGGTCACCTTTCCTTGGAATGTTTACATAGATGGATCTCTTACAGTCATTTGGCCAAGTAGCTGTCTTCCAAATTTCCTGGCACAGAGGAATGAGTGCTTCTAGGGCTTCATCAGCTTGTTGAAACATTTCAATTGGTATGCCATCAATTCCTGGAAACATGTTTTGGCCAAAGCTTTCAGTGCCACTTGAACTTCATCCTTCAGAACTTGGCTTTTGCTCTCCTGCTACTTCCTGAAATGGTTGAATGTCAACTAAGCTGATGGAGTAGACACTTTATTATCATCTCGTTGTCAGTGAAGAAGCTGAAGATTAAAGAGGTTAAAGTACTTGTGCAGACCAAGTACAACTTGATAAAAACCTTTTAGAAAAAGAATGTTGTTCTGTGAGTCAGGAGGCCTCCGTGATGTTGCTGGTAGCGTATGTTTTGACATTGCAAACAGTTGCCCTTCACTGCACATCAGTGCCCCATTTTCAAACCATTTCTTTCCGTGATTACTGAGACTCAGAAATCATTGAGGTGGAAGCTGTCAGTGCCAGGTTGGTTTTTGAAAAAACCCACAGAGCAAGTGCTAGATCTATGAGGCCCACACATTTACTCACTTGGTGATGGTAGAATCCACAAATGACCTGAAGCTACCAGATCTTGCCTAGGATTGTGTGTGTGTGCGCATTTTTTAAAGATTGTATAGGCAAAATATTGAATGATGCGGGAAGCATCAAGAGAACATGGAAAGAATACACAGAGTCACTGTACCAAAAAGAACTAGTCCACAGTCCAGCATTTCAGGAAGTAGTATATGAGCAAGAACCAAGTTGCACCAAATGCATTAACCAAAAACAAGGCTCCAAGGAATTGATGGAATACTGGCTGAAATATTTCAGAAAGCTAAAGAAACACTAAAGCATTCATCTATGGCAAGAAATTTGGAAGACAACTACTTGGCCGCCTGAATGGAAGAGATCAATATTTGTGATCATTCAAAAAAAAGTAGCCCAACAAAATGCTCAAGTTATACAATGATATAATTGATATCACATGCAAATAGAATTTTGCTTAAGATGATCCAACAACAGTTGCAGCGGTACATTGACAGGGAACTGCTAAAAGTTCAGGTTGGATTCAGAAGAAGAGGACGTGGAACAAGGGATGTCATTGTTGATGTCAGATGGGTCTTGGCTCAAAAGAGAGACTACCAGAAACATGTTGACTTGTATTTCATTGACTATGCAAAGACATTAGACTGGATGGACCATAATAAACTGGATAACATTGAGAAGAATGGAAATTCCAGAACACTTCATTGTGCTTATTCGAAACTTGTACATGGATCAAGAAGCAGTTGTATGAACAGAACAAGAGCATAATGCACGGTTTAAAATCAGAAAGGTATGTACGAGGGTCGTATCTTCTCAGCATATATGTTCAATCTGTGCGCTTAGCCAATCATCAGAGAAGCCGGATCACATGAAGAAGAGTGTGGCATCAGGGTTGGAGGAAGCCTTATTAACCTGCAGTGTGCAGAATAACAACCTTGCCTGCTGAAAG
>NW_022103931.1:752085-753133 GCF_000313985.2 Echinops telfairi | reverse complement strand
AGTGGGAAGAGAATGCTTTGAAAATGATGGTGGTGGCATATGTGCAAATGTGCTTGACACATTGGAGGAATGTTTGGATTGTGATAAGAGATGTAAAAGCCACCAATAAAAGTATTTGATAAAATAAAATAGCATGATCATGTGGGATTCATCTCAGGTATGCAAAGATGGTTCAACATTTTAAAAAATGTAATCCATAATATAATTTAAACCACGGATAAGAACTATAACCTAACACTCATTCCTAATGAAAACATTCAACAAACTAAAAATTGAAGGAAAATTCCTTAAGAAAAATAAAGGCAATATAAGTTAAACCAAAAGCAAATATTTCACTCAATGAAGAGAAACCGAAAGCATTCTATGTTCAAATGGGAACCAGACAAAGATGTGTATGAGTTGTCAGATGGAAAACTAAATTTTTGTACAAACCTTCACCCAATTTACATTGAAAATTAAAAACAAAAGGATTAATTCAGACACAAAAGGACAATTATATGTTCCTGCCTATATAATATACCATAGTAGGCAAAAGCATAGAGATAAAATAGATGAGTGATTATCAAAGGCTGGATGGAGAGGGTATATGGCAGCAGTTCTCAACCTGTGGGTTGTGACCCCATTGGAGGTCGAATGACTCTTTCACAGGGGTCGCCCAATTCATAACGGCAGCAAAATTACAGTTAAGAAATAGCAACGGGGAAAAAAATGAAGTAGCAACGAAAATAATTTTAGGGTTGGGGAGGGTCACCAGAACATAAGGAACTGTCTTAAAGGGTCGTGGCATTAGGAAGGTTGAAAAACACTGTCGTACTTGCTTAAGGGTATTGAGTGCATGTTTGAGGCAATGAACTACTTTTTCAAATAGATAGTGATGATTGCTCTACGTCATAGCAAAGGTCATTAATGTCACTAAATCGCATACTTAAAAATGATAAGTATAGCACATGAATGACAAACTCCTTTGTTACATTTTTTTTACATTTAAAATTAAAACCATAAAGAATATGTTCAGGTTCAAAGGCTCCAAATGCCAAGTAAAAGTCTC
>NW_022103931.1:749084-751232 GCF_000313985.2 Echinops telfairi | reverse complement strand
CAGTTAAAAATATAATGGCGTGCAATATATATATAATGGCTTGTATCATGCCCACCTTCATTCTTCAAGTAACCTCCTTGCTTTTCAACATTTTAAAACAGCAGTTCTCAACCTGTGGGTTACAACCCCTTTGGGATTCAAACGACCCTTTCACAGGGGGCACCCGATTCATATCAGTAGGAAAATTACAGTTATGAAGTAGCAACGAAAATAATTTTATGGTTGGAGGTCACCACAACATGAGGAATGGTATTAAAGAATCACGGCATTAGGAAGGTTGAGAACCACTGCTTTAAAAGAAGTCTTGTGCAGCAGATTTATCCAATGCAATGCATTGTTTGATCTAACTGATGCATCTAAGAGCATTGATTGTGGATACAAGCAAGACTAAATCCTTGACAAGTCCAATCTTGACTCCACCTATCAATAAGTTATCTACGGGTGAGGATTTGGGCCTTCTTTTCTTGAGTTATGGTCCGCACAGTCGAATGCTTTTGCAATGTCAATAAAATATAAATAAGTAAACATCATTCTGGTATGCTATGCTTTCACCCATGATCCAGGTGACATCAGCAATGATATCCCTTGTCCCGCATCCTATTCTGAATCCAGGCTGTTTTTTGTCAATGTACTACTACAACCGTTGTTGGATGACCTTCAGCAAAATGTTACTCACCTATGGTATTAATGATATTGTTCTACAATTTGAGCATTCTCTTGGGCCACATGAATCCATTCCAGTTAGTTGGCCATCCATTCGTGGAAAGAAGGGAACTGGTATTCCATCAATTCCTGGAGCTTTTTTTTTGGCTACTACTTTCAGTGCAGCTTGAACTTCTTCCTTCAGTACTTTTAGTTCTTGCTCACACGCTACCTCCTGATATGGTTAGATGTTGACTACTTCTTTTTGTTTGTTTGTTTGTTTTTGTTTACCTTCTCTTTTTTTTTAACATTTTATTAGGGGTTCATACA
The DNA here is from genome assembly GCF_000313985.2 of Echinops telfairi. NCBI lineage: Eukaryota > Metazoa > Chordata > Mammalia > Afrosoricida > Tenrecidae > Echinops > Echinops telfairi. The sequence continues at coordinate 750,260 of NW_022103931.1, read as the reverse complement.
ACTGTTATCCCAATCCATACACACATCAATTGTGTACAGTGCATTTGTACATCGTTTCTCAAAACATTTTCTCTCCACTTAAACCCCCGATATTAGGTCCTCATCCCCCCCCTCCTCCCTCATCAGCCCTTGATAGTTTATAAATGGGTATTTTGTCATATCTTGCCCTGACTACTTCTTTTATGTACATTGATTCTGTGTATTTTCCAAGTTTCCTGCATCCTACAATATTTTGCAGATATAACTTTTCAATATTGCAACTTGAGGCTTGTTTTTTGTTTTGTTTTTTCTTTAATTCTTCCAGTTTACAATATGCCTAGCGCATTCTTCCTTTTTTGTTTTCTAACTTGATGCCTTTGCATATTTCAGTATAATATTTTAATTTGTCTTCTTGAGCTGCCCTTTGAAATTTTCTGTCCATCTCTTTGATGCCATCATGTCTTCCATTTCCCTAAGCTACTCTGTGATTGAGAGTAAATTTCACAAAGTCTTCTGACATCCACTTTGATTTTTTCTTCTTTCCTGTCTTTTTTAATGAGCTATTGCTTTCTTCATAAATAATGTTCTTGATGTCCACCAAAAATTCATTAGGTCTCTGTCATTAGTGTTCGACGCCTTAAATCTGTCCTTGAGATGTTCTCAAAACGCAGTTTGGATCGACTCAAGGTCATATGTTTGTTCCTGTGAACTTTTTCTCTTCAGCTTCAACGTGAACTAACATATGACCAACTGATGGTCTGTTCCACAGTAAGCTCCTGGCCTTGTTTTAGCTGCAGAAAATGAACTTCCCACCGATGTAGTCCATTTCATCTCTGCGTCTCCCATCTGGAGAAGTCAACGGTACAGTCGCCATTGGCGTGGTTGAGAAAAGGGCTTTGTCATGAGCAAGTCTTCAGTCTTACCGAAGTCTATCAAACAAGCTCCAGCTCAGTTTCCGTCACCAAGACCACAGTTCCCAACTACTGTTCTCTCCTTTGCTTCCAACCTTTGCATTCCAAACCCCAGTAACTATCAATGCATATCAATGACACGTTTGGTCAATTTCAAACTGACGACATTAGTAGAGTTCTTCAGTGTCTTCATCACTAACTTTACTGGTTTGTGCATACATTTGATTAGTAGTTTTATCGACTGTTTCCTTGAGTGGGGATATCGTCCTGTCACAACATTGTACTT
>NW_022103931.1:747132-748660 GCF_000313985.2 Echinops telfairi | reverse complement strand
AGGGCATCATTTTCTGGCATTCTCTCTGGCAACGTTTTGCTTCCATTCAGGAGGCGTTCACTATCTGCTGTTTCAATGGTATGCATAAGGTTTAAAGCAGGTGATTTATTTGAAGTGGATAGTCCATTTCTTCTTAGTATTCTGTCCCTACACTGGAAGCTCCATTGAAACCTGTGTATTTCATATGTGATCCGGATGACATTTGGAATCCCAGTGACATAACTTCCAGCAACATACAAGCTACCACAGTATGACAAACAGATAGACTAGTGGTGGGATCACCCTGTAGATCTCTGAAATTCCATTTGTCTACCTTAGCTTCTTTGAAGAAACGCATTCTCATTAGAGGTTCCTAAACCAAAAATATATGTATGAACTTTTTCATTTGAAAGTTTTCATAATAAGAATTTGGATGAAAGAAAGTAAAAACAAAACAAAAAACAGTTATCACTTGTACCAATTCTCTGAAGTCTCAAGAACAAGGTAGAACATGTCCATCTAGATAAGATAGGCAGGATAAACAATCCGGAGGGGGATCTAAAATCGATGGCGAGGAGGGTATAGGATGCCTGGCGGGGGGTGGGCGGTGTGGGCGTTGATCAAGGGCAAGGAAGGCAAGAAGACTTAATGAAACCCGAATGAAGGCCGAACATGATAGTGGGACAAGAGGAAAGTAAAAGGAAATAGAGGAAAGAACTAGGAGACAAAGAACATTTATACAGGTCTAAATACAGGCATGCACATATGTAAATATATTTATATATAATGATAGGGAAATGGATCTATTTACGTATACTTATATGCTAAGTATTATGGCAGCAAACGGACATTGGGCCTCTACTCAAGTACTCCCTCAACTCAAGAACACTTTGCTCTAATAACCTGGCATTCTGTGATGCTCACCTTCCATGGCACGATTGCTAAAGACAAAGTGGGTGCATTAGCAAACGTGGTGAAGAAAGCTGATGGTACCTGGCTAGCAAAAATTATAGCATCTTGGGTCTTAAAGGGTTGAAGGTAAACAAGCAGCCATCTAGCTCAGAAGCAACAAAGCCCACATGGAAGAAGCACATCAGCCTGTGTGATCATGAGGTGTCAACGGGATTGGGTATCAGGCATCCTAAACCCAGAACAAAAAAAATCATATTAATGTGAATGAGGGGGAGTGCAGAGTGGAGACCGAAAGCCCATCTACAAACAATTGGACACCCCCATACAGAAGAGCGACAAAGAGACGAGCCAGTCTGGATGCAATATAACAGTGATGAAACACACAACTTTCCTCTAGTTCTTTAATGCGCTCCCCCACACACACACACCCCACTATCAAGACCTTAATTCTACCTTACAAATCCAGCTAGATCAGAGCATGTACACGGGTACAGATAAGAGCTGGAAACACAGGTAATCCAGGACAGATAAACCCCTCAGGACCAACATACCATACCAGGAAGGTAAGGGGAAGGTGGGGGAGTAAGGGGGAATGGATCACAATAATTGACATATGAATCCCTCCCAGGGGGAAGGA
>NW_022103931.1:719087-719989 GCF_000313985.2 Echinops telfairi | reverse complement strand
GGTGCCTACAGGAAATTGCTGAAAGAAGGAGGAATCCATCCAAAGAGCAAGGTACACAAAGAAGAAGGAAGAGGGATGTTGGGGGGCCCTCTGCAAGACTAAGACATGCAAGTCACAGAGAGCTAGCTCTTTAGTCCTCCCACACCTGCCCAGCTGGGTCAAGAAGCTTTGAATTCGTGTCTGCAGGGGTTACTGCTTCTATGCCACTTATATTTTCCACTGGGAAACTCCCCACCCCCAACTTTCTCTATAAGCTGCAGGTCCTGGCTTGCTCTTGGGACTGGGTCAAGCAGAGTATTCCTGGCTGGTCAACCTGTCTCCCATCTCTCTTTTTTTCTGGGCTGCCTGGTCCTCTCTTCACTATGGTAACTTGGTGAGGAAGATCCCCACCTCTTTCCCTACAGTGGTTATCTGCCATAAGCTTTTTCCAGAAGCTTGGATCCTGGGTGGGCGGAGTGCCTTTGAAGCACTGTATTGCTCTATAATATATAGTAGTGCTCAAATTCTGAGCCTCCCCTCTGCAGATGCTTCTGTGTTACTTTGCATCCCTAAAGTGTATTTTCAGGCTGCACTGGTGGATGAAGGCCTCCGCCAGCCCTCCACATCCCTCCTTCTGACCAGTTGCCACTGATGGGCAGAGAACAGTGGACTTCCACTCCTCTACTGTAAGTTCTCAGATGGCTAAGTGCTTACTGGGCAATGTCCTTAAAGAGGTCACCTTAATTGGGCCTGAGGGCATTCCAGGCAATGTATATCCTTATCAGGAGACATAACCTTGTATGTCTCGGTCAGAAGGATCTTTGCTAATAAAATAAAGATTGTACATCCACACCTGCCCCTCCCTGCCGGAGAATTTATTTATTTCAGAGGACAGCATTGAAGCTGCAGCTAGGTGAGAGGGA
>NW_022103931.1:715802-716962 GCF_000313985.2 Echinops telfairi | reverse complement strand
CTCATGAGTTTGTAGCTTGAAATAACTGTAAAGCCTTAGATAGCACAGAGACTTCTGGATGAGGTCTCTATGTCTTTGACCAGTTTCAGAATCAAGGGCAGTGCTCTCTAGTGATATTTGAGATGTTGGGTTGCTTTTATAGGCTAAATCTGGATGGATTTTTTAAACTGTTTATGATGCTAAACTTATGAATAGCAATCAATAAAACGGATAAAAAATGTTTTTCATTTTTTCAACAGGTTAATGGCATATAATTCACACTATACAAATTCAATAGTTCAATCACATTCAAAAGAGTTGTACATAATCTAGCTAGACCAGAGGATGTACATTGGTACAGATAGGAACTGGAAACAGGGAATCCAGGACAGATGATCCCTTCAGGATCAGTGGTGAGAGTGGCGATACTGGGAGGGTGGAGGGAAGGTAGGGTAGAAAGGGGGAACCTATTACAAGGATCTACATATAACAACACCCTCCCTTGGGGATAGAAAATAGAAAAGTGAGTGAAGGGAGACGTCGGATAGTGTAAGATATGACAAAATAATAATTTACAAATTATCAAGGGTTCATGAGGGAGGGGCGATCAGGGAAGGAGGGGGGAAAATGAAGAGCTGATATCAAGGGCTGAAGTAGAAAGAAAACATTTTGAGAATGATAATGGTAACAAATGTACAAATGTGCTTGACACAACGGATGCATATATGGATTGTGATAAGAATGGTATGAGCCCCCAATAAAACTATTTTTAAAAAAAGAATTGTACAATTGGGAGATATGATATAAGTGCACTTATCATGTATAAAGTCCTTGAGCCTAAATTTAGGCTAATACCTTCAGTACTACTTAGACTCATTCATGAGTACCATCACTTCCCCTTGATAGGGTGGCATGAAGTCCCTAGGCTCCCGGTAGTCTTTCCATTGCCCAATGAAGCTTCTCCATCCTCCATCCTTTGCCCCCAGGGTCTTGCAGTATTCCTACTTGTGACTTCGATTTCTTTTTCTTTTAACTTTCTTCTTTCGGGTGAAAATATGCTGGGCGTGCTCTTTATTTTCGGTTCTGCACCTCTTGGTCTTTGCACCTCGCACCCTCCCATTTTACTGTGCCTTCCCGTGCCATCATGCGTGTTGACATGTTCTGTCCGGCTCTTGGGCAAC
>NW_022103931.1:705303-714048 GCF_000313985.2 Echinops telfairi | reverse complement strand
CCACCTACCACATGTGAGACTAAAGATGAGGTATGTGCCCTCAAAGATTCACGACTTTTGAAGCCTTATCCAAGGTATCTTTGAGTCTGACCCAAGCCCTGTCCAAAGTAGGTAGGGGGCAGGGTTTGTGCTTTTAAACCTGACCCAACACACTGCAGCCCCTTCCTAAGACACACACACACCCCCCATCCCACTTTATCTTGAAGTGCCCTCTGGGAGAACAGGCTGCTAACACATTCTCTGATGGAACCTCAGACCCCAGCACCAGTGCTTCTCCTTACCCAAGTCTAGTTCTCTCTAGAATGATGCTCCCTGTGAGACAGCACTCTTAAGAACTGTTTCACACCCAAGTCCTCCTAGGATTCCCACAAGATGTCAAAGAGAGAGCAACTAAAGTTTGTGCTAAGTCATATGGGTGCAGGCTGGTGCCCTAGCTAGTGCTAAAAGCAAAGGAGCCCCTGTCGGAGGCCCAGTTTCAACCTAAACCTTGAACTAGCCCGAATGCCAACCTGAGTGCCACACAGTCACTCTCTGAGCACCAAACACCTCAGGTGAAGTCACAAGGAGACAGGGAGGAGCAGTAGCTCTGGGCCAACTCCCTGGCTGTCCAGGGAGCAGCAGGATGCCTACAGGGAAGAGCTGAATGAAGGGGGACCCACCCAAAGAACAAGGTACACAAAGAAGAAGGAAGAGGGATGTTGGGGGGCCCTCTGCAAGACTAAGACATGCAAGTCACCGAGAGCTAGCTCTTTAGTCCTCCTGCACCTGGCCAGCTGGGTCAACAAAGGAAAGGCCTGGTAGAGCTTGATCAAGGGCAATGTAAAAGGGAGAGAAATGACTAAAACCCAAATGAAGGCTGAGCATGATAATGGGACAAGAGGAAAGTCAAAGGAAATAGAGGAAAGAACTAGGAGGCAAAGGGTATTTATAGAGTTCTAAATACAGGCATGTACATATATAAATATATTTATATAGGATGGTGCTGTCTTTATGAGAAAGCTTTGAACTCAGGTCCCTGCAGGAGTTCCTGCTTCCATGCCACTGACCTTTTCCATTGGGAGACTCCCCCACCCCACCCCTGCCCTCGCCATACAAGCTCCAGGGCCTGACTTGCTCTTGGAACTGGGTAGGGCAGAGTGTTTTTACCCTGTCAAACTTGTCTCCCACATCTCTTTTCTATGTGCTGCCTGGGCCTCTCTTCACTATGATAGTTTCGTGAAGACCTCCCCCACCCCCACCCAGTCACCTCTGCAGGGGTTGTCTGCCAGAAGCTTCTCCCTGGGTGGGAGATGGAATTCTGAAGCTCTGCATTGCACTAGAATCTGCAGGCGAGCTCAACTGCTGAGCAGCCTCTGGACCGATGTCACCATGGTCAAGTCCCGTTAGCAGAGGCCAGTTTCCTTAGTCATATCTTGAGTGCTTCCTGGAAATAGGCAGTGCTGGACACTCACAGGGGCAGTTGCACTCAGGCTGTGGTGGCCATAGGCTTCAGTACTGACCCGATGGCAGTCACTTTCCTCTGCTTTGAAACACCATGGTTTCATCTCCTGGCACTCTTTCTGGAAGTGTTCTGCTACTATTCTTGACCCTTTCATTCTCTGACAGCTCTTGGTCAACAAACCAAAAGAGAGCCATATTTGTACCTCTACGGAAGAAATCTGACCGGATGGAATATGCCAATGACAGAAAGACATCTTTTTTTACATATATACTCAATTTTAAAAATCTACATATATACTCAATTTACATATATACTCAATTTAAAAAATTTACATGTATACTCAATTTAAAAAATCTATATCTGTATTAGAAATATTACACATTGCTTGATGGTATATTACTAGAATTCTGAGGGATCCATGTTTTCTCTTTTCTGTATGTTTTCATTTGTATTTCACAACAAACAAAACATTTCATAATTATGTTTGATTGTGTACTAAATGATAGTCTTAATTTTATTATAAATTAATTTTTATTTAAACAATAATTTTAATATTATCTGTAAAGATGTGAAAGTAGGTTCAAAGAAGTATCCTAACTTACTACCAAAACTCAAATCATGTAGCATGAAGGTAGGAAACTTGGAATATGCTGTACCCCATCTACCCCCTGGACCTACAGGAATTCCCTCAGGAACCAGACACCCTGTCTGCAATTGTTCTCTGGGACCATAGTGTCTTCTTCTGACACCAGGTGTTCTTAACTCAGACACCAACAAGTCAGCAGGAACTCTTTATAACGACGGCTGGACTGCCCCCAGATAACTTCTAGTCTGGCAGGAACTCCACACAGGATTAGATCCCCAACCACAGTGACCCTCTTGGCTTACACAGTAGAAGGACATCTTTTCGATGCAGCTGAACTCAATTCTGCTGCGGCTCATCACAGTGGCTGCAGCAGTACAGTGACAGGGAAATGCCGGAACAGGCCTGCAGCATCCTGAAGAGGTCCTGCTTCATGGTTGCTTTCAGATGGGTTTGGGGAAAACCATAGGAAGCCATAGAGATGGATAGTTGTCTTTGATTGACCATGCAAAGTATTCTGTTGTGTGAATCTGAAGCAAGTGTTGATGTGTTTGTGAAAAAGTAGAATTCGCGAACCATCTCATGTGTTCTTGTTGACCTTATTGATCATCCAGAGGCAGCTGCACAAGCAGATCTGGGGGAAACCGCATGGTTTCCCATCCAGGAAGGGGTGAGCCAGGGTTGTATGTAGCCTCTGGGCACAGGTATCTGATCTGTATGCTGAGCACATCATCGATGAAGCTGGATTACACCTGGATGAATGGGGTGCCCTCAGGACTCGAGGAGAGTATGGTAGCCCACCCCTGGATACATATGCAGGTGTCACCACCTTGTGTGCTGACAAGGAGGGAGGACTTGAGGAGCTGGCTGGTGACCATCCAGGAGGGCAGCCTTCCCTGTGGGTGGCAGCGCAGTGCAAAGAGAACCCTAACCCTCCCTCCCACCAGGACTGACAGGGAGCATCCTGGTGCATGGAGGAAAGCAGGGTGCTGTCAGGGATTTGACATTTCCCCTTGCTGAGATCCACAGTCAGCGCTCAGAGAAAGCAGCAGTCAGAGCTCAAAGGACACACTGCGCCTGGGAAATCTGTTATGGGAAACCCCTGTCCAGGGTTGGAGAGCATAGATGCTACTTCAAGGACTAATGTGACCTTGACAAGCCCTACTATTTCAATGGGCTCAAAAGCATGTGTAAGAAGGACACTGACTAAGAGAGGCCAAAGGAGAGACCATGCATTTAAATGAAGTTATTGCTAAAACCATGGAGTGTCAAAAGATAGACCAACTCTGACTTGGGAAAAGAATAGCAAGCCTGCTCTTTAGAATCAAGGATGGTGACTCTTGATTAGTGTCACGTGCTTTGTGCATGTTTTCAGGAGCAACCAGTCCCTGGATAAGGACGTCAGACTTGGCCGGACAAGGGGTGGAAAAAAAGAGGATCAGTCTGGAAAGAGTAACTACAACACAGGCCCAAGCACAACCACGGTAGAAAGGGTGGCCCTCTAGTGTGTGGTGACTCCTCCTTCTGTTCTGCAGAGGGTGTCCATAAGTACAAGCCAGCCCCAGGACACCTGACATCACTCCAGAACCACCTTTTAAACAATGGCAACTCAGGATATTCTCTTACTGGGTTTCCCCCACGTTTCTGTTGTTCATTGAGGCTTTGAGAGTTTCAGACACAGGGACATTAACTAACGCTGTAAGGTAGGGTCCTTGTGCTTGCTCCAGAAATGAAAGTAAAGTCTAAAGGACCTTTTCTGCGGATGAAATGCTCTGGATGAATCTCCTTTCTGATGCTGAAGAGCAGGTTTGCAAGCTCACAAACTTAAAAGGCTTAGTCCAGAGGAGAGATCTCTTTGTCCCTGCACACACCGCCCCTATGTGTCGAAACATTAAACTGCACAGCAGCAGCAGCAGGAAGTTCCTCCTTTTCCGGGCCATCAAGCCAGTGCCCTGGCACCGCCATGCCTTCTGGGTACTTTAGGGGCCACTCCTGGACGTTTCAGGATCTGCCCCACTTTTCCAAACTCAGAACCAAAGTTTCATTTGTATCCATGATCGCGGACATTACATGGGAGGAACAGAGTGAGGATCCATTGCCAAGATGTTGGTTTGGAGACAGGAAAGCCGAGATGTACTGCTGCTTCCTGGTAGCACACCGTGGTCTGTCCATGTGACACTTTCAAACCCGCTGTGTCATCCATGCCTTGTAACCCTTCACTGACTGTTTCCCTGTCCCTGTCCTTTGAGGGCCAGGACCTGGGTCCGATCCTGGGCAATGGGGTGGGAGAAAGAGAAGCCAGCTAGCCCTAGAAATACCTCCATTCACACAATGCCCGCCCATGGGTGCCTTCACTCATACAAACCATTCACCCCCATCGCGTGCAGGACAACTTAATCCTCTCATGAGATGCCTTTCAATGATGCTTGATCTAACTAAATAATGGGTTGATATAATATCTGTAAGACTTCCAATGAAATGATTTTTTAAAAAATGAGTTGGTAAGCAAAGGCGTTCCATTGAGGACTAAGGAGGGCCTGAGACAAGCCCAGGTACTTTCAGCGTCCTCATATGCATGTGCAAGGAGGACACCACCTGAGGGAGCCCAAAGGACAGACCCTGCATTTCAATGAAGGTGCTGGACACATACATTGCAAACACCTTGCAGTGTCCAAGAGCAAACAACTGCTTTGCAAGAACAGCAAGCCTGCTCTTCAGCAGCAAGGGTGGGGAGAGAAGGTAGTGTCACATCCTGTGCGCATGTCATCAGCAGCGACCAGGCCCTGGACAAGGTCATCATGATCAGGGAAGCAGAGGGCAGCCCCAAAGAGGCAGAGCCTGGACAAGAGCCAGCACACAGTGGCTGGGACAATGGGCTCAAACACAACCCCTAAAGGGAGCGCACTCCTCCTTCCACAGTGCTTAGGGTCCCTCTGAGTTCCAGCCCGCTGCTGCAGGGCCCCCAAGCCCCAGCAGGACCTCCATTTCAGAGATGGCCATTCAGGGGCTTCTCCATCTTGCTGGGCAGTGCGGTTGCTCCGCCCATTGCTGCTTGGAGAGGTTAGGACGCAGGAACACTGAGCAGCGCTGTCAAGTGGGATCCCTTGGCTTGTTCATGAAATGAAAGTCAAGGGACAAGGAGTGTAAAGCCAGATTGCCCCCGTGACTGGTACCGTGATCTCTGGCAGGCTGTGGTTTTCCCTAACAGGAGCTCCTCTGGGGACGAAGGGCCAGACGGAATTTGGTTCCTGCTGTTAACACATTGTAGACAGATCCAGAGTTTACTCCTTTCCTGCTTCTATGTGCTGTCTTCAGATGCCATCTGCTTGGATACATTTTAACTACCTCCTCTATTTAGGTGTTTACATCGGTAATGAATGTATCAAACTCGATTGTCTTCATATTCTTTTCGTTTATTTAGCATTTTAGTCCATTGTGGTTAAATCAAATAGTTACTATTTGTTTGAATTGTTTTGCAAGGAGTTGTGCACTTATCATGATCAAAGCTCAGTGAAATGTAAAACATCACCTAAATCGCTCAAGTGGTCTCCCTGTTACACAAAAAGACATGAAGAACAAAGTTATAAATAAATATGATACAAAGTTGATGAGATGTAAACCCAACAGCCCAAAAAAGACACTGCCACTTGGTAAAAAAATATCCGGTCTTTAATGTGTTAAGGAGCCATTTCCCCCCTCCAGAACCGAAAGGCGTGGTCAGGGCGACGCGATGTTTTGTGCGGTGTCACATTGCCCCCACGCGGCCAAACCTTCTCCTGGGCGACAGCAGCTGGAAATTCATGCTGCTCCTGGGCCGCCAGTAAACCTGACCGCGCGCCCTAGTGCCTCCTGGGTAATGTCGGAGTCACTTCTGTCTGGCTCCTTCAGGATGCATTCTGTTTTGCCAAACTAAGGACGAAAATTTCTTGGTTTACTTTCTTTCGTTCCTGTGGTCGCGTGCACTTGGAAGGAGGAGAGCGAGATCAGATTTGTAAAATGTTGATTTGTGAAGAGGAAAGACATGATTGAAGGGCTTACTCCTGGCCGCGCATGCGCAAGCCTTCTGAGTGAGGCTCTCAAAGCTGTTGCTAGCCGCTGGCCAGTTGTTTCCCAGTGCCTGTGCTCTGTGAGCCTGGGTCTGGGCCTGATCCTGGCCGATGGAGTGGGAGAAAGAGAACGCAGCTAGCCCTGGAAACACCTCCTCTCCTGCCACATGCGCCTATGGGTCCCTTCACCCATACAAACCATTCACCCCCATGGACTGCGGTAGACCTTTTCGGTAAGCTTTTCTCCTCCTGCTTCATTTTACTTGGGGGCCACGATTTGTTATTTTAAACCTGATCTTTGCCAAAGCCAGTCCACCATCACAGAGAGCCCTCCTGGAGAACAGGCCGGTACACATTCTCTGGTAGACCATCAGACCCCAACACCAGTGCTTCTGCCCATGCACACCTAGTTCCCTCTCACCTGCAGCTCCCGGTGAGATAGCACTATTAACAATGACCATATGTTTCACTACCAAGTCCCCCTCAGTTTCGCTACAAGATGACAGAGGATCAAGCACAGTTTGGTGCTAAGTCATAGGGGTGCAGCCTGGTGCGCTAGCTAGTGCTAAAAGCAAAGACCCCTCTGTCTGAGGCCCAGTTGCAACCTAAACCTTGAACTAGTCCTAAAGCCAATCTGAGCCTTACACATTCACTCTCAGCACCAAACATCCCTGGTGAAGTTTCCAGACAGGGAGGAGCAGTAGCTCAGGGCCCAGTCCCTGGTCCTCCAGGGAACAGCAGGGTACCTACAGGAAAGAGCTGAATGAAGCAGGAACCCACACAAAGAACAAGGTACACAAACAAAAGTAGAAGGAAGAAAGATATTGGGGAGCCCTCTGTAAGACTAAGACATGCAAATCACATTCCTGGCCAGCTGGGTCAACAAAGGACCCCTCCTGTGCTGTCTTCCTGACAAAGCTTTGAACACCGGTCTCTGCTGGCATTAATGCCACTTACCTATTCCATTGGGAGTTTCCCCCCCCTCGCTGCCCCCCAACTCTCTTTATAAGCTGCAGGTCCTGGCTTGCTCTTGCAAAGGGCTCAGGCAGTGTTCCTGGTCTGTCAACTTTGTCTCCAATCGCGCTCTCTCTTCCTGGGCGCCCCAGGCCTCTCTTCAAGATGGCAACCTGGTGAGCCTTTAGCTCCCTTCACAGGGGTCGTCCGCCATAAGAGGCTTCCTGGAGCTCAGATCCTGGGTGGGAGGAGGGATTCTGGAGTACTGCATTGCACTAGAATCTGCAGGACAGCTCAACTGCTGAGCAGAGACTTAGATATTTATGGGTGACCATGGAAGTTTTTTGGTCAATGAAGACCTCCATATTGATCTTTCTGACTATTCACCTGGACTTCAAATAGTTTTGCAGTCAGTCACACTTCATTGGACTTCCACTCCTCTCCAGCAAGACCTTAAAGAGCTTAGTGCTTCCAGGGGGTTGATCTTTGTTGTCACCTTACTGGGGGGCAAGCATGTGGCCTGTATTGTAGTTAGGAGTCTTGCCCTGTGTCCCTTGGTCATGAGGACCTTGACCAGCCTTGGGTTCCCACTCCTGCTTCCATAGTCCACCTGTGCATGTGATATAATAGTCTGCAGCCACCCATAAAGCAGTGAATCCTAGAAGCTCTGACTGTAAGGCCTGGGATGTACTGGTCACCCTTGCTGAGTTGTCTTTGTCTTTTCTAAAAAGGAAGTTACTCTTTAATATTTAAAATTGAGGGTTTCTTTTCTGGCCTAAATCCGGACGAAATTTTCTAACAGTCTGCGAGGTTTCGCTCATGAACGGGAAATTTTTCATTCCCAATTTTTCAACAATTTTGGGGGAGTTTAAGTCACTTCATCAAATGCAGTAGTTCAATTAGGTGCCAGCACCAGGCCACCATGAAAAGTCAAGTTCAGTCTCTTCTGATAGCCGCTGCGGTGCTTCCCTTCATGCTTGTCTCTCATCATCTACTTTCTTCACTTAGGATGCTCTCCACGTCATCCCGGGACTCAGAAAACCTCATTCCTCTTCACCCCATAGCAATCTCTTGGATGTGAGATGCAGTCATGGCCATATTTTGGCTTTCCAGAAGTTATTTTTAAGTTCTTTAAACCTGCATAAGAGGAATTGACCTGGTTTTTCTGCTGCTATTGAACTTCTACATCATCTCTCCCCACAGAAGCTGCCACTTGGGCTTCTGTGTGTCCCCTGTGGGGGAGCTTCCCTCTAGGGACACCTTTAGGGTTGTTCAATAAGAGTGCTTGCCACCTAGAGCTCTTGGGTCTTGCAGATTTCTCTCAGAGGAACTCCATCTTCCTTCCATCACCAAGGCACTAGTTTCCAACACCTTTGTCTCCAACTTTTGATTTGCACTCACATTTGGAAATAGCATGTAATGCCAAAAGGAAAAACAACTCTGTTTTGCAAGAACAGCAAGCCTGCTCTTCAGCAGCAAGGGTGGTGAGAGAAGGTAGTGTCAAATGCTGTGCGCATGTCATCAGCAGCGACCAGGCCCTGGACAAGGTCATCATAATCAGGGAAGCAGAAGGCAGCCCCAAAGAGGCAGAGCCTGGACAAGAGCCAGCACACAGTGGCTGGGACAATGGGCTCAAACACAACCCCTAAAGGGAGCGCACTCCTCCTTCCACAGTGCTTAGGGTCCCTCTGAGTTCCAGCCCGCTGCTGCAGGGCCCCCAA
>NW_022103931.1:698885-704572 GCF_000313985.2 Echinops telfairi | reverse complement strand
TCGAAGACAATGGGGTAGCGCAGACAAAAGAGAATGCCAAGTAGCCCCGGAAACACCTCCATGCACATCATCCAGCGGCGTGCTTTCACCCATGTGACGCATGCCCTCCCACCTAGGTGCAGGAAGACATTTTAACCACCTCATGCATTGCTTTTAAATGACTGGCAGCAGCATCTTAGTAATGACATCCCTCTTTGTGATTTCCTTACGTTTCTCTCCCCCTGCTGATTCATTGAACTTGAGGACCACCCTAAAGTTTGTCCAGGAGCCCAAGTGGCAATGCTACCTAAGATGTGGACTGCTAACCAGAAGGTCAGAGGTTCAAAACCACAGACCTCACGTAGGACTAAAGGTGATGTATGTACCTTCAAAGATTCATGAACTCTGAAGCCTTATCCAAGGTATCTGGGAGTCTGACCAAGTCCCCTCAAACCTAAGCCAACATGCTGGAGCGACCCCCCCCACCACCCCACCACCCCCCATCATGAATGAGGACACAGTCACTCTCCAGACCAGAACGTTCTTGACCTGCCAACTACTTAGGCGAAAACAAATGGACATTGCTGTCCTTCACCTTGGGAAAGTCACAGTGCGGAAGAGAAATTCGTGAAAAACTAGCCAGAATGTCCAAGAGCACCTCAGATGTCACTTTTGTAATGGGATTTAGAGCCCATTTCGGGAGAGGGGGTCAAGACTACTGGCTTTGGGCTGATTTGTGATGCCATGGATTCGATGCGAAGAAAAAGGGCCCGAAACACAGACTTCCAAGGCATGGCCTGTATGAGAAGAAAAGATCTCAAGAAAACGCGGCAAGGAACACCAGAGGGCCCAGGAGTCCACAAAGGCCAGTGCTGGTGCTGGCAAACCGGAAAGCGGAGCATTCTACGGTGACTTGCTCTGCACGGCTCATGTGAATTTTTCACCTGAGAATGAATAAACTGTAGCATTTTAAAAATAAATAAAACGGAGCCAACACCCTCCCACCTCTTCATTGCCACCCCCACCCCCACCCCCATTCTCTGAGGTACCATCAGAGCCTAGCACCAGTGCTTCTCCTTATCCACACCTAGTTCTCTCTCACCTGCTTCTCCTGTGAGACAGCACTATTAAGAATTATGTTTCACACCCAAGTCCTCCTAGGATTCCCGCAAGATGACAGAGAGAGAGGCGCAACCAAAGTTTGGTTCTAAGTCATAGGGGTGCAGGCTGGTGCACTAGCTAGTGCTAAAAGCAAAGACTCCTCTGTCTGAGGCCCAGTTGCAACCTCAACCTTGAACTAGTCCTAAAGCCAATCTAAATGCCACTCATTGATTCTCTGAGCACCAACCATCCCAGGGGAAGTTTCAAGAAGACAGGGAGGAGCAGTAGCTCTTGGCCAAGACTCTGGTGATCCAGGGAGCAGCAGGGTGCCTAAGGGAAAGAGTTGAAAGAAGCAGGAATCCATCCAAAGAGCAAGGTACACAAAGAAGAAGGAAGAGGGATGTTGGGGGGCCCTCTGCAAGACTAAGACATGCAAGTCACACACCTGCCCAGCTGGGTCAACCATGGACCCCTCCTGTGCTGTCTTCATGACAAAGCTTTGAACACAGGTCCCTGCAGGTGTTACTGCTTCCATGCCACTGACCTTTTCCATTGGGAGACTCCCCCCACCCCACCCCTCCAACTCTCTATATAAGCTGGAGGTCCTGCCTTGCAATTTGGAGTGTATTGAGTGTTCCTGGCCTGTCAACTCTGTCTCCCACCTCTTCTCTCTGTGCTGCCTGGGCCTCTCTTCACTATGGTAATTTGGTGTGTGTTTCCCTGCTCTACAGCGGTCGTCTGCCATAAGCTGCTTCCTGGAGCTCAGATCCTGGGTGGCAGGAGGGATTCTGAAGTACTGCATTGCACTAGAATCTGCGGGACAGCTCAACTGCTGAACCACCCTATTTACTAGAGTTATAGTGGTATTCAATGCCCACAGTCTATTTTCTGGGTTTTCTGGTGGGTAAAGGTCTCCTCTAGCCCTGGGATTAACTCTTTGTCACCATTCACCATCTCTGTGAATAATCTTGCTGTCAGTTATTATGTAATGGACGCTCACTCCTGGACAAGGATCCCCTAGATCAGCAGTTCTCAACCTGTGGGTCATGACCCCTTTGGGGGTCAAATGACCCTTTCACAGAGTTGCCTGATTCATAACAGTAGCAAAATTGCAGTATTGAAGTAACAATGAACATAATTTATGGCTGGGCTTCACCACAACACGAGGAACTGTTAGATCTCTCTCTAGTGAACAGACAGACTTCGGTCCTTGGCTCTGCGCATGACAGAACTCACGCAGAAGCCTGGTTTGTGATCCACGTGAGTTTGATGCAAGTGAGAAGCAGTTTCAGCTGCACAGCGGGGTTTGGCTGTGCAGCGGGGCCATGCCGAACTGGGTGGGAGCTCCTGGGGGGCGAGCTGGACAGAAAACTAGCCTTTTCAGTTTCTCTGCCAGGAGGCGTGGTTGACGATCCTGGTCGACCCCATTGGCTGAATTGAATTCACCTGCCCCCTGATGGGCCAATCCAGGTGTACCGCCCCCTAGGTGTACCACCCCTTCCTGTCCAGGCTTGCTAAGCTAACAAGAACTGTTTTAAAGGGTCCCGGCATTAGGAAGGCTGAGAACCACTACCAGAGAAGACTTCGTGCTTTCCTGGTGGTCACCTTCCTTCGGGGCGGCGTGTGGCAGCAGTGGGGTGTCCTAGTCACAAGTCAGGCCTTGACCACCTTAATCAGAATAACCTTGACCAATCTTGGCAAGATTGTCTGTCCAACATCATACATGGGTCTCAACTCCAGGTCCCACTCCCGCTTCTACGCATGTGATGTTTTCTGTGCTGCCACTCACAAATGTGTGGATGGAAGTATTGCATCTAATAACTTCGATGCTGCAATGATGTCCGGAGGAGGTGTCTTCGTCTTTCCCTTGACTACCCTTTCTATGAGTAAAGAAAGGTTCCCTTTCGTGATATTTGAGATTCAAGATCACTTAGCCCAAATCTCTACGAAATGTATGCGCGTTTTGAGAGGCTAAGCCTCCTTTCAGTGGAAAAAAAATAAATTTTTTCATAATGGCAACAGGGTTTTTTTTAGACATAGTTCACCTGAAACGATTCAATATTTCAATCACATTAGAATAGTTAAAGAATTAGGAGATGTGATGTCAATTTAAAGATTAGTTCTGAATCCCTGAAGCCTTGAACTTGGTGCATGATTTTCCTGCTGCTTGGACTCCTTTCCTGAGTACCGTTGGTTCAGGACCATATGCTAGCTCTTGATACAGTTGCACGTGGATAAGATCCTCCAGAGCTCCATGTCTTCTTTCCATCTTCTTTTGATATTTCTTCCTCCAGTATTTGCCCACTCAAGGCTTCGATTTTCTTCCTTTCATTCCTTCAATTGAAAATATGCTGAGCGTGCGCTTTGGTTTTGGTTCTGTATCTCTAGGCCTTTAAACCATTTCATGATCCTATTTTACATTGCCCTCCCGAGCTGCGTGTGGGCATAACCAGCACAGCTCTTTGGCATCATCATATCTTCCATGGTCTCTGTCATGCTACCATTAAGACCCAGTTGGTCCCTTTTGATATCCTCCCTGGCCCGTCCTTTCTTCCTCCCTGTATATCACCTACCGCCTTCTTCATATAGATGCTCTGGATGTCATCGCAGGCCTCAGGAGGGCTGCCCTCCTTTCCTTCTGTGCCTCAAATCTGTGCTTGAGATGTGCTCGATACTCAGGTGGGATGGACTTGCACGGCTTTCTCTGGCTCACCAGGACTTGTTTTCATTTTCTTCAACTTGAACCTGACCTTGCCACAAAGGAGTTCTTGATTTTGCAAACTTCTCGCAGGCCAGCCCCAACATCATTTCTATCACTAGGTGGTATCCTCCACCGGTTGTCCCTTCTTAGTTTCCCGTTTTTGCCATCCAATGTAATGCTGGATCCATGTGAGACGAAAAACACTGATAGAACTATGAACGTTCTGCCTTAGTAGCTTTCGTGGTCAGCCCACGAAGGGGAAGAACACGGGTATGCAGGCGATTGCCTTGCAGGCAAATCAAGACCATCGCATCACAGGCAGCACTGTTCTTCACGACCTGGATGTGGCCCTTTTGAGGAGCAGAGCAAAGCCATTCCTCTCGACTCTGTCATTCCCTCCTGGCAGAGCAAATCTTAGGACTCTGTGAATCGGAATGATACCCACCACCCGTATGACTGCACTTTCCGATGGTTTGTACTTCATCTATGACAGCTTCCTATTTCAGTAGATTCGTACTTTCTACATTCCAAGTGCCAAGTATTAGTGGAGGCTGGCAGCTGCATCTTCTTATATTGAGTCTCGCCCCTCAACACCTGAAGGTATGCATCATTTTGGTCCAGTCCAGTTAGCAGAGGCCAGTCTCCTCAGTCATACCTTGAATGATTCCCATAAATAGTCACAGTCTCAGAAATTCACAAGGGGGTTGCACCCTGGCCAGTGGGATCCCAATGCATCCGTACTCTCCCTGGGGCAGTGACCTTGGCTTGCTTTGCTTTGCTTAGGTTTCAGGCATGCGTGACCCATTTCTTGCACGCTCATGTAAAATGTCCTCCTGCTATTAAAATCCCATCAAAATCTAGCAGTTCTTGGTCACAGGACCAGAAGAGATTCCTTCTTGTGCCCATCCCCCAAAACGCTGACCAGAGGGAATGTACAAATGACAGAAGAACGTCGCTAGGATGACGCAAAACTCAATTTTGCTGAGGTTCAGCCTGCATGGCTGCAGTTGGACACTGACAGGGAGATGCCAGAACTACAGGCCTGCAGCACCCCATAGAGAACTTGGAATAGAGGACGTCATGGTTGATGTCAGATGGGTCCCAGGGAAAACCACAGGATGCCAGACTGATGGATTCTTCCCTGAGATTTTCCCTGCAAAGGTGTTTGTTTGACTGTGTGGTCGGGAAGCAACTATACATGGGTCTTGAGGAGAATGGAGTTCCAGAACCTCTTATTGTGCTCTGGCCGATGGGGAGCACGCATCCAGAGGCAGCTGCACAAGCAGATCTGGGGGAAACCGCATGGTTTCCCATCCAGGAAGGGGTGAGTCAGGGTTGTATGTAGCCTCTGGGCACAGGTATCTGATCTGTATGCTGAGCACATCATCGATGAAGCTGGATTACACCTGGGTGAACGGGGTGCCCTCAGGTTTCTAGGAGAGTGTGGTAGCCCACCCCTGGGTACATATGCAGGTGCCACCACCTTGTGTGTTGACAAGGAGGGAGGACTTGGGAGCTGGCTGGTGACCATCCAGGAGGGCAGCCTTCCCTGTGGGTGGCAGCACAGTGCAAAGAAAACCCTAACCCTCCCTCCCACCAGGACTGACAGGGAGCATCCTGGTGCATGGAGGAAAGCAGGGTGCTGTCCTGCATTTGACATTTCCCCTTGCTGAGATCCACAGTCAGCGCTCAGAGAAAGCAGCAGTCAGAACTCAAAGGACACACTGTGTTGGATAAAATCTGCTATGTGAAGTCCCTGTCCTGTGTTGGAAAGCATAGATGTTACTTGGAGGACTAAGGAGGGCCTGAGCCAAGCCCAGGTACTTTCAGTGCCCTCATATGCATGTGCAAGGAGGACACCACCTGAGGCAGGCCAAAGGAGAGACCCTGCATTTCAATGAAGGTG
>NW_022103931.1:696528-698064 GCF_000313985.2 Echinops telfairi | reverse complement strand
TTGTGGATACTTTCTGTTGTATCCATTGTCGCGGGCTTGACATTGAAGGACTAGAGAGCAAGGATTGATCCACAAGATGTCGGTTTGCAGAGAGGATTTCCAGGAGGGACAAGTTAGGTCCTGGTCGCGCATGCTCAGTCAGTCCTTGTGGTGCTCACAAACCTGCTGAGTCATCTGGGCCTTGTTGCACTGGGTCTGTGTCTGTTTCTGATCCTAGGAGAATGAAAACGCAGCTAGCTCTGGAAAACCCTCCTCTCCCACCATGTGCGCTCATGGGTGCCTTCACCCCTACAAACCATTCACCTCCAATTGGGTGTGGGAGAAGACCTTCATCCTCATGACGTGCTTTCTGTGACTAACAGCCTTATCTGAGGACTGATGTTTCCCTTAGTAATTTCATTAAGCATTACTCCACCTGCTACTTCATTCAACTTGTGGGCCACCGTGAGCCAAGGAACCATGGTGGCAATTTAGGTAAGATTTGTACTGCCAACCAGCAGGTCAGATGTTCTAAACTAACTACCACATCTAGGACTAAAGATGAGGTATGTGCCCTCAAAAATTCAGAAGGTTGAAGCCTTAGCCAAGGTATCTGTGACTCTGACCCATGTCCTTTCCAAAGCAAGTAGGGGGTATACGGTTTGTATTCTAAACATGAGCCAACACACTGGGTCCTCTTCCTAAGACACTCCCCTGCTGCTCCCCAATCATTGCATGTCCTCCTGGAGAACAGGCTGGTAACACATTCTCTGATGCACCATCAGACCCCAGCACCAGTGCTTCCGCTTATCCACACCTCGTTCTCTCTAGTGTGCTGCTCCTGAGAGACAGCACCCTTAAGAACTAATAGTTAACACCCAAGTTCTCCTAGGTTTCCCCCCAAGATGACAAAGAGAGGCTGAACCAAAGTTTCATTCTGAGTTATAAGGGTGCAGGCTGGTGCCCTAGCTAGTGCTAAAAGCAAAGGAGACCCTGTCTGAGGCCCAGTTTCAACCTAAACCTTGAACTAGCCCGAATGCCAACCTGAGTGCCACACAGTCACTCTCTGAGCACCAAACTCCCCAGGTGAAGTCACAAGGAGACAGGGAGGAGCAGTAGCTCTGGGCCAAGTCCCTGGTTGTCCAGGGAGCAGCAGGGTGCCTACAGGGAAGAGCTTAATGAAGGTGGAACCCACCCAAAGAACAAGGTACACAAAGAAGAAGGAAGAGGGATGTTGGGGAGCCCTCTGCAAGACTAAGACATGCAGGTCCTCCCACACCTGCCCAGCTGGGTCAACCATGGAGCCCTCCTGTGCTGTCTTCAAGACAAAGCTTTGAACTCAGGTCTCTGGAGGCATTACTGCTTCCATGCCACTTACCTTTTCCATTGCGAAACTAACCACCACCACCCCACCCCACCCCCGACACACACACACACACACACTCTATACAAGATGCAGGTCCTGGCTTGCTTTTGGGACACTGTCAAGCAGAGTGTTCCTGGCCTGTCGACCTTCTCCCACCTCCCTAATCTCTGGGCTGCCCTGGTCTTTCTTCA
>NW_022103931.1:693888-696081 GCF_000313985.2 Echinops telfairi | reverse complement strand
CATGCTCTGAGTACCTTGCTCAGAAAGTACAGGACCAACTTCTTAAATCTTCGGTTCAACATAATTAACAGGTCCCACTCCTGCTTCTAACTTTTCTAGCACTGTGCTGTGTCTCAGGAACTGCCTCACTGTGAGGCCTTGGACACCTTAGTGACCTCCCAATGAGGTGGCTTTGCCTTTTCCTCTTCATTGTCCTGTGTAGGAATTAAGAAATGTTCTCTTTAAAGATAGTTCATATTCAGAGTCGCTTATAGAGCCTAAATCGGGATGAAATGTTGTCAGTATTTGAAATACGCTTCTGAACTGTTGCCAGTGAAAAGGAAAACTTATTTTTTCTTTCAACAGGTTTTCTGGACATAAAATTCACACCATGTAAGTCAGTACTTCAATCATATTGAAAAGAGTCGTCCCATTAGGAGATGTGAATGAATGCACACATCAGGTGTACATTCCTGGAGTCTGGATTTGGGTGCAGAACTTCAGTGCTGCTTAGACTCTTTCAGGAGGGCCATTGGTTTGCACCCACCTGCTACCCACCTGCTGCATGAAGAACTGTTCCTTTTGCTCCCCTCTCTGTGTAGTGTGTCCTTCCGTGTGTTGTGCACGGGCTTGATATATTGCAACTCGAGGCTTTGATTTTGTTCCTTTCCTTCTGTCAGTGGAAGATATGCTGAGGGGGCTCTGTAGTTTTTGCTTCTGTAACTGTAGGGTGTGCGCATTCATGATCACATTTCTGGTAAGTGTTTTTGCATCACCATGTCTTCCATGTACCTCAGCCATGCCCCCGTTAAGAGCCAGGGTTGGTCTCTTCTGACATCCACTGTGGCCTTTGCTTTCTTTCCTGTCCCTGTAATTGCAAGTGTTCTTGAGTGGGTAATACCCGGGTTCTTGGCTTTGCACAAGAAAGAATTCACTCCTCAGCCCATTTGTAATCCAAGTGAGCTTTTATGTAGGACCGGGGTAGTTTCAGGTTTTACAGTCTTGAAAGACTATATGCCATTTCAGGGAAGTGTGTTGAACCGTGCGGAAGTCTTGCTGGGGCTCACCTGTAGGCAAGGGCACCCTCTTGGAACAGTCCACCAACATGTGTGGAAGCAAGGCCAGAGGTGCTGGGGCATGGCAGCAGCTAGGACTGGGAGTCAGAGGGGCGAGCGAGCTGGCAATAGAGAGACAGACAGAGAGAGAGGCAGGCTGGGCCCCAAGTAGGCTTGGGCAGGAGCCTGTGAGCCACCTCCAGAGGAACACCTCACCCTCTGCCCTGCCACTGACCAGGAACAGGGTAAAGGGAGAGTGGCCCTCCTGCCTCCAGGGTATTTCTAACCTCTGGCTGGGGAGGTGTGGATGATGGTACTGGTTGACCCCATTGGCTGTGTTGAACCCACCTGGGTGGAGTCATGAGCCTGGGCCTAGTTTGGACCGCCCAGTTGTACCTCCCACATGGCTCAGTGGCTTCATTGGAGCATGCTCAGTTAGGATGCCCTCATAGGTGTCTAAGGTCACCTGAGTTCTTCCCAACCTCCTTTAAGGGGGCCTGTGCAGGTATGGTATGCACGACACCCAGTCCCTGATCTAGCTACCTAACATAATCACCTACTGCTTTCTTCATACAGATGCTCTTGATGTGATCCCACGACTCATGCCATGTGGTCACACCTCTTCACTGCATCAAATCTGTGCTTGAGATGTCCCTGCAATTCAAGTAGGATAGACTCAAGGCCTGAAATTGCATATGAGCCTTCCCTGTGGGTGGCAGCACAATGCAAAGAGAACCCCAACCCTCCCTCCCACCAGCACTGACAGGGAGCATCCTGATGCATGGAGGAAAGCTGGGTGCTGTCAGGGATTTGACATTTCCCCTTGCTGAGATCAGAGAAAGCAGCAGTCAAGAGCTCACAGGACACACTGCATCAGGGAAATCTGCTCTGGGAAACTCCTGTCCAGGGTTGGAAAGTATAGATGCTACTTGGAGGACTAAGGAGGGCCTGAGACAAGCCCAGGTACTTTCAGTGCCCTCATATGCATGTGCAAGGAGGACACCACCTGAGGGAGCCCAAAGGAGAGACCCTGCATTTCAATGAAGGTGCTGGACACATACATTGCAAACACCTTGCAGTGTCCAAGAGCAAACAACTGCTTTGCAAGAACAGCAAGCCTGCTCTTCAGCAGCAAGGGTGGTGAGAGAAGGTAGTGTCA
>NW_022103931.1:692234-693177 GCF_000313985.2 Echinops telfairi | reverse complement strand
TAGAGAGCAAGGATTGATCTACAAGATGTCGGTTTGCAGAGAGGATTTCCAGGATGGACTGGCTGGGTCCTGGTTGCGCATGCTCAGTATGTCCGTGTTGCTTGCAAACCTGCTGAGTCATCTGTGCCTGGTAGCATCTGGCTGGCCCTTTCCTGGTCCCTGTCCCCCTGGGGCCCCATGCTTGGGCGTGTGTCTGATCCTGGGGGATGGAGTGAGAGAAAGAGAAAGCACTTAGCCCTGGAAACACCTCCTCTCCCACCATGCGCGCCCACAGGTGCCTTCACCCATAGAAGCCATTCACTCCCATGGACTGCGGTAGACCTTCCTCCTCATGATGTGCTCTCAGTCACTGACAGCCTTGTCTGCGGAGTGATGTTTCGCTTAATAATTTCAGTAAGCTTTTCTCCTCCTGCTTCATTCAACTTGTGGGCCACTGTCAATCCAGGCCAAGGAACCATGGTGGCAATTGAGGTAAGATTTGTACTGCCAACCAGAAGGTCAGAGGTTCCAAACTACCCGCCACATCTAGAACTAAAGATGAGCTATGTGCCCTCAAAGATTCACAACTCTGAAGCCTTATCCAAGGTATCTGTGAGTCTGTCCCAAGCCCTGTTCAAAGCAAGTAGGGGGCATGGTTTGTGCTTTTACACCTGAGCCAACACACTGCCTCCAAGGCACCCCCCATCATTGTGTGCTCTTCTGGAGAACAGGCTGGTAACATATTCTCTGATGGAACCTCAGACCCAGCACCAGTGCTTCCGCTTACCCACACCTAGTTCTCTCTAGTCTGCTGCTCCCTGTGAGACAGCACCGTTAAGAATTATGTTTCACACTCAAGTCCTCCTAGGATCCCCACAAAAGGACAGTGAGAAGCTCAAAGAAAGTTTGGCTCTAAGTCCTAAGGGTACAGGCTGGTGCCCTAGCTAGTGCTAAAAGCAAAAGC
>NW_022103931.1:690780-692033 GCF_000313985.2 Echinops telfairi | reverse complement strand
GAACAAGGTACACAAAGAAGAAGGAAGAGGGATGTTGGGGGGCCCTCTGCAAGACTAAGACATGCAAGTCACAGAGAGCTGGCTCTTTGGTCCTCCCACACCTGCCCAGCTGGGTCAACCATGGACCCCTCCTGTGCTGTCTTCAGGACAAAGCTTTGAACTCAGGTCCCTGCAGGAATTACTGCTTAGATGCCACTGACCTTTTCCATTGGGAGACTCCCCCCCACCCCCTTCAGCCCCTCCAATGCTCTATATAAACTGCAGGTCCAGGCTTGCTTTTGGCACTGGGGCTGGCAGAGTGTTCCTGGCCTGTTAACCTTCTCCCACCTCTCTGTTCCCTGGGCTGCCCTGGTCTCTCTTCACTCCAGTGACTTGGTGAGGATTTCCTCCCCTACAGTGGTTGTCTGACATCAGCTGCTTCCTGCAGCACAGATTCTGGGTGGGAGGTGCAATGCTGAAGGTCTGCATTGCACTGGAATCGGTAAGAGAGCTCAACTCCCCAGCGGCCTGTGTACAGACATCACAGTGTCAGAAATTCACAAGGGGCTTGCACCCTGGCCAGTGGGATCCCAATGCATCCGTACTCTCCCTGGGGCAGTGACCTTGGCTTGCTTTGCTCTGCTTTGGTTTCAAGCAAGCATGACCCATTTCCTACACGCTCATGGAAAACATTCTTCGGCTATTCAAATCCCATCAAAATCTAGCAGTTCTTGGTCACAGGACCTGAAGAGATTCCTTCTTGTGCTCATCCCCCAAAACAGTGACCAGAGGAAAAGTACAAATGACAGAAGGGCATCGCTAGGATGAAGCAAAACTGAATTTTGCTGAGGTTCATCCTGCATGGCTGCAGTTGTACACTGACAGGGAGATGCCTGCAGCACCCTGAAGAGAACGTGGAATAGAGGTATCTGATCTGTATGCTGAGCACATCATCTATGAAGCTGGATTACACCTGGATGAATGGGGTGCCCTCAGGACTCCAGGAGAGTGTGGTAGCCCACCCCTGGGATACATATGCAGGTGTCATCACCTTGTGTGCTGACAAGGACGGAGGACTTGGGAGCTGACTGATACCATCCAGGAGGGCAGCCTGCCCTGTGGGTGGCAGCCAATGCAAAGCAAACCCTAACCCTCCCTCCCACCAGGACTGACAGGATGCATCCTGGTGCATGGAGGAAAGCTGGGTGCTGTCCTGGATTTGACATTTCCCTTTGCTGAGATCCATAGTCAGAGCTCAGAGAAAGCAGCAGTCA
>NW_022103931.1:687607-688907 GCF_000313985.2 Echinops telfairi | reverse complement strand
AAACCCAGAACTGAGCATGCTCAGACACAAGCCCCTTAGGCCCAGGTAAAAGCCACACCTTGGACACATCCACCTTAGTTACTAGCAAATGACATCATACTGGTTGGGCTAACCCAGCCAATGAGGTCAACTAGTACCTTCAACCAGGGTGTACCTCCCAGCCAGGGCCTGTGATATCCTCAGGCAGGAATCAGGGACCATCATGTTCTCTTGGCCTGCTGCGTTTCTCTTTTGCTCCGTGACTTAAAGCAGGGCCTCTTGTGTGCTGGCCTCTCACATGTGCGCCTCACCCTCCCCTGCCAGTCCACTCCCTGCCAGCTTGGGCCCTTAGGCTCTTGCTCACTTGGTCTCCTGGACTATGGGGATTCTCCAGTTCTGCATGTCCGGGTGTTCTTTTTCATGGGGCTTTTCGTGCCCAGTTGTTAACCTCAGTGTGGCTTCTGCACGCCTTCGCATGCTTTCCAGAAATAGCGTCTACCATTTTGAGAATGTAAACCTGAAACCTTACCATTCCTTCATAAACACTCACTTGCATTACAAAACGTGCTTCAGCGGGAATGCTTATAGCAGAGGATCAAGGCTTTACCCACTCCAGAAACCTAACAAGGCTCAACCAACATTTGGTTCTGAGGCATAGGGGTGCAGGCTTGTGCACTAGTGCTGAAAGCAAAGGGTCCGTCTGGGCCGGCTTCATCCTAAACCTTGAAATGGTCCTAATGCCAGTCTAAGCCCCACACATTCACTCTGAGCACCAACCATCCCAGGTGAAGTTTCAAGAAGACAGGGAGGAACAGTAGCTCTGGGCCTTGTCCCTGGTGATCCAGGCAGCCAGGGAGCAGCAGGGTGCCTACCAGAAAGAGCTGAATGAAGGGGGAACCCACCCAAAGGCCAAGGTACACAAAGAAGAAGGAAGAGGGATGTAGGGGAGCCCTCTGCAAGACTAAGACATGCAAGTCGCAGAGAGCTAGCTCTTTAGTCCTCCCACACCTGCCCAGCTGGGTCAAGAAGCTTTGAATTCCTGTCTGCAGAGGTTACTGCTTCTAGGCCACTTGTATTTTCCGGCCACTCCCCACCCCCAACTTTCTCTATAAGCTGCTGCCCTGGCTTGTTCTTGGGACTGGGTCAGGCAGAGGGTTCCTGACCTTTCAACCCTGTCTCCCACCTCTCCTTTACCATCTTGAAGAGAGGCCCAGGGAGCACAAGTAAAGTGGTAAGCATTTCCCTCCCTCCACAGGGGTTGTGTGCCATAAGCTGCTTCCTGGAGCTCGGATCCTGGGTGGGAGGGGGGATTCTGAAGTAC
>NW_022103931.1:680286-682753 GCF_000313985.2 Echinops telfairi | reverse complement strand
CAAAAAGGACTCCTGTCCTGAACTTGGAATCTACCATACTAAATCAAGATTTCTAAAATACTGAAAGGTGAGTAGGCTCACGAATTACAGCTGATCTAAAAGTTATAAAAAATAGAAACTAGCCACTAAATAGATTAAATGGTTAAATTCTTTATGTGGGGATATTGTGTACATTTTAAGAGTATCTCTATATGTGAGTAACTTTTTTTTTGGGGGGGGGCTGTTATAATTTAATCAATTCAGATCTGGGGAAAACTGTTATTCCCCACTTGCTGCAGAAATTAGGCTACTTTGGGCTCTGCTTCCATGGAAGAGGATGCCACAGGTTTCCAGTACTATTCAATAGAATGCCAGTGGACATTTATATAAAATTTTTTTCAATGGCTGTGATCTTTTAAATTTAAAAATATTTTTATTGATATGAAAGTCACATATCATATACTTCACTTCCATAGTTGACACTTCTACAAAGAGTGTATCTACATCATCAGAATTGTTCAAATGCACCTTCTCCCCACCTGCATTCATTTTTGGCTCCCTAATCCCCCTCCCCATATCTCCAATAAAGAATTGTATTAGTTACCATGTATACTCGAGTATAAGCCAAGTTTTTCCAGCACATTTTTATGCAGTTTTTGTGGTAAAATTAGGTGCCTCAGCTGATATTCGGGTTGGCTTATACTTGAGTATATATGGTATTATCTCTCTGCATCCATTCCTTCAGTGTTTTATAAACTGGAAATATAACAAGCAATAAGAAGCAAAACAAAATAATAAAAACAAAGAGGAAGAAAAGACCACAAGCAATATTAACAAAATAAGCCACAGAAATTTGTTGTGGAACAAATGAGGAGAAATATTTAAACTTAGAGTAAATTCAGGTTGGGTCAAGAGGGAGGTCAATTGACCAGATATCATATTGTACCATAGATCCATCCACCAAAATCAAGTTTACAATAATCTCTGTCTGATAGCAAAGCTGTTCCAGTCCCTTGACTGTGGCCAGAGGGGATCTGCCAAGGCTTGATCTGACTAGGTACTCAAGTCCAAAATGCTCACACACACGCACAGTATGTTCTGCATTGTTCTGGAAGTTTCAGAAAATAGGCACAAGTGATTATGATTTTTTTTTCCACCCAAATTCTTATTCTGAAAACTTTCTAATGAAAAACCTGACAAACATGCTTGGTTTACAAACCTCACACAATAATGGCTCCTCCTTGCATTTCTGCAAAGAAGCTGAGGTAGACAAATGGAATTTCCGAGAACTCGATAGCATCTAACAATACAAGATGATCTCTCTACTTAGCCTTTCAGACATACTTCTCAATTTTCACCCACGTATGTAAAAAATAAAAGAATCTCTTGCTCCTGCATTTGGACTATTGAAACCTGAACTTTGCCTTTATTTTATTATAGTTTTAATGTGGTTAATAGATAACAAAGATATATGCCATTCTAACTATGTTAAAGTGTACAATTCAGCGAGATTAATTACCTTTGCCATGGTGTGGAGTTATCACCACTATGTATTTTTAAAAGTAGTTCCTTGCCCCAAACATAAACTCAGTACCTGGAAGCACAATAACTCCCCATACTCACTTCCCCTCCAGCCCTTGATAACTACCCATCTACTTTTGTCTCTATGCTTTGGCCTATTGTGCTATAGCATATAATATTTGTCCTTTTGTGTCTGAATTCTTTCTTCTGTTTTTAATCTCTTAATGTAAAATAAGTGACGGTCTGTTAAGAAAATCAGTTTTCAATCCAACAACTTGCACACATTTTGTTTCATGTCACTGATTACAATCCCCACATGTAGCATCACGTATCCCACTTCCTCTCTGTGTTCCCCATTCCCATTACTGCTTCTTTTCTAATCCTGCCTGCCTGCTGAAGTTAGTCCTTGGGCAAATGCTGCCTTTTGATCTCAAATGGTTGATTATTCTAAGGAGTGGGTGCCACCCGAATTGCTCACCAAATGGTGTAATTGCTCTATGCCACGTGCCACGAGGGCAGTTCTGACTCAACTAGAGTACATACAACAAAACACCACCTGGTCCGGCGCCATCCTCACGATTGTGCTTGTGGTTTGAGCCCATTGTTACAACCACTGCATCAGTCCATCTTGCTGAAGGTCTTGCTCTTTGTTTGCTGCTCCTCTATCAAGCATCGTGTCCTTTTCCAGGGATTGGTCTCTCCTGGTAATACGGCCAAAGTACTTGAGACAAAGCCTCGCCATCCTTCTCAGGAGCATTCTGGCTTTACGTTTTCCAAAATAGATTTGTTTGTTCTTCTAGCAATACATGGTCTTTTCAATATTCTTTGCCAGCACCACCATTCCAATGCATTGATTCTTCTTTGGTCTTCTTGATTCAGTGTTCAACTGTCACATGCATATTAGGCAATTGAAAATACCATTGCTTGGGTCAGGCACACCTTAGTTCTTAAAGTAACATCCCGTGCC
>NW_022103931.1:678208-679928 GCF_000313985.2 Echinops telfairi | reverse complement strand
GAGGGGACTTTCTTTGATGGGTACTCACTTTCTGCATTGGTGCATCCAATGACAAACTGCTTGCTCAAAAGTTAAAAAAAAAAGCCCAATAGTCTTTGTCCTCTGCAGGTATTCTCTTAAAATGTAGGTCTCTTGTTCTTCAAGCAGTTCTTGGTGAGGTTCAAGTTTTTTTTCCTAAGCCCCTTGCTCTACCATGTCTTCAAGCAAAAAGCCAGTTCTTCCAGACAATTCCTAACGCTTCTTTTAACCTATCCAATCAAATACAAGCTGAAGGTACAATTAGGAGTTATTGTAATACTTATTGATTTCTTATTTTACAGTACCAGGTAGGAGAAAACTTCAGTATTAATAAACTCAAAGCTCCCTGCCATGGAGTCACTGCTGACTCATAGTGACCCTCTGTGGGGTTCCAACACTGTAACGGTTTTAGGGAGCGAAGGCCCGGTCATTCTCCCTCGGAGCTGCTGGTGGTTTTGAACTGCCAACCAAGCAGATCACAGCCCAATGCATAACCACTACACCACCAGGGCTTCTCAGTATCAATAATGCAGTCAAATAAATATATGACCCGTAGCCTTTTAAATGATACCCAAATTTAATCATCTATTCACCGCTGCTGCACTGTTTCTGTACATATGACCTGGGACCTCTAGCAAGGTAGATCTAGTATTAATTGCGCATTGCCCTCCTATTAATTGTGTATTGCTTGCTCAGTTTTTCCTCCAGGCCACTCCAGAAGCAGCTTTTCTCTCAGCTGCAGCATATCATTCCTTAAAACCATTAGAAGTAACAGCAAGTAATCATTCTAGAAATCAAACGTTTTACTCCCCATGCCTTTTTTGTTTCTTTCTCTTACAAAATCCCGTGCTTCCAGGAGTCTGGAGCCATTGCAACGAATCCCACTTCTGCTACAAAATGTGGCTCAAATAGCATTCTCTACTTTTTAAAAGCTAGATTCTATAATTCTTTGCAATGGCCACACAGAACTCGGAGACAATATTTGCGATTAAAGGGTTTATTATGGAAGTTAACAGGCTACAATATAGGTGGAAATACTCAGGATACACTTGTTCAGTATGTACATGTTATAAAGTGCTTTCAGGGATGCTAATAAATGCCCAAGGGGCATGCCATTCCTCTGTAAGCCTCTACACAAAGGCAGTCAGCTCCCTCTGTGGGTCAGCAAACCCAGCTCCCTGACTTAAGTGCCCAGAGGCACCTCACTCCAGTAAGCCTCGACCCAAAGGCACTCAGCTCCACCTCCGTGGGTCGGCAAGCCCAGCTCGCCCATTTAGTGCCCAGAGGCACCCCATTCCACAAGCCAGCCTCCTGCCCCAAAGGACTCAGCTTTACTTACTCTGTAGGCCAGGAAGTCCACGACTCAGTCTCATGCTCTTGCTCCTACGTCTGCTGCTGCCAGATCAAAGAGATTCACTGTCCAGGATCTCAGGGTCCAGAGGACATGCTCAACTCCTCCATCTTGCTAGTGGTAAGATCTTCCCACCTCCTGCTTCTTTGAGGACTCGTTTTATAGCTTGGAGTGGTGGTGGTGGTGGTGGTGGAGGAAATCTCAGTGTATCCTGTAATAGTTAATCACAGGTGAATCTTATCAGTGCCCCACTCCCTTCTTACCCAGATCCTTGCAGGAAATGGTCATTTGGTGGGAGTTGTAGAGGCTTTGGTTAGAAGAGCCACATTGAATAGTTCACTGTCCCTGTAC
>NW_022103931.1:675178-676784 GCF_000313985.2 Echinops telfairi | reverse complement strand
TACCTGGAGGATTTCCTTATTTTTGACCAGACAGTATAGGAATATGAGAGACAAGGAATATGAATCCTCAGTTCCCCTCGCTGAAGTGTTTCTTGAATGTTATTCGATGTTACTAACAAGAGGCTTACAAGCCACATTACTATAAAACCTTATTGTTGTTGAAGAAACTTGCTCAACTCAGCTCAGCTCAGGTCTTATCTTGAGTTGAGACCCTTATGCTCTGCTGTCTGCCTGCTTTATTTCCCAAATTGCACACACCACTTTATTTCCCAAATTGCACAACCCGTTGACTTGTGGGGCTGGCTTCCACACAGAGCTACCTACAGGGCCAAGACCCAAACTGGAACTTTAAGCCTCTAGAACTGTGAGAAAATAAATTTCTGTTCTTTAAAGTCACAAACTAGGAAAAGAAGCCTGAGAACTCAGAACTGTTTTGGGATGTCCAGCCTTCCTAGCAAATGAAACCCAGGTAACGAAGAGCACAGTATCTCCACCTAGTGGTGGAGTGATGGCAGACACTGCCCAGTAGGCATAGAGTGAAAATAAACCACGTAATCCTGAGATATAATCTCTGGGGTGGGGGGATGGGGGGAGGAGGACTGGGGATGAAGGCTGCCCCTTCACCTGTAGACCTAGGTTCTTGACTTCAGTTTAGGTTAGAGGGAGAGTGGAATGGGAGGCTATTTTGCAACCCATCAGCTCGAATTCTCTGGGAATGTAAGCAGGCAATGAATGGATCAAATGGCCTTATCTCCTTCCTTGAGGCTTCTTTGTTTGGTACGCTGTGTGTCAGTTTGTGAACAAGTCCAAGTTTATTTATCTCCTTGGCAGCTAATTTGGTATCAGCAAAACTATCATTATGTAAGAAGATTTGAGGAGGCCCTTTATAGGACAGAGCTCCATATATATGACATTTTTTACCAACTACTGGCTCTGGCCTGGATTTTCCTTTTTAAAAAAAAATCATTTTATTGGGGGTTCTTACAGCTCTTATAACATTTAATACAGCAATTGTATCAGTCATATTTGTACATATGTTGCCATCATCTTTTTCTAAACATTTACTTTCTATTTTAGCTCTTGGTATCAGCTCCCCCCCTTGTGACCCCTTGATAAATTATAAATTATTATTGTTTTTATATCTTATACCAACCACTGTCTCCCTTCACCCACGTTCCTGTTCTTCATTTCCCTGGGAGTGGTGGGTGGTTATGCTTTGATCATTGCGATCCTTCCCCTTCCCTCCTTATTTTCCTTTTTTAAAAATTTCAATTTATATACTGGTTTTGGAGGGTTTTTTGTCTGTTTAAAATAAATTCCTTCACTCTGAGTAAGAATTTATTTTGTTGTTGTTCTGTCTTAGGTACTCTGGGGTGAAATCCTCTGAAGAGGGAGGCAGCCCTGCCAGTGGGGTGAGGCTTACTGATGGGGGGGGGTGGCGTAGAAAGGGGAGAGGGAATGGTCAAGTTTAGATGAACATAGGTGCATGTCTGTTGGTGGGAGGAGAGGGAGGGCTGATCACCAGGTGCGGGGAGTAGAGACTGAGGATGCTCTTGGGATCATTAGGTAGTGTGTTAGGCAGAGTTCTTTATAGAAACCAAAACCA
>NW_022103931.1:662115-663975 GCF_000313985.2 Echinops telfairi | reverse complement strand
ATCAGGATTTTCACTAAGGCCCGGCTTCAAGGTTAAGGTGTTTTTCAAGCCACTTTTCACAAAGTCCTTTGTTTATAACTTGTTTCACAGGGTCCTTTGTTCATTCCCTTACCAGGCAGGGCAGAAGTGCCTTTTCTGGTCAGTCACTCCTGTTATAAGCCATGGTATTGTCAGCTGCCTCATATGTATATGACCATTGGACATTGAAAAAGGAAGGCAGAAGAAGAATCAATCCATTTGGATTCTGGTGCCGGAGACAAATATTGAAAATATCATGGACTGCTGAAAGGACAAACCCATATGTTTTAGAAGAAGTACTACCAGAATGCTCCTTAGAGCCAAGGATGGGAGTCTTACATACTTTGTACGTTATGTCTATTTTCATAAAAATAGAGATATTAGCATAGGTACATATATTTATATGGAAATGCATTGAGGAAGTGAATTGACTTTGGGCCTCTGCTCAAGCCCTCCCTCAACACAAGAACACTTTGTTCTAACAACCTGGCATTCTGTGAAGCTCACGCTCCCAGCGCGATTGCTGAAGACAAAATGGGTGCACAAGCCAACATGATGAACAAAGATGATGGTGCCTGGCTATCAAAAGATATAGTGTCTGGGGTCTTAAAGGCTTGAAGTTAAACAATCAGTTAACCAGCAGAGAAGCAACAAACCCACATGGAAGAAGCATACCAGCCTGTGCAATCATGAGGTGTAGACAGAATCAGGTAACAGGCATCAGAAGGGCGTCAGAGCAGAGACCCCAAACCCATCTGTAGACAATGGGACATCCTTTCACAGAAGGGTTGCAAGGAAGAGATGAGTCAACCAGGGTGAAGTATAGCACCGATGAAGCACACAATATTCCTCTGGTTCCTTGAGGCTTCCTCACCCCCCATCATCAAGACCCCAATCCTGCCTTTAACTGTGGGCTAGGCCAGAGCATGTACACAGGTGTAGATAAGAGCTCAAGACACACGGAATCCAGGTCAGATAAACCCCTCAGAAATAGAAATGGGAGTAGCAATACCAGTAGCAATACCAGGAAGGTGGGGAAAAGATGGGGGAAGAAACCCCAGAGAGAGATAACAGTCAGTGTAAGATATGAAATTAATAATAATTTATAATTTATCAAGGGGTCACAAGGGTGGGAGAGGGGAGTGAGGGTAAAAGGAGACGCTGATACGAAGGGCTCAAATAGAATGTAAATGTTTAAAATAATGATGACAACATATGTACAAATATGCTTGACACAATTGATGTATGGTTACAAGAGCTGTAAGAGCCCCCAATAAAATGATCTTTAAAAAAAGTTGACATCCTTGCTCTTCAACAAATTAAGTAGGACTTGTGCCAAAAAAAAAAAAAAAGAAAAGAAAGGAAACTACAGAACAATACCCTTTGCATACATAGATTTAAAAGACTGCAAAATACTGCTAATCCAAATCCAAAACTATACGATAACGGGATTATATACTGTGACCTAGTGGAATTTATCCCAGGAACACAAGGATCATTCAGCATAACAAAATCAATAAAAATGTTTAAGTTTTTATGAGATTGCATCTATCTATTTTGCCTTTTCCTTGCTTGTGCTTTTAGTGTCAAAGCTCAAAATCTGTTGCTGAAGATAGGTCACTTTCAAAGGGCTACCCCTATGTTTTCTTTGAAGAATTTTATGATTTTATGCCATTCATTTAAGTCTTTATTCTGTTTGGTACTTAGTAATGCAAATCTAATAAATACTTCATATTTCTTGCCAGTGGAAATAGTATCTTCATGACAAGTGTAGTATTTTCTTTTTTTTAAATTTTAATCATTTTATTAGGGACTCATACGACTCTTACCACAATCCATACA
>NW_022103931.1:659129-661853 GCF_000313985.2 Echinops telfairi | reverse complement strand
TGAACACGTTTCAGCAGAGTTTCCAGTTTAAGAAGAGACTACAAAGAAGGACTCAGTGGCCCACTTTAGAGGAAATGGCTGCTGACAACTTTATGGTATATAGGGATTTAATTCTTTTCTTGGCCTTTCTTCCAGAGCACATCAGAGTGGATTCAAATGGCGAAACTTGAGTCAACAGTTGAGTACAGACTATTTGCACCACTGAGGGACATGCTATAAACATCAAACGAAAGTAAACCAAATTCACTGTCATCGAGTCTATTCCGCCTCACAGTGACCCTACAGGGCAGGGTAGAACTGCTTGTGGGTTTCTGAGAGTGTGACTCTTTATTTTGGGGGAAGGCCGGTGGGTGGGGGATGCCTTGGCTCTCTCCAAAGGAGTGGCTTGTGTTTTCAAACTGCTGACCTTGCAATAGGAGCCCAATGTCTAACCACGTTGACATCAGAGCTCCAAATACAGTGCCTGCCATATAAAATGGAACTTACTACATGTTTATTTAAGGAGTTGTCAGGGACCAGATCAAAGACGCTGTGAAGAAGTTCTGTGACATTGATATAGCCAAGGCCAACATCTTGATCTGGCCTGACAGTGAGAGGAAGGCATATGTTTGACGGGCTCCTGACTGATGCTTTAGAGGTTGCTAACAGAACTGGTATCATCTAAACTGAGTCCATTGGTTAAATGCTAAATCTAAACGTTTTCAACAATAAAAAAAGATAAGTACAGTAGAACCCCGGACCTCGATGCTAATCTATTCTAGAAGGAGCGTCAAGAGGCAACGCAGTCGAGTTCCGAATCAATTTTTCCCATAAGAAATAACTGAAAATGGATTTATCAGTTCTTGACCACCAAGTTTTTACTTGCTTTTTTATATGAAAGATTACACAGAAATTTCAAAGTAAATAAGTTCAGAGTTAAACAGTGTAATTTAAATTAGAAACACAACATTAAAAAAGTTTTTAACAGGTACAATATGACCTGTAACTTGAGATTAATGAGGATCTGGATCTGTGGACACAGATGTAGAGAGGAGGTATGAAGAGAGAGAGAGAGAGAGAGAGAGTGAGTCATTGTTTGGAAGGGGAATCCCCTTCCATAAAATCAACTGGTAGCTACTTTTCTGGAATTTTTTTCCCCTTCTTTGCCCTTTTTCACTAGGACTTGGCTGGCTTTCTCTAAAAAGAACAAAAAAACTCTGTCTAGTGTGGTCTGCTGTTGGTGTTTCCTTAATTGTTTTCTAAAAGGGTTTACTAAATTATCATCAACAATATTAATAACACAGTTAACCAGTTCCTTATCATGATGATTCTTTTCAAAAACCTCTTTCTTAGGGCCCATGTTTTTAATCTAAAAACAGTACAAAAATCCAGAAAAACTAAGAAAATTGTAGCAAAACGCTTGGAACACAACTACAAAAGGGTTAAACAACTTGTTGTAACAATGGCAACTAACGCTGAGTGCCCCAAACATGAACTGCTTTTGTTTACAAAAATCACAGGCATCGGGTGGTATTCCGATGTTTTGTTCCAGCTTCGATGCAAAATTTTCTTGACATTTCGCATTGAAATCCTATTATTTCGAGTACTGATGCGGTCAAGTACCGGGGTTCTACTGTATGGATGTATGTATATATATATTTAAATCATTTTATTGAGGGCTCGTACAACTCTTATCATAATGCATACACTGTATATATTTCTTAAAGGTGTCATAAGCCATCATTATTATGTGAACATCTCTATTGATTAATAAACCTGAGGGCCTTCAAAATCCTGTAGATGTACAATTAAATGTGAATAAGAAATAGGAGAGGAAAATCATGTTAAAGGCAGCTTTTAACCAAGTTAGTGATACTTTCTATGTATTTTCCATTTAAAAACACACATATGATTTATGAAAAGAACATAGCAATAACTATTTTCCAGGTAAAAATAACCTTCACTATAAGGCACACTTTAATATTTATAAAATAATTGAAATAATTCAGAGTATATTATCTGAGAGCAACAAATTTTAAGAAGAAATAAATAACAGGCAGACGTCTATGAAATCTACAAATACTTGAAAATTATACAACATAGGTTTATAGGATGGATCATAAAAAAAATTACAATTAGAACCAAGAGAGAGGTCTTCAGGGCTGACCCCAATCCCAGCTACGTGGAACCCACCCCCCTAGAAGAATGCACTACAGAGGACAGCACTGAAGTTACAGCTCAGGGAGTGGGGCACATCTGATCAGAGTTCATGGGAGCAAACAAAGAGGGAAGGAAAGAGAGTGGGACACATCCTGGCCACCCAAGCCCCAAGGACGATATTCCTGCTCAGAGCAGCCAAAGCACAGAGAGGACCATAGGGCCAGTCCCACCATGAGACACAATGTCCCTCACTGACCCATAGAGCTATGGGGCACAACACTGGAGACAGTGCGGGAATTGTGCCCGATCTGACCCCACCACACGGGGCAAAACACTAAAGGTGCACAACAGAGCTGCAAGGAGAGCAAAGCAATGAAGTCCTCAAGGAATCCCAAAATTAGATTTTGGGGCCAGGGCTAGCACCCCATCAGACTCGCCCGGAAAACACTCATAAAGGTCAACAAGCAGACCTGGAACTATTTATAGGCTTTTCTTTGTTGCTGTTGTCGTTATTGTTTTTTTTGTTGTTGTTGTTGTTTTTTTTTCATTATCAGAAACTTTTTCTCATATGTTTATTGGTCATTT